>NC_134690.1:77630752-77967002 GCF_050947455.1 Rhinoderma darwinii
TCACGCCCCTTTTTAGAAAAGATAACCAGCGCTTGCTGAGTTATCAAGTGTAAAAAAAAGGCACTTAGGAAATGAATTTTTAAATTTTTTTAACACCAAATGTTTTAAAATTCATTTCCTGCTTAGAATGTATAAAAAAAAAAATTTGAGTCAACTTGGGACAACCCCTTTAAGGAGTTAAACGGACATGAAAATGGTGAAGGATGTGTGCATGAGTCCTGAGGGTATATTCACACGCAGAGTCAAAAACGTCTCAAAATACGGAACTGTTTTCAAGGGAAAACAGCCCCTGATTTACAGAAGTTTTTTGAGCAACTCGCGTTTTTTGAGGCGTTTTTCGCAGCGTTTTCGCTGTGTTTTCAAAGCATTTTAAGATTGTAGGCCAAAGCCCAATAACAAGGCGATTTTATAATTGTACAGGTATAATGTTTAGTGTAGGGACCCCCTGTATGAAGTCGCCTTGTATTGGAAGTTGGGTTCACGCAAATGGATTAAAATCAGTGCTACAAATCTCACAATTATAAGTATGGTAGATATAGCAGTAATGCAAATTAAATAAATCCATATACCATGTTTGCGTATATATTAGTTTCCGCATTATACTGCTGTAATTTTGTGTTTTTTTGCTATATTTGGGGACACTGTGGCTTTCACTGTATTTGGAAACACTAAAGTTGTGGCTAAATTTGGGGATATGGTGGCTATCACTGTATTCAAGGACGTCACACCTGCATTTGCAATTTAATTGTTCTGTCACAGGAGCTTCAGTCACCCCTAAAGCCCAGACCCAAACTCCAGTCACTTACATAACTTAGACAAGAAGCCTCAATGACACATATCTGCCATCAACTACTTTACCCACTGATTATTTACTAGGGGTTTAACAAAAATATTGCATTAACTTCTTAATGACCAGCCTATTTTAGACCTTAATGACCAAGCCATTTTTTAAGTTTTTTCCATCGTCACATTGGAAGAGCTATAACTTTTTGATTTTTGCGTCGACATAGCTGTATAAGGTCTTGTTTTTTGCGGGACAAGTTGTATTTTTTAACAGCACCATTTTGGGGTACATAATATTTATTGATTAACTTTTATTAACTTTTTTTGGGGGGGGAATAGGAAAAAAACATAAATTTCACCGCTCTTTTTTGCGTCCTAAATCTACGCCTTTTACCTTTGGTATAAATAACACAATAACTTTATTCAGCGGGTTGTTACGATTGCAAAGATACCAAATATGTATAGATTTTGTATGTTTTAGTACTTTTACACAGTAAAAACGCCTATTTAAAAAACAATATTTGCTTTTATGTCTCCATATTTGAAGAGCCATAATTTTTTTCTTTTTTCGCCCATGCAGTTGTATGAGGGCTTTTTTTTTTTTGAAGGACGACTTGTAGTTTTTATCGGTACCATTTTGGAATAGGTGCGACTTTTTGATTACTTTTTATCACATTTTTATTTAAGTCAGAAATTCCCAGAAAACAGCAATTTTTCCATTGTTTTTTATTTTTTTTTTTTACGGCATTCACTGTGCAGCTAAAATAATGTAATAGCTTTATAGTCTGGGTCATTACAGTCGCGGCAATACCAAATATGTGTAACTTTTTTGCTCAATTTCGTTTTTTTAATAGTAAAGCAGTTTGTAAGGGGAAAAAGTGGGTTTTTCAATTTTTATTTCAAATTTTTTTAAATTAACTTTATTAAACTGTTTTTTGTTTTTTTTACTAGTCCCACTAGGGGACTTTAATATGTGATCCTCCGATTGCTTTTATAATACACTGCAATACTTTTGTATTGCAGTGTATTACTGCCTGTCCGTTTAAAACGCCGGGTGCCGGTGGGATGAGAGGGAGCTCCCTCCCTCTCTCCAAAACCACTCTGATGCGGTGCCCACTATTGACCACCGCATCTGAAGGGTTAAACGGGTGAGATCGATACTAATATCAATCTCACCCGTTCGAGCCGGGATTCCTCCAGCCCTCAGCTACCTCTGGTAGCGGAGAGCAGGGAGATTTAACGGCTCCCTGCTCTGTTTATTTATTCTGATGCAGCGCCGTGTAATGGCGTATGCATCAGAATAAAGCCCATTAGTGGCCGCCCTGAAAAGGCGAATTGGCAGTCACTAATGGGTTAAGCTTTTAGGAAATACAGCCATTTATTTACATCATCCCTCCATTTTTATATTTAAAAAACAAATTGGATAAATTAACAAAAGTTTTTTAACCCCTTAGCGCACCAGGACGCACCGGTACGTTCTGCATTGAAGTGCTTTAAGCCACAGGGACGTACCGGTGCGTCCTGGCTAAAAACTGTCACCCTGTCAAAGGACAAGGTGACAGAACTGTGCCGTCAACTGTTTATGACAGTTGATCGGCACAGTAAGACGGCAGGGGACCATTCACAGCGGTCTCCTGCCGGCGATCGCTGTGATTGGTCAGTCAAAGCAGACCGACCAATCACAGCTCTGTGACGTGGGTATGTGATGACGCTGGCTCAGAAGCTGAGCCAGCGTTATCACCGCCGGGAATCAGAAGTCCGGCACCCCTCTGCAACGGCCAGGACCGGAGCTAGGCTCCGATCCGGCCGATTAACCCCTTCGATGCATCGATCAACGTGATCGATGCATCGAAGTGGCTTGTAGCCTGTCGGCAACCACGATGGTTGCCACGGGCGCGGGTGTCAGCTGTTTGTCACAGCTGACATCGTGCCCTAACGGCCAGGACCGGAGCAAGGCTCCGATCCGGCCGATTAACCCCTTAGGGCATGGCCACACGTGGCGGATTTCCTCTTGAATTCCGCAGCGGACACTCCGCAGCGTTAATCCGCAGCGGAGCCATTTCTAATTGACTTCCACTTTTATTTAGCAGTGTTCGTTTAGACGATGCGTACAATTCCGCTGCGGAGCATAGGCTGCGGTGCGGAATTTGGTGTCCGCAGCATGCTCGGGCTGTTGCGGAGTTGTGGCGGACTGGTTGCGGACTCATGGCGGAATTTCTTCATTGACTTCAATGGAGATTCGAATTTCCGCAATGAAGTCCGCAGCTGTCATGCACATGTTATGTGTGCTGCGGATGCGTCTTGCTTTTTTAACTTGACATTTCTTCATTCTGGCTGGACCTATGTATTTCTAGGTCTACAGCCAGACTGAGGAAGTCAATGGGGCTCCCGTAATGACGGGAGCGTTGCTAGGAGACGTCAGTAAATAGTCACTGTCCAGGGTGCTGAAAGAGTTAAACGATCGGCAGTAACTGTTTCTGCACCCGGGACAGTGACTACCGATCACAATATACAGCAACCTGTAAAAAAAATAGAAGTTCATACTTACCGAGAAGTCCCTGCTTCTGTCTCCAGTCCGGCCTCCCAGGATGACGTTTCAGTCTAAGTGACGGCTGCAGCCAATCACAGGCTGCAGCGGTCACATGGACTGCCGCGTCATCCAGGGAGGTCGGGCTGGATGCAGAAAGAGGGACGCGTCACCAAGACAACGGCCAGTAAGTATGAAATTCGTTTACTTTCACTAGGGAAAGTGCTGTCCCTTCTCTCTATCCTGCACTGATAGAGAGAAGGGAAGCACTTTTACCGCAGTCCGCAGCAGCTAGTCCGCATCAATTTACTGCACATTTTGGGCAGATCCGCCGCAGAATCTGCAACGCAGATTCTTTGCGGCATTGATGCGGACAGTTGCGGAGGAAATCCGCCACGTGTGGGCATGCCCTTATGATCCCTCCAGGGCTTTGCAAACACGACATGGCACTGAAAACCATTCCAGCAAAATCTGCGCTTCAAAATCCAAATAGCCCTCGTTCCCTTCTGAGCCCTGCCGTGGGTCCAAACAGCAGTTTATTACCACATATGGGGTATTGCCGTAATCGGGAGACATTGCTTTACAAATGTTGGGGTGCTTTTTCTCCTTTATTCCTTGTAAAATCTAAAACATTGTATGTTTTTCCAGAAAAAAAGTAGATTTTCATTTTCACAGACCAGTTCCAATAAATTTAGCAATAAACCTGTGGGCTAAAAATGCTAACTATACCTCTTGAAAAATTCCTTGAGGGGTGTAGTTTCCAAAATGGGGTCACTTTTGGGGAGTTTCCACTGTTATGGTCCCTCCAGGGCTTTGCAAACACGACATGGCACCGAAAACCATTCCAGCAAAATCTGCGCTCCAAAATCCAAATGGCCCTCGCTCCCTTCTGAGCCCTGCCGTGGGTCCAAACAGCAGTTTATTACCACATATGGGGTATTGCCGTAAGCGGGAGACATTGCTTTACAAATGTTGGGGTGCTTTTTCTCCTTTATTCCTTGTATAAACGAAAACATCGTATGTTTTTTCAGATAAAAAGTAGATTTTCATTTTCACAGACAAGTTCCAATAAATTTAGCAAAAAACCTGTGGGCTAAAAATGCTAACTATACCCCTAGAAAAATTCCTTGAGGGGTGTAGTTTCCAAGATGGGGTCACTTTTGGGGGGTTTCCACTGTTTTGGCACCACAAGACCTCTTCAAACCTGACATGGTGCCTAAAATATATTCTAATAAAATAGAGGCCCCAAAATCCACTAGGTGCTCCTTTGCTTCTGAGGCCGGTGTTTCAGACCTTTACCACACTAGGACCACATGTGGGATATTTCTAAAAATTGAAGAATCTGGGCAATAAATATTGAGTTGCATTTCTCTGGTAAAACCTTCTGTGTTACAGAAAAAACTGTATTACAAATGAATTTCGTTAAAAAAAAATGACATTTGTAAATTTCACCTCTACTTTGCTTTATTTCTTGTGAAATGCCTAAAGGGTTCTAATAATTTCTGAATGCTGTTTTGAATACTTTGAGGGGTGCAGTTTTTAAAATGGGGTGTTTTATAGGGGGTTTCTAATATATAAGGCCCTCAAAGCCACTTCAGAACTGAACCGGTCCCTGAAAAAATAGCCTTTTGAAATTTTCTTGAAAATATGAGAAATTGCTGCTAAAGTTCTAAGCCTTGTAACGTCCTAGAAAAATAAAAGCACGTTCAAAAAACGATGCAAACATAAAGTAGACATATAGGAAATGGTAACTAGTAACTATTTTGTGTGGTATAACTATCTGTTTTACAAGCAGATACATTACAATTTAGAAAAATGCAGATTTTTGCAAATTTTCTCTAAATTTTGGTGTTTTTTACAAATAAATATTAAATTTAACGACAAAATTTTTTCAGTATCATAAAGTACAACATGTTACGAGAAAACAATCTCAGAATCGCTTGGATAGGCAAAAGCATTCTGGAGTTATTACCACATAAAGTAACACATATCAGATGTGCAAAAATCGGCTGTGTCCACAAGGCCAAAATAGGCTTAGACCTTAAGGGGTTAAAGCTCTTTTTATTGAAAATTCAGTAGACAATAAGAAAGATACATTACAGCAGAAATGTCACAACAGATTGTATGAATTACTTTTTACGTATGTACTACAATAAATTGTGTACATTAAACATTTTCTCTCCCTGTTTTTGGTACAGAAAAATGTTTCCTACAATAGTAAGACATCATGTGGGTCATAATATCAATATACAGTATATGCACATGGTCAGATTAAGGAAAAAGAAACCAAGGGAATCCGATTTCCTCATCACATTTCAGAGTTACATCGGATGGGCAGACATTGAAGTCCTAAGTCAGTTCTGAGAGTAAAGTGTGAGTGTGGATGAATAGCTTGTATCCCAGAGTATGGTAAATTTTTGGGGACACCACCTATTCTTGTATACCAAGCGCTCATATGGGATTATTGTATGAATCATATTTTTCCACTGCCTAACAGAGAGTGATCGCCTTGCCATCCACCACATAGCAATGGTTTTCCAGACCAAGAGGAGGGCCTCCTGTGAAAGTGATTATTTGTAGTAGGACCAGGTATCAAGAAGACAAACATCTAGAGTCATAGGAACTGGCTTCTGAGAAATATCAGTCAGTAAGGATACAATTACCTGCCAAAAGTGTAAAATATTGGGGTGTTGCCATATAAGGTGCCAAAAGTCGGCGTTGACTGCCATACATCTATGACAATTGGTAGATGGACTACAACCCCTTCTAAGCAGTGGCATTGGTGTGAGATAGCAATAATTTCTTATTGTTAACAGCAGGAGATACTAGTAAGGGATACTCCAGTGCATCCAACCAATCCGCATCTTTTAAAGTGGTATTCTCATCTAATAAAAACTAGATGAAAAGCTTTGATATTAACCTTAAAGAGGCTCTGTCACCAGATTATAAATGCTCTATCTCCTACATAATCTGATCGGCGCTGGAATGTAGATAACAGCAGTGGTTTTTATTTTGAAAAACGATCATTTTTTAGCAAGTTATGAGCAATTTTAGATTTAGTTTCTTAATGGCCAACTGGGCGTGTTTTTACTTTTGACCAAGTGGGTGTTGTAAAGAAGTGTATGAGGCTGACCAATCAGTGACCAATCAGTGACATCCACTTCTCATTGTTCCAGCCCAGCATGATCCACAGCACAGTGAGATTGTGCAGTGAAAGCAGCTGGGCTGGAACAATGAGAAGTGTATGTCACTGATTGGTCACTGATTGGTCAGCCTCATACACTTCTTTACAACACCCACTTGGTCAAAAGTAAAAACACGCCCAGTTGGCCATTAAGAAACTAAATCTAAAATTGCTCATAACTTGCTAAAAAATGATCGTTTTTCGAAATAAAAACCACTGCTGTTATCTACATTCCAGCGCCGATCAGATTATGTAGGAGATAGAGCATTTATAATCTGGAGTCGCTGAGATCCCGCTGTGCTGTCACTTACTCCCACATTAACTTTACCGGACCTACGGGACAATGACCAGACATCGCCTCCAGCCAGGAGGAGATATCTTTTCATTCTCCCGACAATCCGGTAAAGTTAATGTGGGAGTGACAGCACAGACTCGCGAGATCACGCTGTGCTGTGAGTACAGCTGAACATGAATGAAGAGAAGTGTATGACTCTTTTAAAAAAAACAAAAAACTGATGTTATCTACATTACAGCAACTATCAGATTAGATAGGAGATAGGGCACATATAAACTGGTGACAGAGTCTCTTTAAGGTTAATATCAAAGCTTTTCACCTAATTTTTTTGGAAGTGTGACCTGGGATATTTTCTTGTCAATAAGATGAGTATTTGGTGTAAAAATAAAACCAGATGATCCCTGCCTATAGAGTCAAACTACCATCACTATAGATATAAGGATTATTGTTAATACTTGGATGTAAGTCACTGGCTGTCGGAAGTCTAAACACATGGACATCACTAAATGATGAGTTTCCTTCCTTGTGATGCTTTGCTGGGCCTTTACTGCAGCTGCCCTCAGTTTGGTTTTCAAAATTGGGACAATGTGTCTATCACTGTATCGGGGGAAACTGTGCCTGACAATATATTTGGGGGACACAGTGATTAACACAATATCTGGGGGCGCTTTGACTGTTAGCATATTTTGAACACTGTGGCTGTAACTATATCTGTGGACACTGTGGCTGTCGTATTTCAAGACACTGTGCCTGTTACTGCATTTGATGACACAGTGGCTGTCATTAGATTTAGGCACACTGTGGCTGTCACTGTATTTGGGTATCTAATATAGTTTATAACCCCCGCCCCTCCCTGTTGGTATTTCTAAGAGTATATTCACACGGCCTATTTTCAGACGTAATTTGGGCATTTTACGCATCGAATTAGGCATGAAAAGACGGCTCCAATACGTCTGCAAACATCTGCCCATTGCTTGCAATGGGTCTTACGATGTCCTGTTCAGACGAGGTGTAATTTTACGCGTCGCTGTCAAAAGACGGCACGTAAAATTACGCCCGCATCAAAGAAGTGCAGGACACTTCTTGGGACGCTTTTGGTGCCGCTTTTCATTGACTCCATGAAGAACAGCTCCAATTACGTCTGTAGAAGACGCTGCGAAAAACGCGAGTACATGCAAAAGCGTCTGAAATTCAGGAGCTGTTTTCGCCTGAAAACAGCTCCATAATTTCAGACGTATTTTACGTTTCCGTGTAAACATACCCTAACACTGAAAGAAAGGAGGGGAGAGCAGATAATGTCAGTCCCGAGGCAGCAGTGAGCTGTCAGATCTATGACAAAAGCAGAAGCACAGCCAGCTATGTATAAGAATTGCACAGACTCTAGAGCAACAAAATGGTAGAACATTTTTAAGAAAGACTATTTAGAAAATTGTTTAATTTTACAATTTAACTAACGCCCACCCATGAACCTTACATCCAATAAATGCATTTCTTTATTGATTTGTAAATGTCTTCTTTCCTGTAGACTTCTGCTGATGCCTCTCCTGAATGTCGATGATGAGCGGACGTCCCTCATGTAGTGTCAGTAAATTCTCCAGTGCGATCAGAAGGGAGGACATTATCACAAACCCATCACACAGACCACCATATGTCACTTTCATACAAGAAATGACTCAGACAACGTAAGGAGTGTTAAACAATGTGAATTTTATTGTTGTGTGTATGTGTGTGTGTTGTGATTGTGTGTTACCTCCCATCACTCACAAAGAGCGTAGAGCGACACTCAGGACAGGCAAAACCCCCAGTGGAGGAAACCTGCAGGGAAACCATGGCCGCTGTACTGTCCTTCCTCTGGCATACTAAGAGAGGTTAACGCTATATAACGTATATGCGCATGTACAGTATACATGTGTATATGTGGATTCCCCCATACAAGGAATAGAGCCAGAAAATGTAAAAAGTGACTGTGTTACTATGTACAGTGTGTCAGTGAGTATGATTGTGTATAGTTCTGTATGTGTGTGTGTAAGTATTAGTGTGTATGTATTTATTATGTGTTTTTGTGTGCGTGCATGCATGTGTTATACATTACCTGCTCCTCATGTTTGGTCATCCATCATGGTCTTCATCTCTCTTGTGGATCAGGCAGCAGAACCTCCTGGGTGGGAATAGAGGTACAAGGGAAATTGTTCATCAACATGTGGATTAGAAGATCCATTACTGCATTTTACTTCGCACTTTTGTGATCATTTTTTCCTACCTACTTCTTTATAACACCAACATTTTACTTACCAGCGTTATTATTAGTCAGGGACCTCAATCGGTGTCTCCGGGTCCACTGCTGTGTCTATCCGGCTAATGATGTTTCCTTCCACTTTCCACATGCACGGATGCAAAATGATGTTTCTACAACGGGCACAGGACAGCGCGCTCTTCCATGGGCCTCGGGTGTAAAACTCCTCTTTATTTCTCCTTGACGCACGTATTGCCCAGCTGTGATGGATTTGCCTGTTTCTCATCCATGCCCAGTGGAAAGGGTCTTGTGCCATGATCTAAAATGGAATAGTAAATGAGGTAAAATTGGCTTCTCATCACAGACTCTTAATCAAAGACGGCACTTGTTCTGTTTTTTATTACTGACCAGATCACATGTGGTCCGGGCCACCCACGCTCTAAAGTCCATCCAGCGGAGCAACTGGTCGCGTTGGTGATGCAGCTCTTCTGTCTTCATTTCCCAGTCACTTCCTAAGGCCCACGCGTAGATCTCGTCTCTGAAGTCCTCGTCCTCCTCAAACTGGTTCGCTAGAAATCTTAAAAAAAGTAATAATTTACTAATGACACATGGAAGAGCAGTGCACTGTATACTTATATATCTCAATGTAAAGGAAACTTGTGTTACTATAAATGATAGCGATGGGGTCCAAGGATGTTAGAATGACCCCTCCCCCCAAAGTCAGAAGGCTACATAGTGTAATCTATAGGTTTGATATTTTGTCTTTTGGATATTAAAATGTTAAAATATTTTTATTTTACTGCTAAAACATGACCATAATTGTTTTGTAACCTATAAGGGATAAATCTAATGTAAAGCGAATAGGGCCACAATCAGGAATTTCTGGGCCCCATACAGCCAAAGATATTGGGTCCCCCCTTCATTACCGTGGGTGGGCAACGGAAAGTGGGGCGCTCACGTTTGTACGTTATATGCAGTAACTGATTTTGTTCAAGTTATAGAGAACGAAACCATGAAGCAGTCAGTGACCAGTTTATACCCTGGATTTTATTGAATTCAGCCAAAACATATGGCACACAATGGGATACGTCGCCTGGGGAACGGCCCTGGGGAAACTCCTCAAGTCACTGTCCATAAATGAACAGAGACGTCAGGGTCTTTACCTGGGCCAAAGTCCACGGGCAGACTGCTTGTGATGCTCTGCCTGGGGACTCCGGCATTGGGAAGCCCCTGACATTGCAGCTTTTTCACCACAAAAATTGCAACATCTGCTATTTGTTGCGGGTTTTACCTCCCCATTAAATCCAATTGGGAAAACTCTCAACAGAAAAGCAGCGATTCCAAAGCATAAATTGACATGCTGCGGATTAAAAAAACGCACCGCAGGTCAATTTATGAACTGTTTTTCTGTATATTTTTAGTCAGCGTATGGATGAGATTTGTTCAAATCTCATCCACTCTGCTGCTGCTACTGTATTACGCTACGGATTTTCCAAAATGAAATCCATTGTGGAAAATCCGTAGTGTTTATGCTACGTGTGAATTTACCTTTACAGATTTTGCTAAAGATTCGCAGCAAATTAACCCTTTGCATTGTAAAGGGTGACATGCGTGCCAATTTTGCAACATAATAGGCATGCTGCTGATTTAACAATCAGCAGAATGCCCTAAAGCCCATGCAGATTTTTTTCTGCTGCATGTGAATGCGGATTTGAAAACCCCATTCACATAAATTGTATTGTAGTTTGTAGTGGATTTTCAGTGTTCAACAGCACCAAAAATAGGAGACATAGGCATTCATATAACGCTCGTTGCCGATAATTGCCCCGTGTAAACAGGGCAGCGAACACAAGATGAACGATCATCTGCTGGTTGTATCGTTTTAAAAAAGTGAAATATTATCGTTGTCGGCAGCACATCTCCCTGTGTAAATGATAATAACGTATGGGGACGAGGGATCCAAGTAACGACCACTCGTCTCCATCCATAGCTCCGTGTGACAGAAGCAAACGGGCCTTAATTAACGATGTCTCGTTGAACAGCGCTGGCTGCACCTTCCGATTATCTGCCGGTAAAACGGCCTTTAGGGTCTATTCACACAGTGCAGTCAAATGCAATTTATTGCAAAATCTCAGCAAAAACTTGATTTAACTGCTCTGTGAAAATATAGCCTAAAAGCACAGTTTTTTTCATGTTTTGTTCCATTATTATTTTAATGTAATTTTTGTAATTGCGGCACAAATAAGGCAGTTTTGCTGCAATTTTTAAATGTCTGGTGGGCGGCTCTCTCCACACGGAGCTGCTTTCATGCTTCTCAGCAGCTTCCCCTACTGTCCTCTCGGAGTCCCAGCGTTACAGTTACTTCCAAGGAAGGAACTGAAGGGTCCGTTCCTTTCTCCAAGTAACTAACGCTGGGGCCCTGATAGAAATGTTTACAGTTACTAAGACGCGGGCAGACCCCTTTTTTTCAGCATTGTGGCCGGGCCCCTGACTGCCGTACCAGCTGTACTGCCCTGATGGTGACCCTGAAAACACATGATCCACAACTACTTGAGAGTATTCCTTCAAACATGTGATACGTGAATATACTCACAGGGATGCAAAGAAATTCTCTCTATATTCCTCGGTACGCAGTCCGGCTCTCTTGAAATACACGAGGACCATGGCCAGCAGATACTAGTGGAAGAAGACAAGAAGTTAGAATTTGGAGATAGAGAAATGGTCTCTTCTTATGTCTTATCTTTATGTGGTGATTCTATTTATATGTTTATTAATGTCGGTCCATAATCCTAACACATAAGTCACAGGTTTATCCTCATTGTTCTGAATCTAATATTATTATTTTACCAAGGATGTAGATGTAAAGTAGAATATCTCTTAATGCCACATAAACCCTTTTATTCAAATCTGATCTTTCTTGTCAGTCATGTCTATATCTGGCTGATTGTCTATTTGTTTTGTCATTATAAAATTACCTTGTCCGAAATCCTCAAACAGATGTCCTTGGCCAAAAACAGCTGGATGTGCTCATCATCTACCAAAAAAGTTTATTTCAAATTCTTTAAATCCAAAATAGTATATATACAAAGAATTAAAGGTTAAGTAAATGATTAACCCCTTAATGACCGCCGATTAGCCTTTTCACGGCGGTCATTAGTGGGCTTTATTCTGATGCAATAGCCGTTTCACTGCGCTGCATTAGGATAAATAAACAGAGCAGGTAGCCGTTAAATCTCCCTGCTCTCAGCTGCCAGATGTAGCTGAGAGCTGGGGCAACCCTGCTCGAATGTGTGAGATCAATATTAGTATCGATCTCACCCGTTTAACCCCTCAGATGTGGCGCTAAAGAGCGTGCACCGCATCTGAGTGGTTTTGGAGAGAGGGAGGGAGCTCCCTCTCATCCCACCGGCACCCAGCGATAAGATCGCCGAGTGTCTGTGTCTCCGATGGCAGCCGGGGGCCTAATAAAGGCCCCCAGGTCTGCCTGTAGTGAATACCTTTTAGGTCATGCCAGAGGCATGTCCTAGCAGATGCCTGTCCGTTTTAAACAGACAGGCAGTAATACACTGCAATACAAAAGTATTGCAGTGTATTATAAAAGCGATCGGATGATCGCATAGTAAAGTCCCCTAGTGGGACAAGTGAAAAACAAAAGTTGAATAAAGTTAATTTAAAAAAAATGTGAAAAAAAATTAAATTAAAAACACACTTTTTCCCCTTACAAAATGCTTTACTATAAAAAAAAACAAAATGAAGCAAATAAGTTACACATATTTGGTATCGCCACATCCATAACGACCCCGACTATAAAGCTATTACATTGTTTAACCCGCACGGTGAACGCCGTAAAAAATAAAATAAAAAACAATGGACAAATTGCTGTTTTCTGTGAATCCTGACTTAAAAACACGATAAAAAGTGATCAAAAAGTCGCATCTACTCCAACATTGTACCAATAAAAACTACAAGTCGTCCCGCAAAAAACAAGCCCTCATACAACTGCATCGGCGGAACAATAAAAAAGTTATGGCTCTTCAAATATGGAGACACAAAAACAAATAATTTTGAAAAAAAAGCGT
Organism: Rhinoderma darwinii; assembly: GCF_050947455.1. Lineage (NCBI taxonomy): Eukaryota > Metazoa > Chordata > Amphibia > Anura > Rhinodermatidae > Rhinoderma > Rhinoderma darwinii. The sequence goes on from NC_134690.1 coordinate 77,643,854, forward strand.
TTTTACTGTGTAAGTAGTAAAACATACCAAATCTATACAAATTTGGTATCGTTGCAATCGTAACAACCCGCTGAATATAGTTATTTGTAATTTATACCACACGGTAAACGGCGTAGATTTAGGACGCAAAAAAGATGGGCAAAATTTTAGGTTTTCTTCTACCCCCCCCCCAAAACAAAGTTAATAAAAGTTAATCAATAAATTATATGTACCCCAAAATGGTGCTATTAAAAAATACAACTTGTCCCGTAAAAAACAAGACCTTATACAGCTATGTCGACGCAAAAATAAAAAGTTTATAGTTCTTCGAATGTGACGATGGAAAATATTGCTTGGTCATTAGGGCCCAGAATGCAAGCAGGGAGAAGGGATAAACAACGGCCCCTTTGTTGCTTACCCAGGCATAGCACCATATATATGGTTGTGGCTATGTCTGATACTGCAAATCAGTCCCATTCACTTTATTGGGACTGAGCAGCAGTGAAATGCAGTACCAGGCACAGCCACAACTATATGTATGGCGCTGTGCTTGAGTAAACAGTAAAGGATTTATTAGGGTATGTTCACACGCTTAACAAAAAACGTATCAAAATACGGAGCTGTTTTGAAGGGAAAACAGCCCCTGATTTTCAGATGTTTTTTGAGCAACTCGCGTTTTTAGCAGCGTTTTTAGCAGCGTTTTTCGTAGCTTTTTCGCAGCATTTTTTACGGCCGTTTTTGGAGCTGTTTTCATTGGAGTCTATGAGAAAACGGCTCCAATAACGTCCCAAGAAGTGTCCTGCACTTCTTTTGACGAGGCTGTAATTTTATGAGCCGTCTTTTGACAGTGACGCGTAAAATTACAGGTCGTCGGCACAGTACATCGTAAAGCCCATTGAAAGTAATGGGCAGATGTTTGCCGACGTATTGGAGGCGTTTTTTCAGACATAATTCGAGGCGCAAAACACCTCCATTACTTCTGAAAATAGGTCGTGTGAACCCATCCTAAGGCTGGGTTCACACGTAGCGGAATTGCACTTGAATTCCGCTGCGGACACTACGCAGCGTTAATCCGCAGCGGAGCCGTTTCTCCATTGACTTTCATTTTTATTTAGCAGTGTTCGTTTAGACGATGCGTAAAATTCCGCTGCGGAGCATAGGCTGTGGTGCGGAATTTGGTGTCCGCAGCATGCTCTGTCTGTTGCGGACCAGTGGCGGACTGGTTGCGGACTCATGGCGGAATTTCTCCATTGACTTCAATGGAGATTTGAATTTCCACAATAAAGTCCGCAGCTGTCATGCACATGTTATGTGTGGTGCGGATGCGTCTTGCTTTTTTAACTTGACATTTCTTCATTCTGGCTGGACCTATGTATTTCTAGGTCTGCAGCCAGACTGAGGAAGTCAATGGGGCTCCCAAAATGACGGGAGCGTTGCTAGGAGACGTCAGTAAATAGTCACTGTCCAGGGTGCTGAAAGAGTTAAGCGATCGGCAGTAACTGTTTCTGCACCCGGGACAGTGACTACCGATCACAATATACAGCAACCTGTAAAAAAAATATAAGTTCATACTTACCGAGAAGTCCCTGCTTCTGTCTCCAGTCCGGCCTCCCAGGATGACGTTTCAGTCTAAGTGACGGCTGCAGCCAATCACAGGCTGCAGCCAATCACAGGCCAATAACAGGCTGCAGCGGTCACATGGACTGCCGCGTCATCCAGGGAGGTCGGGCTGGATGCAGAAAAAGGGACGCGTCACCAAGACAACGGCCGGTAAGTATGAAATTCTTTTACTTTCGCTAGGGAAAGTGCTGTCCCTTCTCTCTATCATGCACTGATAGGGAAGCACATTTACCGCAGTCCGCAGCAACTAGTCCGCATCACTTTACTGCACATTTTGGGCCGATCCGCCGCAGAACTGCAACGCAGATTCTGTGCGGCATTGATGCGGACAGTTGCGGAGGAAATCCGCCACGTGTGGGCATGCCCTAACACTCGCTGGAACACTGCAGCTCCTTTACTTTGCTTACTATAGTGGTGCCAGGAGCCAGACCCTCACTGATAAAATATTGATGGCTTATGTTTAGATTAAGTTGTCATATGTTTGTACATGAGAATAAATGTAAATCACACTTTGTGTGATCAAATTCCCCCTCCCCTCCTATCGGACAATACATCAAAATAATAAAATAAAAATTTACTCACCTCAACGCTCCACTTCGCTTCTCCCCACTTAGGCTCTCCCTGCGGACCACAGCTCATACAAGGCACTGGTGCAGAGCGTTGTATGTGACGCAGCACTGAGGTAGTTGAGTGCTGCATCACATATATGGCCCTGTATGTTGTATGAGCCGCAGCATGCTGAGAGGGCATAGGGAGAAGATGAGCGGTGAGCATATATATATTTATCTTATGTCCGATCCTGGGAGAAAAGGGATAGGGCTGCGGTCACGTTCCCACACCCTGTGAGTGCAATTGTTACGCCACGATTGTGGTGAATGGCCAGCTGAAAGATGCGGCAAGATTATTATGAGAAATTAGCTTCTTATTAAATGTGTCGCATCCTACTCCAGCGAACTGTTTACTAAGACCGGGGTATGAAACGTCAGTCCTAATAAATCCCCCTCTTTGTGTCTGGTCAGAATCATTGGAAGGTGCAGTGAATCTTACCGAGGAGATTGTAGAAAGCAGTCCGTTCTTCTGGCTGCAGGGTATGCTCCTTCCTCCTCTTCCGGCACTCGTCTATCATGTAGGTCAGCGATCTGTGATAGAAGAAATTGTTATTACAGTCAGCAGTCCAATGTAAAAATATAAAATCTTTATTTTCATGATCGAAAAGGTCCATTTTGTAAATCATTTGGGGTACAGAATTACATAAGAGTACAGAAAGTATAAATGCAGCGTACATATAAAGAACTGCTGTGAAAGCCAATATTCCCACGCAGGAGAGTAGTCTACATGACTCCAGGCCCCCTACGAAGAGGACGGATTCAACAGCCGCATAAGAGTACAGAGAACGAAGAGAAAGTTACAAAAAAAAAAAGAGGAGCAGATTAAAGTGAGTGGGGTGTCCCACCATGACATCCCTCAAAGTAAAGAGCGCTACTCAGGCTGCCGCGCAGTACTCAGCTCTCGTATAATGTCTTTATAGGAGTCAGAACCCTGAAAAGCAATCCAAGGAGTCCATGTTTGGCGAAGAAATAGATATTACAGTCAGCAGTCCCATGTAAAAATATAAAATACAGACAATTATGTGCTAATACGTTTACAATGAAATGAATAAATGACAGGGAAATCTTAGTAAAATCCATGTTTAAGAACATTTCCTCGTGGTATGTCTCTGGGGTTAGTGCTGTTACCTCTCAGAGCATTAGTTAACCCCTTAATGACAAGCCTATTTTAGACCTTAATGACTAAGCTATTTTTTAAGTTTTTCAATCGTCGCATTCCAAGAGCTATAACTCTTTTGCGTCGACATAGCTGTATAAGGTCTTGTTTTTTGCAGGACAAGTTGTATTTTTTAATAGCACCATTTTGAGGTACATATTATTTATTGATTAACTTTTATTAACTTTTTTTTGGGGGGGAATAGAAAAAAATCTGAAATGTCGCCTCTTTTTTTGCGTCCTAAGTCTACGCCGTTTACCGTGTAGTATAAATAACACAATAACTTTATTCAGCGGGTTGTTACGATTGCAACGATACACAATTTGTATAGTTTTTGTATGTTTTACTACTTTTACACAGAAAAAAACGCTTTTTTTTTTTCAAAATTATTTGTTTTTGTGTCTCCATATTTGAAGAGCCGTAACGTTTTTATTTTTTCGCCGATGCGGTTGTATGAGGGCTTTTTTTTTGCGGGACGACTTTTCGTTTTTATTGGTACCATTTTGGAGTAGATGCGACTTTTTGATCACTTTTTAATCACATTTTTTTTAAAGTCAGGATTCACAGAAAACAGCAATTTTTCTGCCGTTTTCTTATTTAATTTTCACCGTGCGGGTTAAGTAATGTAATAGCTTTATAGTCGGGGCGATACCAAATATGTGTAACTTTTTTACTTTATTTTGGTTTTTTAATAGTAAAGCAGTTTGTAAGGGGAAAAAGTGGGTTTTTCACTTTTTTTTCACATTTTTTTTTTATTAACTTTATGAAACTTTTTTTTAAAACTTTTTTACTAGTCCCACTAGGGGACTTTAATATGCGATTCTGCAATCGCTATTATAATACACTGCAATACTTTTGTATTGCAGTGTATTACTGCCTGTCCGTTTAAAACGGACAGGCATCTGCTAGGTCATGCCTGCGGCATGATCTAGCAGGCATTCATTACAGGCAGACCTGGGGGCCTTTATTAGGCCCCCGGCTGCCATTGGAGACACAGACACTCGGCGATCTTATCGCCGGGTGTCGGTGGGATGAGAGGGAGCTCCCTCCCTCTCTCCAAAACAACTCAGATGCGGTGCTCGCTGTTGTGCACCGCATCTGAGGGGTTAAACGGGTGGGATCGATACTAATATCGATCTCACCCGGCAGAGCAGGGACGCTCCCAGCCCTCAGCTACCTCTGGCAGCTGAGAGCAGGGAGATTTGACAGCTCCCTGCTCTGATTACTTATTCCGATGCCGCGACGTAAAAAGTCTATGACATCGGAATAAGGCCCGTTAGTGACCGACGTAAAAACACGATGGGCCGGTCACTAACGGGTTAAAGGGAAGGTGTCATGAAATTATTTTTTTTACATGTTATTGCTTTTAGTATGTCATTAAAATAAATTTATTTGTGTGTTTGTGTTGTACTTTTTTCTTTCTTTTACTTCTCTATGGGGGCTGCCATTTTTTTTTTCATCTCTGCATGTGTCGATTAACGACACATACAGAGATGGAATACGGCACATACATCCCCATAGAGAATGCGAACGGGAGCCGTTCCATTCACTATAGCGTACGCCGTCTGTGTGGGAACGGCGGAAGCGCCGCTCCCGCACAGACCAAAAGGTGGGTCTTCGGCAGAGCGACATCCGGCGCCATTTTCATGTGGACCGGAAGCCGCGGCCGGACAGTAAGACGACTACTTCCGGTCGCGGCTTCCGTCCATATGTTCAGAAGCAAGGACTAGGAGCGGAGGCAGCGGCGGCAACGGCAGGAGCAGGTAAGTTATGTTTGTGTATGTTCGTTTTATATTGTGTGACTACCACTGTATCTAATCCTCCTACATTGTGAATTCGCTCAAAAAATGGCGGCACACAGTGTAGGAGATTTGAACATTCAACCCCCTCCTTTCTCCTGGCACTAGCCAGGATAAAGGAGGGGGGATTGTTTGGGGACACTAGATAGAGTGTATCTTCTCCAATTTTGCAGCATAAGGCAATGAGGTTGCTTTACCACATGCCAATGCTTCAATTTTGGGAATTGCTCCCTCTAGTTACCAGCACATGGAAATGCTATAAATTAGAATCTAATTTATAATATTTCCAGACTTGTGAAAAAATTAAAAAAATTAGAACAATGTGTAATCATTTATATACTAACTGTTTAATTTAAAAAAATAAAAAAAATTCTAGCGACACATTCCCTTTAAGCTTTGTATGACCTTGGTAGAAGGACGCGTCACCCTTATAGGGTGTTTATTCCCATGGGTGAAGAGGTTAATAAGAAGCTGATAGATTAGATTTGTAATGGTTTGTAACACTATGTATGGATTTGGTATGTAGTGACTGCAGTGATATAAAATCTTGTACTGACGTCTCCTCCACATGTAGAGTGACCATCTCTCTCTTCCTCTTCCTCGCCATCTCTTCTCCTCTTCCTGGGAAACTTAAATAGAAGAGAATATTACCATGAATATTTGGGAATGTGACTGACTGTGCGCATACCTGTACCATGTAAAGGCTAGGGTGGATTATACATAAACCATACAAGTAATTTGAACGACACACAACTAAACTTTTAAACGTGGGTTGACACGAGGGTCGGCCACAGCTTTATTTATTATTTAAGTATTTTCAAAATAAAGTTTTCTTATTATACCCGTATGCCAGCCCGCCTAAGGAAGGGCATGTAGGTCAATTCTTTTAATAACAAATTACCGCCTGCTGTGACATGAGTTTCCAAACGAATCAAATGCCTCATGACCAGAAAAACTACAACTCCTTTTACAAACTTGGAGTTGCTAAACAACATGACAATTGTACGGAGTATAATTCCGTATAAAATACACATAGTGCTTCAGAGACAAATATATATATATATTGCTTTTGTCTTTTATTTAAAACATATTGTATCATTAATTATTTTTATATTTTTTTTAATTTTTTTTTTATTACTTTTCGTCAATATATATTTCTCTTTTCTTTTCAGTTTTGTTTTTTTAAAGAAAAATTAGGTTCAACACAAAACAAATAGGGAGGGAGGGTGGGACAAGTAACGGCCAAAAGAGGAAGATGTCTGCCCGCCCCCAAAGTAGGGGAGGATGGGCAAGACCGCCCCCAAAACTATCCAAAAAACGTTCAGTGGGGCGGGTGCAGTGGCGTAACTACCGCCGTAGCAGCTGTAGCGGCTGCTACAGGGCCCGCAGCATGAGGGGGCATTTGTCGCCCGCCGCCACGGGCCCCCACCATGGCCGGAGGCTCCACTAGCAGCCGCTATGGCTGCTACAGCGGGACACCACTGAACACGACTACGGCAGAGCAGGGAGGTATCTCCCCGCTCTGCCATTAAGCAAAAGACATGTATCCCTTATCCACATTATAGGGGATACGTGTGTGATTGCTGGCATTGATAGGGAGAACGGGGGACTGAAAGTCCCCTGAAGTTCTCCATCACAAACCTCGGACTTCCGGGGTCTGTGTCGGCAGCTCCGTAGAAATGAATGGAGCGCCGGTCGCGCTTGTGCGCATGCGTGACCAGCGCTCCTTTCATTTTAATTGAGCTGCGCAGACGCCGGAAGTCAGAGGTTAGTCATGGAGAACTTCAGGGGCGTTCTCTACAGGGGGCTGTATGGCGTTATCTACAGGGGGGGCTGTATTGCGTTATCTACAGGGGGCTGTATGGCGTTATCTACAGGGGGGCTGTATGGCGCTATCTACAGAGGGGGCTGTATGGCGCTATCTACAGAGGGGGCTGTATGGAGTTATATAGAGGGGGCTGTTTGGCGCTATCTACAGAGGGGGCTGTATGGCGTTATCTACAGGGGGGCTGTAAAAAAGGCACTATCTACAAGGGGGGGTTGTGTGACACCCAGGGGAGGCGGGGGCCCCAGTCAAAAGTTTGCTATGGGGCCCAGTCTTTCCTAGTTACGCCCCTGGGCGGGTGCCCTCTATTCCTATAGGACCTGTGGCCCACATAAATTTATCTTGGACAGACCCACCCCTAGCAGGATATATCCCTCCTTTAACCCCTTCCGTGCCACACAGTCATGGGCCCAATGGCTAATAAGCCTGAGGGCCTCCAGTTTCCTGAAGAAGATGTTACAAAAACGTATATTAATATAAACATGTAGTGTGTGCGCTGGACTGACATTATAACTGGGGCGTAGCTATAGAGGGTGCAGAGGTAGCAGTCACACCCAGGATCTTCCATAAGAAGACACCAGTATTATAAATGACACATGGTATAGAAAGGGCCCTGCTACAGATTTTACATTAGAGACCAGGAATATATTTATATATTATAGTAAAAACACAATAAGCAACCCTCTAACATTATCCACATCCCCGGACCCAATTTACACACATTATAGATTAAAGTAAATTTTAAAACTTGGTTGAAAATAAAAAAAGAAGAATCACAGGACAGCTGCACTGAGGTATAAAATGTATATACTATGAATATTAAAGGGCTTTACTCATAATTGAGTGTTATGGCATATTGCTAGGATATGACATAACATTCTGATTAGTGGGGTCTGATCTCCGGGACCCCTGCCGATCCTGAGAATGAAGAGACAGCATTGTGTAATCAATTAAATCAGACTATGTTGTAGTTCCCTGGAAACCGGGGTGGGGGGGGGATGCCACTGTGAAGGGTAAAACTGAAGAAATGGGGTGATGGTGCTGGCAGACTGATCAGAATATGGTGGAAAATCCTATTGATATCATTTTCTAGAATGGAAACCTCTCTAAATACAGAATAGTAATAAGCATACGGTCCTACAGCTTGGGATCCATCAGAAAGATCTGAGGAAGGAGATGATACGTCGGGTTATTTTACTCTTGTCTCCTTAGTTTATCCAGATTTTGGGTATTTAGGTGAAAACCTTTGAGTTTATTAATAAAATACAATCAATTTCAGTAGTGGAAGAAGCATCTGTGTCTGTGTCTGGGATGACGTGGTCATTATGGTTAGTAAATGGCGGCACTTTACCTGTGAAGTCTTGAAGACAGTTGGTGTTGTCTCTCAGAAGACGCAGATACGCAGTAGTGTCTTCTCCTCCGATAAAAGTAAACGTTTGTCAAGTCGCTTTGAAGAACAAAATGGAGCCTGTCTTATCTCTGAAAAGAGCAATCGCAGACTGGCACCAACTGATGATTTTTCTCTATCTTTAAATTCAAATCCTGCGATTCTATTGGTTGTTGTTGTTTGCGGCACTTGCCATGATGATTCATGCCTCAGCAAGTTTAAAGGGAAAGTACACTGAAATAATGTCATGGTGCGTTTTAATATAAGGCTTCTAAATTACTGCTTAGAAAAACTTTATTATCCTTGTATTTTACATCCTTATTCCATCTGGTGACATTTGTGGCAGCTGCCATGTTGTACTATGTTGTTTCCACGGGTAATGCAGAATGGTCATGTGTATTAAGTGTCTTTGTACTAAATTTACCTCATGTGCTCCAGATTCTTAACATTGATATATAATGTATGTAACTTTGGTGCAGGTGCTGGAGTTAGAAGCATGTTGACTGATGTCTGACCTGGCGGAGGATGTCATCTTTACCATTTAACATCTTGCAGGCCTCTCATAAATTTGACGCATCCACAAATCCAAAAATCTGTTGGACGTGGGTAAAATGTGCAAAACTGAGGACCAGACGCTTTCTAATCTGATTTTATGATTTCTATTCAGATTTACAAGAAATTGATTGGCATTGTTGTCATACATGTGCCCCCATATGTCATACATTCATAGCCATATATATTTCTATTATATAAATTCTCTATATACTATGTATTGTCCTGATCTCTATGTACAGTGACATCACTATTAGTATACTGGTTGCATAGGTAGAGAAATGTAGTGTTACATTGTTACATGGTGTCCATTCAGATGAAAGTCAGGCATAAGATATATTGAATTTATTATTTCATTGCTATAGATTCTAAACAGGAAGCGGTGGCAGAGCTATAGGGGTCACATTGGTCGCAGAGGTGAGTGGGCACCAGAGCTACATCAAGCCCTACACAGCCCGCCACACAGGGTCTTGATGTTAGTCACCGCCAGGATGTTGTGTGTTGCGGTACATACAAGGTCTTTGTGCTGGCTGGCATCAGGACCATGCGTGCAGCGGCGCCCAAAAAGAAGAGAAGCCAACGAGGAACAGTAAGTAAATAGAGCGGTCTGAGTTAATTTCCTTTAGTCTAATCTAGGGTTTTATTAATTTTGGGGTCTGATTTAGGGGTCTTGTCTGGGGTCTGGAATAATTTAAGGAACTGGTCAGGGGTTTGAACTAACTTAGGGGTCTAGTTAGTGTGCCCCTGTGATGCAGATTCTTGCAAGACTCATCATTGGTTTTAATAATTGTTTTGACTGCAGCATAAAAGATTATATATATTTTTTAGATATAATTGTGGCTGTTTGGCACTTATTTTATGTACAGTGTAGGTCACTTTCCCTTTTTCTTTTCTTCACATAGCCAAGACCGCCAAGACGACTTCTCCTAGCCATGACTTGTCTGCATTTCGACACACTGACATCTTTGGCTTCTTTCTTTTCCAGAAGAACACTACAAAGTGGAAAAATGATCAACTTCGGCACAAAATGTTGGACTATAAAAATATATACATTTTATTACAAATAGACATGACAGAATAAAAAGACGAGTCACACAATGAGAAGGCGTCAGCCTATGCTAGACCAAAAAGTAAATGTGATGGGCATGTTTATGCATATTTGTAGCAGGATGCAGACACAAATGTATATCAAAGTCCAAGGAGGACAGGCAAGCCGCATGGGAAATGCATCAGATAGTTGTTAGATGTGAGATAGTAGTCAAAATGTGCAGTGATAGACAGTACAGATATATAGCTTATAGCCACATGCTAATATTCCCTATACACATCAATAATGGGGCTAATGGTTATAAGCTGCAAAATCCAAAGGACTGAATGACATCAAACTGCCAACATGAGATAACAGACGAGTGTAAGGAATAAGTACATACCAAAAGTCATGGTCTCGCATAGGAAGGACACCAACACCCGACGTGCGTTTCGGCGAATGCCTTTGTCTGGGGGTGGCATCATCCTAGCGGGAGCCCCTCCTACCTGGCCCATGTGTTACAGATCAAAAATCACCGGTCAGAAGCGGAAGGAGGACACCGGCGTCAGATAGGGGGTACAAAGATGGCCACCGCCCCACTTCCGTAAGCCGCGTCGTCAGGGAGGATGTGGGACAGAGATGTCTGACAGCACCTCCCACATACCGCCCTGAACACAGACAGCGGATGGAAGGTGCATAAGACACTCCCCCCATCTGCGCACCCGCCCACCGCTGAGTCCAGTAAGTAAGATCAGGAAAAAAGGAAAGTATATGTGACGTAGTCACAAAACATCAGATGGGATTGTAGCAGGTACCTAATACGTAACCAGGAGGCAGAGAACTGAGTGGACATGAGTGTGATACTATCTAGACATGTTGTAAACATTGTTATGTGTATGCATATAATGTTTTGAAGAAAAGTGGGGAATGTCCTACAGTAAGGGATGATGATGGTGATCAAGCCAATGTATAAAGCAAAATGCTGAAACCGAAAATGGTGAAGGTGCACATGGTGTGAATATCTAGTGAGAATAAGAACCGCATGTGAAGAAAGAGAAGGGAGACGGTCCAGGATGAAAGTAATAAATAGGGGACCGATGTGTGACGAAAATAAAAAGCCAAAATCAAACAATAAACAAGTGAAAGATGAACGAAAAAGACAACCGACAAAAGAAAGAAGACAGAGGGCGGGGGGGGGCGTTCGGGAGCATGTGAGTGAATGGATATATTGGTAAACACTCTATGGATGGGATAGAAGTAAATGTGTGTATGGAGGGAACATATGTAGAACCAGAAAGAGGATCATAATCCGTGGAGTGTATATCTGTTCAATGTGAACAATTTTATATATGTGTATATATAAAAATGAGATGTGGCATGAAAACACATACACTACCGTTCAAAAGTTTAGGGTCACTTAGAAATTTCCTTATTTTTGAAAGAAAAGCACCGTTTTTTTCAATGAAGATAACATTATATTAATCAGAAATACACTCTATACATTGTTAATGTGCTAAATAAATATTCTAGCTGCAAACGTCTAGTTTTTAATGCAATATCTACATAGGTGTATAGAGGCCCATTTCCAGCAACCATCACTCCAGTGTTCTAATGGTACATTGTGTTTGCTAACTGTGTTAGAAGGCTAATGGATGATTAGAAAACACTTGAAAACCCTTGTGCAATTATGTTAGCACCGCTGTAAACAGTTTTGCTGTTTAGAGGTGCTATAAAACTGACCTTCCTTTGAGCTAGTTGAAAATCCGGAGCATTACATTTGTGGGTTCGATTAAACTCTCAAAATGGCTAGAAAAAGAGAGCTTTCATGCGAAACTCGACAGTCTATTCTTGTTCTTAGAAATGAAGGCTATTCCATGCGAGAAATTGCCTAGAAACTGAAGATTTCCTACAACGGTGTGTACTACTCCTTTCAGAGGACAGCACACACAGGCTCTAACCAGAGTAGAAAGAGAAGTGGGAGGCCCCGCTGCACAACTGAGCAACAAGACAAGTCTATTAGAGTCCTCAACTAGCAGCTTCATTAAATAGTACCCGCAAAACGCCAGTGTCAACGTCTACAGTGAAGAGGCGACTCCGGGATGCTGGCCTTCAGGGCAGAGTGGCAAAGAAAAAGCCATATCTGAGACTGGCTAATAAAAGGAAAAGATTAATATGGGCAAAAGCACACAGACATTGGACTGAGGAAGATTGGAAAAAAGTATTATGGACAGACGAATCGAAGTTTGAGGTGTTTGGATCACACAGAAGAACATTTGTGAGACACAGAACAACTGAAAAGATGCTGGAAGAGTGCCTGACGCCATCTGCCAAGCATGGTGGAGGTAATGTGATGGTCTGGGGTTGCTTCGGTGCTGGTAAAGTGGGAGATTTGTGCAAGGTAAAAGGGATTTTGAATAAGGAAGGCTATCACTCCATTTTGCAACGCCATGCCATACCCTGTGGACAGCGCTTGATTGGAGCCAATTTCAATTTCCTACAACTGGACAATGACCCAAAGCACACCTCCAAATTATGCAAGAACTATTTAGGGAAGAAGCAGGCAGCTGGTATTCTATCTGTAATGGAGTGGCCAGCGCAATCACCAGATCTCAACCCCATAGAGCTGTTGTGGGAGCAGCTTGACCGTATGGTACGCAAGAAGTGCCCATCAAGCCAATCCAACTTGTGGGAGGGGCTTCTGGAAGCATGGGGTGAAATTTCTCCCGATTACCTCAGCAAATTAACAGCTAGAATGCCAAAGGCCTGCAATGCTGCAATTGCTGCAAATGGAGCATTCTTTGACGAAAGCAAAGTTTGAAGGAGAAAATTATTATTTCAAATAAAAATCATTATTTCTAACCTTGTCAATGTCTTGACTATATTTTCTAGTCATTTTGCAACTCATTTGATAAATATAAGTGTGAGTTTTCATGGAAAACACAAAATTGTCTGGGTGACCCCAAACTTTTGAACGGTAGTGTATGTGCTTGATATCGCTATCCTTTGCTTTACTGAGATATATGTAACTGAACTCTATATACTTTATGCATAATATGTTTATGTTTCATGCTTTATGTGAAAAAACCCCAATAAAAACTATTGAAACGAAAACACATATGTGCTCTGTAAATAAAAAATGCAAACGACATGTTCGTATATATAACAACGTGAGTATGAATTACATGCATGGTGTGGGAAACGGAAAAAAGGAAAAGAAAAGAAGGGAGGGTGGAAAGGAAATGGGAAGGGCAGGGAGGAGAGCTGGGAAAAGGTTGGGAAGAGAGGGCAAGAACTAAAACACTAATATGATACAAAATTAATAAGTATATCACTCATATATGTATGACTGCTTTGGGAGAAACAAGAATATTGAAGCAAAGGACACGTCCGTATACGGTCGCAGTATTCAAATAGTGACCGGTTTCTTCCTGCGTTCTTACTATTGAGTCCACTCAGTAAATCCTTTATAGGGCTATATGTAACCAGTCCTGTAAAGGGAAAAGGAAGACAGGGAGAGGTTAATCAACAATATAAAATATACAATACATGGAACGATTAAAAAACCAGGCCCCTCTAGGAGTCAATGGTTATAGAAACAGAGCGAAGCTCAGAGATTCATTCAAGCCATGTGGATACATTGTCCCAAGGGTCCATATCCAACGAGTCTCGCATTGTGCCAGCTTTTGTTTAACAGCACCTCCCCTCATACCCGATATGATGTGGTTAATCCCTCTCACCTTTAATTGAGATGGATCACAGGAATGATGTAACCTGAAATGTCGGGCTACTGGTTTGAGACCTTCCAAATTGTCCACTTCTGTCGCTCGCTTGATGTCGGACATATGTTCCCTTACTCGGACCTTCAATTCTCTGGATGTAAGGCCAACATAGATTTTGGGACAGGGACATACCGCATAATACACTACAGCTTTTGTGGTGCAGGTTATTGAATGGGTGATGTAGTATATTTTTGTACCTGAGGCATTCGTGAATGTTGATGCCTTCTCTTTATTTGGACATGCCATGCAGTGTCCACAAGGATTACAGCCCCATTTCGGGCCCTTAGTCCCAAAAGGATACTTGGTTTTGATTGGATCGTAGTGGCTCCTCACCAGGTGGTTCCTCAGGTTTTTAGAGCGTCTTGCTGTAATGCTTGGGTGTCTGGTGATGAATCTCTCCAGTGTAGGGTCTGTCAATAAAATGGGCCAATATAGTTTAAAAATGTCCCTCATTTGTAACCACCTTGAGTGGTAGCTGGTTATAAACCTTACCTGTGTTTGTGTGTCTGTCTTTTTCTTTGGAAAGAGCAGGTCATCTCTAGTAGTGTGTTTCGCCCTGTGATATGCCTTTTTAATGGACCTCATACTATATCCGCGGTTGAGGAAACGATTTTTTAAGTCCTCTGCCTGTTCTTCAAACAATTTGTCTGATGAACAGATTCTCCTAATCCGCAGAAATTGTCCAATGGGGACTGCCTGAATAGTCTGTGGGGGATGGGAAGAAGAAGAGTGTAACAATAATCTGACCGAGGTCTCCTTACGATACACATCGCTTTGCAGAAAGCCATGTATATCCTTGACAAGTTTAATATCTAGAAATTCTATTTATTTGCAGTGGAATTTATGGGTAAATTTCAGGTTTAACCCCTTAGTGACTGGCCTATTTTAGACCTTAGTAACCAAGCCATTTTTTTTCGTTTATCCATCGTCTCATTCAAAGAGCTATAACCTTTTTATTTTTGCGTCGATATAGCTGTATAAGGTCTTGTTTTTTGCGGCACAAGTTGTAATTTTTAATAGCACCATTTTGGGGTACATAGAATTTATTTATTAACTTTTATTAACTTTTTTGGGGGGGAATAGAAAAAAAACAGCAAATTCGCCACACTTTTTTGCATCCTAAATTTACGCCGTTTACCGTGTGGTATAAATAACACAATACCAACGATACCAAATTTGTATCGTTTTTGTATGTTTTACTACTTTTACACAGTGAAAACCCTTTTTGTTCAAAATTATTTGTTTTTTGTGTTTCCATATTTTTATTTTTTCGCCGATGCAATTGTAGGAGGGCTTTTTTTTGCGACGACTTGTAGTTGTCATTGGTACCATTTTGGTGTAGATGCAACTTTTTGATCACTTTTTATCACATATTTTTTAAGGCTGGATTCAAAGCAAACAGCAATTTTTGCATGGTTTTTTTATTTTATTTTTTACGACGTTCACCGTGCGGGTTAAAATATGTAATACGTTTATAGTTGGGGTCGTTACGGACGCGTCGATACCAAATATGTGTAACTTTTTTACTTTATTTTGTTTGTTAATAATAAAGCAGTTTGTAAAGGGGAAAAGTGGGTTTTTCATTTTTTTTCTTCACTTTTTTTTTTCACTTTTTACTAAAATGTTTTCACTTTTTTACTAGTCCCACTAGGGGACTTCACTATGCGATCCTACGATCGCATTTATAATACACTGCAATACTTCTGTATTGCAGTGTATTATGCTTGTGCGTGTAAAACGGACAGGCATCTACTAGGTCATATCAGAGGCATGATCTAGCAGGCATTCACTAAAGGCAGACCTGGGGGCCCTTATTAGGCCCCTCGGCTGCCATCGGAGACACAGACATTCGGCGATTTTATTGCCGGGTGTCAGTGGGATGAGAGGGAGCTCCCTCCCTCTATCCAAAACCACTCAGATGCAGTGCACGCTATTGAGCACCGCATCTGAAGGGTTAAACAGGTGAGATCGATACTAATTTCCATCTCACACGTTCCAGCAGGGCCCCCCCCCCCCCCCCCCAGCCCTCAGCTACCTCTGGCAGCTGATAGCAGGGAGATTTGACAGCTCCCTGTTCTGTTTACTTATTCCAATGCAGCGACATAAAAAGTCTATTGCATCGGAATAAAACCTGATAGTGACCGACGTAAAAACACTATGGGGCGGTCACTAACGGGTTAATGTATTCTCATTTAGATTGGTCATGAATGCATTCAACTAAGACATCGCTGTCCCACATCCTCCTTGCAGACGCTATGACCATCGATTCCAATCAAGGAGAAGCTCCTGTCTTCTGTGTTCATGACGTCATTGGCTTCTCCTGGAGTGGACTCCCCGGTCATAGAGTCTGCAATGCTGTGACCGGGGATTCTGCTTCAGGAGTTTCCCCTGATGTCACTGTCCATATATGGACAGAAACATCAAGCAGCGCTCCAGGAGCGGAATCCCCGGCCACACGGGGATTCCGCTCCTTCAGGGACCTACAGTGGCGCTAGTAGACAGCAGAGCAGGGAGATACCTCCCTGCTCTGCTATAGTGCCCCCGTGTAGATAGCAACCCCCCCTTCCAGTAGAGATAGCGCCACTGTAGCTCCCTGAAGGAGCGGAATCCCCGTGTGGCCGGGGATTCCGCTCCTGGAGCGCTGCTTGATGCATCTGTCCATATATGGACAGTGACGTCAGGGAAAACTCCTGTCCTGGGATACCTCCCAGCTCTGCTATAGTGCCGTCGCTACCGCTATAGCAGCCGCAGCAGCTGCTAGCGGCGCCACCGCCCTCATGCCTGGTGTCACCGCTAGCAGCCGCTATGGCTGCTACAGTGGTAGCGACGGCCAATAAGTGAAGAAGCACCCGGGTGGAAAGGCGACTGCAGTTAGTGTGTGTATCCCCGCTGGTACTTGCAACGGCGCGGGGATAAACACACCCGCTGGCGCCCCTCTTGCAGTGTGGCGGCTGGCGCCCTGTGTGACCGCACTGGTCGAACATAGCTAAGGCCGGCCATGCTTGAGGCCTTATCTTGACTTTTTCAATGACTTTTCAATGGATTTTGTTGTGTGATATAACGCTGCAACAAATGATATTTTATTTCACATATAGCGAAAGGTAGTAATCCAAAAATAGGTTTTTAACGTTTCGGTCTATACATTCGACCTTCTTCAGACACGCATTATTATCGTGGATAAGGATATGCGACGCTTGTGACCTCGGTCGCTGTAAGGTAATTGCGCCATTACTTTTGGATTACTACTTTTCGCTATATCTGAAATAAAATATCACTTATTGCATGATACCTTGGAGTGCTGAGTTCCCATGTTTTATACATTGGCGTGGAAGCCTACTCACGCACCCTTGAAACACGGAGTGCTGTGGGATCAAGAAAGTATCACGCTGCAACAAGATATCAGAGTCAAGTTAAAGATGGCTACATCTGTATAACAGTATAAAATCCATCTAGTAACAGATTACACGTTTCATACATTACATGTTCTTAGTCGTAGCCCCTATAATAACACATGTATCTTTCTTCCATGTTTATAAAACAGCAGCCCCATGTAACGCCTATATCCAGTGTATATACAGACAGTCTATCCAAGCAGTAGGAGATAATCGATGATGTAACTGATACTGCAGCCGCTTGAGATGTCAATGATGATGTCATAGACAGTACTAGTCATTAGGTTCTATGTTCAGCTGGATTACACTCACTTTGCACTTGATATTGGATCAGTGTGTATCCTACAGCTCACGCTTTTTTGGCTTTTTCTACATTTTCTGGCAATCACATCTGGACCAGGACTGTGATTGACTGTGTGATTGACAGGTAAGATGCAGCATTTTATCATTAATTCTACATGTTACTAGATACATGAAAAATATACGCTCTAGAATTCACATATAAGGCCAGATTCACACTGGACATTACTGCAGCAATTTCCAACCACCTCACCCCAACTATATGGTTGTAGAAGGATTTTTTTCTGGTGATTGTCGGGAGTTGGGGTTGTTTTTTTAGACAAACAGTTCAAGTTCCAGTAAAATGTTTCTATTAATGCAAGTAACAACTGAACATTTTACATTCAGATTTCAATGTTTCATATTTTCTCATTAACCCCTTCCCGCACCTTGGCGTAACTGTACGTCCAGATAAGCAGTAACTTCGCGCACCTGGGCGTACAGTTACGTCCGCGCTTTAAAAGTTAACCGCCGCGCGGCGCTACACCGCAGCGGCGGTTAACTGTGCAGGGTGTCAGCCCTGCTCTCCCCGTTGCCGATCAGCGGCCTGTCGCCGCTGAAATCGGCAATTAACCCCTTCGATGCGGTGGTCGATTGCGATCACCACATCGAAGAGGTTTACAGCGGATCGGCAGCCCCCCACATGTATTTGCGGGGGCTGGCGATCCTTATCATGGCAACCAGAGGCCAGACAATGACCTCCGGGTTGCCATGTACGGAAGCCTCGGAGGATCAGCCTCCGGCCGTTCCTCCTCTGCTTCCTGTCAGTGTGACAGTTACGTCACAATGACAGTTAGAACACATTACACTACGTGTGTAGTGTAATGTGTTCCAGCAGCGATCAGAGCTGCCAGTCTAAGTGTCCTCTAGTGGGACAAGTAAGAAAAGTAAAAAAAAAATAATAAAAATGTTTTGAAAAAGTGTAAAAATAAAAGTTATAACTGACATAAACAAAGAATGCTTTTTTTCCTATAATAAGACTTTTATTATAGGAAAAAAATTAACACGTTAAAAAAAGTACACATATTTGGTATCGCCGCGTTCGTAACGACCCCAACTATAAAACTGTAATATTATTTTTCCCGCACGCGAAAAAAATAAATGAAAAACAGTGCCCGAATCACAATTTTTTGGTTACCAACCCTCCCAAAATATACAATAAAAAGTGATCAAAAAGTCGCATGTACGCCAAAATGGTACCAATACAAACTACATCCCGTCCCGCAAAAAACAAGCCCTTACACCGCTTTTTTGACTGAAAAATAAAAACGTTATGGCTCTCAGAATATGGTGACACAAAAATTAATTTATTTTATAAATAAGTGATTTTATTGCACAAACGCTGCAAAACATAAAAAAATTATATACATATGGTATCGCCGTAATCGTATTGACCCGCAGAATAAAGTATAATGGTCATTTATAGCCCAGGGTGAAGGCCATAAAAAAAACAAATAAAAAACATTGTCAGAATTGATGGTTTTTGGTCACCTTGCTTGCCAAAAAATGTAATAAAACGTGATAAAAAAAATTTCTGGTACCCCAAAATGGTACCAATGAAAACTACAGATTGTCCCGCAAAGAATAAACCCTCACACAGCTCCGGTGGAGAAAAAATAAAACCGTTCTGGCTCTCAGAATATGGCGATGCAAAATGTGCAGAGTGTCCAAAAGCGGATAAGATTGGGCGCCATTTATAAGTGCGACACTGGCCACATATCTGCGGATTATTATTTATTTACTGCATTATTATACCCTCTTATTATACCCTGATGTACCCCGCACAGATAACATGTACCCTGATGTACCCCGCACAGATTACATATGCCCCCACATTATAAACTGAAACACCAGTAAAACCCCAAACAGAACAACTACCAAGCAAACTCTGTGCCCCAAAAGCCAAATGGCGTCCCTCCATTCTGAGCCCTGCAGCGTGCCCAAACACCAATTTACGTCCACAGATATGGCATCGCCATACCCGGGAGAACCCGGTTAATATTTTGAGTTATTTGTCTTCAGTGGCACAAACTGGGCATAACATGTAGTGCACTAAAATGGCAAATGAGTGGAAAATTGTAATTTTCACTCTGCACCATGAACTGCGCATTAACCCCTGCGTGCGCGCACCATGACATAGCATGTCGTAGTGTGGGGGGTGATGTATGGAGTGTCTCACGTAAAAAATAAAAATTTAATAAAAAGTGCTCAAAAAGTTGTATGTACCAAAAAGTTGCACCAATAAAAACGACCGCTCGTCCCTCAATAAATAAGCCCTCATACCACTCTATTGACTGAAAAATAAAAAAGTTGTGGCTCTTGGAACGCGGGGAGGAAAAAACTAAGAAGGAAAAGAAAAAAATGGATCACTCCAGAAAGGGTTAATTACTTTCTAATGAAAAACCATTTATGACCACACGTGGGGTATTGCCGTACTCGGGAGAAATTGCTTTACAAATGTTGGGGTGCTTTTACCCCCTTTATCCTTTGTGAAATTGAAAAAAATGCAACATTTTAGTGGAAGAAATGTCGATATTCATTTTCACGGCCTAATTCTAATAAATCCTGCAAAAGACTTGTGGGGTCTAAATGCCCACTATATCCCTAGATAGATTCTTTAAGTGGTGTAATTTCCACTTTTGGGGGGTTTCCCCTATTTTGGCCTCTCAGGGGCTTTGCAAATGCGACATGGCACCCAAAAACCATTTCAGCTAAATTTGAGCTCCAAAAGCCAAATAGCGCTCCTTCCCTTCTAAGCCTTGCTGTGGGTCCAAACAGCAGTTTATTACTACATATGGCATATTTCCGTAATCGGGAGAAATTGTTTTACATATGTTGGGGTGCTTTTTCTCCTTTATTCTTTGTAAAAATTAAAAATGGCTATCTTTTTTCCGAAAAAAAGTCAATTTTTACCTTTACAGAATAATTCCAATGAATTCAGCAAAACAACCGTGGGGTCAAAATCCTAACTTTACCCCTAGAAAAATTCCTTGAGGGGTGTAGTTTCCAAAATGGGGTCACTTTCCGGGGGTTTCCACTATTTTGTTCCCTCCAGTGCATTTCAAACGCGACATGGCACTGAAAACCATTCCAGCAAAATCAGAATTTCAAAATCCAAATGGTGCTCCTTTCCTTCTGAGTCCTGCTGTGGGTCCAAACAGCAGTTTATTACCACATATGGGGTATTGCTATAATCAGGAGAAATTGCTTTACATATATTGGGGTGTTTTTTCTCTTTTATACCTTGAAAAAATTAAAAATTTCTACGATTTTTCAGAAAAAAGTAGATTTTCATCTTCACAAACTAATTCAAATAAATTTAGCAAAAAAGCTGTGGGTTCAAAATGCTAATTATACCCCTAGATAAATTCCCTGAGGGGTGTAGTTTCCAAAATGAGGTCACTTTTGGGGGTCTTTATTGTTTTGGCCCCACAAGATCTCTTCAAACCTGACATGGTACCTAAAATATATGCTAAAAAAAGAAGGCCCCAAAATCCACTAGGTGCTCCTTTGCTTCTGAGGCCGGTGTTTCAGTCCATGACCGCACTAGGGCCACATGTGGGGTATTTCTAAAAACTGCAGAATCTGGGCAATAAATAATAAGTTACATTTTTTGGGAAAAACCTTCTGTGGTATAGAAAAAAATGTATTACAAATGAATTTTGTATAAAAAAAATGAAATTTGTAACTTTCACCTCTACTTTGCTTTAATTCCTGTGAAACGCCTAAAGGGTTAATACACTTTCTGAATGCTGTTTTGAATACTTTGAGGGGTGCAGTTTTCAAAATGGGGTGATTTATGGGGACTTTCTAATATATAAGACTCTCAAAGCCACTTCAGAACTGAACTTGTCCTTGTAAAAATCGCCTTTTGAAATTTTCTTGAAAATATGAGAAATGGCTGCTAAAGTTCTAAGCCTTGTAACGTCCTAGAAAAATAAAATAATGTTCAAAAAACGATGCCAAACTAAAGTAGACATGTGGGGGATGGTAACTAGTAACTATTTTGTGTGGTATTACTATCGGTTTTACAAGCAGATACATTTAAATTTAGAAAATGCTAATTTTTGAAATTTTTCGCTAAATTTTAGTGTTTTTCACAATTAAATACTGAATGTATCGGGCAAATTTTGCCAGTAACATAAAGTCCAATGTGTCACGAGAAAACAATCTCAGAATCGCTTGGATAGGTAAAAGCATTCCGGAGTTATTACCACATAAAGTGACACATGTCAGATTTTAAAAATCGGCTTCGTCCTGAAGGCCAAAACAGGCTCAGTCCTGAAGGGGTTAAAGTTACAACTCAGTACAACAGAGTATGTTCACAAAGCCTATTATAAGCCATTTTCTTGGCCGTAAACAAGCCGAAAAAACAGCCGAAAATACGGAGGCTGGACGCCTCTAAACATCTGCCCATTGATTTGAATAGGGAAAACGGGGGGTTCCGAAGGTGCGTTTTACGTGGGCGTTTGATAAAATGGCGCATAAAAAACGCCCCGTTAAAAGAAGTGCATGTCACTTCTTGGGCCGTTTTTGGAGCCGTTTTTCATTGTCTCAATAGAAAAACAGCTCCAAGAACGTCGGTAAAAACGCCTCAAAAAACGTTTGTGGTTAAAAAACGTCTGAAAATCAGAGGCTGTTTTCCCTTGAAAACAGCTCCGTATTTTAGAGCTGTTTTTTGTTAAGTGTGTGAACATACCCTTACCATTGTCTGAGAATTGCAGCTGTCAGTAATGTGGAATGTGACTTCTCAAGTATTTTCTAGAACAGAGATGTCCGGAGAGATGTCAGATCCTCTATAATTTTATACTTTTTCAGTTTTCAATATGACGTCTAATTTTTCTGCTGTCTTTGCTTACATCTGTGTTGCAGGCTCTGTTAGTGGTTCTGCTCCTATGATACAGGAGTACAGCAAGTATACATGTGAACAGAGCCTTAGTTGCTAGAGGGAACTCATTTATTGTATCTTCACTGTTTACATATTTTATTATATTCTAATTAAAATGCAATATTATTTGGGGAGAGATGATTCTTCTGACTGTCTTCCATCTAGATAATTGTAGCTTATCAAACAAGTTTACATGTGTGTACAAAAAGCTCATCTCTAATATATAAACCTATTATTAGACATATATTACATATAAAGAATATCATTTTTCCATATAAAAAACATATCTTTGTTAACAGGTTCCCAACCGCTGGCCGTATTTATATCGTATTTATACCGCCGTATAGACTAATTACGGCGGCACTTCAGAGACTGTGCACGCGCGATCGCGTGCACACAGCTCTATGCCCTGGCTGTTGCTAACAGCCATGGGCACTGGGCAGAATGTCAGGGGCCAATCTTTTGGCCCCTGAACTTGTGATCGCTGTGACAACCAATCACAGCGATCACATGCATTTCTGCATATAAAACAGTATGCACGCGATCGCGTGCACATAGCTCTGTGCCCACGCTGTTACCAACAGCTCTGGGCACTGGGCAGAGTATCAGGGACCAATCTGATGGTCCCTGAACATGTGGTCGCTGTGAAAAACTATCACAGCGACCACATTTGTTTTATTTTGACTTTTCTGGCATCAAATCTCCTGCCTCTTTTCTTCTCCTCAAACATTGTTTCAGTTTGAGGAGAAGAAGAGACTCGGGAGAATTGCTGCCAGAAGATTACAGTGAAAAAAAATACAGTTACACTATAAAACATTCTCTGTATAGATAGATTTCTATCTATCTATACAATCTATCTATCCATCTATCTTTTATTCTATCTATCTATACAATCTATCTATCCATCTATCTTTTTTTCTATCTATCTACCTTTCTTTCTTTTATTCTATTAGAATAGGCAGGTAGGGAGTATATAATTATATATATATCCACATATATATAATATATACAGCAATAGCGGTTTATTTTTTTGTTAGTGGTAGTGTAGATATATATACCAGTTAGTTTGTGTGTTTTATAAAAAAAAAAATTTGTTTAGTCAGTGTTAGTTACGTTATGGCGAGGAAGTTGTTTAGCGCCGAGGAGGCATACGCCATGCTGTGGTCTGAGTCGGAGACCGCATCAGAGATGGCGTCCGAGATGGAACCTGTTTTAGGTAGTGACGATGACAGCGTCACTTCAGGTTCATCTTCAGGGGACGTTGTCCCTGATGCAGTTGAAACTGCAGAACATGAAAGCGAAGGGCCTAGTCCAGGCTTTTGTATGGGCACCTGCCCCATCTTTTGGGCCTAGAATCCCCGGCTTTACTGCCACTCCTGGCATAACCGTGGACAATACAAATTTTGTCCAAATTAATTACTTCCATTTATTTATAACGGACGACATCCTAAATCAGATTGTCCACGAAACAAATTTATATGCCACGCAATATATAAGGCAGAAACCTTCATCCACCCATGCCAGAGATTGGACGCCCACCAATTTGCAGGAATGAAAAATTTTTTTGGGGCTCACCCTAAATATGGGTATTGTCAAAAAGCCCTCCATTAGGTCTTACTGGTCAACAAGACCCGCCCAAGCCACCCCAGTATATTCTGCAGTAATGCCCAGGTCTCGTTATGAGACAATAATGAGGTTCCTCCACTTCAATGACAACGCACAGGCCCCCCCCCAAGTACCGATGCAAACCGGGATCGGTTGTTCAAAATAAGACCGCTAATAAATTCCCTGAATAATTTATTTCTGCAACTCTACACCCCTGAGCAGAATGTAAGTGTGGACGAATCCCTCCTCAACTTTCATGCCAGACTTAGCTTTCGCCAATATCTACCTTCCAAAAGGGCAAGATATGGCGTTAAGCTCTACAAATTGTGTGAAAGCGGGTCAGGATATACCACCGCCTTCAGGATTTATGAAGGGCGGGACCGCACAATAAATGTTCCTGGATGCCCCCCTGATCTTTCCACCAGCAGTAAGATCGGGTGGGAGATAATGCCGCCTCTGCTTCACAAGGGGTACCACCTGTACTGCGACAATTTTTATTCCAGTGTGCCCCTGTTTAGGCATTTGCATGCTGCAAGGACTGGGGCATGTGGTACCATGCGCATAAACCGAATTGGTTTTCCACAGCAATTAGTGGGGAAGCGCATGGTAAAGGGGGACTCCTGTGCTTATGCATCTGAGGAATTGCTGGCGGTCAAGTTCAGGGATCGCAAAGATGTGTATGTACTAAGCACTATTCATACCGCAGGAACAGTGGCAGAGAGGGAAAGGGGGGCATCATCGGACAAGCACAAACCAGTGAGCGTGTCCGAATATAACAAGTACATGGGGGAGTGGATTTAAGCGACCAGGTTTTACAGCCCTATTTAGTAAAACGCAAAACTAAAACCTGGTACAAAAAAGTGGCCATTTATTTGTTACAGGTGGCCATCCACAACTCATTTGTGCTCTACAAAAAAAACAGAGGCAGAGACACATACCTGGATTTACAGGAAAAAATTATTGAAGGCCTCATTTTTGATGTTCAGGACACCCGAGAATGCCCCCAGTCTGAGGATGTCACGCGACTGACTGAAAGACACTTCATCAGTCGGATTCCCCCAACACCAACTAGAAGCAACCCTCAGAAAAAGTGCCGCGTCTGCAGAAAAGACGGGCACCGCAAAGATTCCCGATATTTCTGTCCCTCATGTCCCTCGCAACCAGGCCTGTGCATTGAGCCATGTTTTAAAAAATACCACACTGTTCTGCATTATTAGATTTTAGTTAATTCGTTGAAAATATATTTGCCTTACATTACTTTTTTATTTTTCCCCTGATTTTACTCCAAGGGTGAGGGAGGGAATGGGTGGGGTGTGGATGTTATGTTTGCATGTTTTCTGAAGTTCATCTGCTGGAGAGCTCCATTTGCATAAACCTGCAATTTCTTATTTTAGAAAACTCAAAAAAATAAATTCCCATTATACCCCTAGATGAATATTTTGGGATTTCTGCTTCAAGAGCAGATATTTTGGAAGTGTTATAGAAACTCTGTTGAGTTTTGTAAAACCAGCTTTGAAAAAAAGCGATTTGTGAAATAAGCTTCTTCTATCGTCCGCCCTCCTACATCTCTATGTGATAATAAGGCCCACATATTTGGTATCCCCATGCACGGGAGAAGTGGAAGAATGTGAAAGGAGATGAATTTTGGCCGTGGTCTATACTGTGTGTGAAATATGCTGGTATAAACTGACGCATTTGCTAAAAAATTGCTAATTTTATTATGAACCATCTAATTCAAGAAACTTTCAGAAGAAAACTGGACTGTCTAAAAATATGATAAACCGCTTGAAGGAAACCTTGTGGGGTCTACTTGCGTGAATGAAGTAATTTATGGGGTGATTCTAATCTTTCAGCAGCATTATGCCCCCCAGAAAACATTATGCGGC
Source organism: Rhinoderma darwinii (assembly GCF_050947455.1). Taxonomy (NCBI): domain Eukaryota; kingdom Metazoa; phylum Chordata; class Amphibia; order Anura; family Rhinodermatidae; genus Rhinoderma; species Rhinoderma darwinii. The sequence continues at coordinate 77,669,696 of NC_134690.1, forward strand.
TATAAAGTCAAGTGCAGAATTCCTGGACCAAAAAGGCCAAAAAGCCTCCTTTTATGCCAAGCCCTGGCACATGCCCGTGAATAAAGCACACATATTTGGTATCCCCATGCACGGGAGAAGTGGAAGAATGTGAAATGCGATTAATTTTGTCCGTGGTCCATTTTGTGTGTGAAAAAGCTAGCATAAACTGACGCATTTGTTAAAAAAAAAGCAAATTTTATTTTGTTCCATCTTATTCAATAAACTTTCAGAAGAAAACTGGACTGTCTAAAAATATGATAAACCCCTTGAAGGAAACCTTGTGGGGTCTACTTGTGTGAATGAAGTCATTTATGGGGTGTTTCTAATGTTTCAGCAGCATTACGCCCCCCAGAAAACAGTATGCGGCTATAAAATCAAATGCAGAATTCCTGGACCGAAAAGGCCAAAAAGCCTCCTTTTATGCCAAGCCCTGGCACATGCCCGCACAGTGAATAAGGCACACATATTTTGTATCCCCATGCACGGGAGAAGTGGAAGAATGTGAAAGGAGATTAATTTTGTCCGTGGTCCATACCGTGTGTGAAAAATGCTAGCATAAACTGACGCAATTGCTAAATTCTTGCATTTTTTTCCAATTTTGCCCACTTTAGAGAAAAAAATGCCACTAAAAGAAAGCCCTATCTGTCCTTTAAAAAGAGTGTAAAATTCAAAGATGAACTTTATTCCCCTGCAGAGTTATAGTCATCTAAAGAAGCGCATAGCAAAATTCTAAAATTTGCTCTGGTCATTTAGCTGTAAAACAGCCTAGTCCTTAACCGGTTAAAAGTATACAAATATAAAAAAATAACAATCGATGGAACAACCGGATTCAAGCTGGCGTCAGCTGATCACATAAATACACACTCATAGATGTGACTAATACAAAATCCTCTATAATAGGTAGGGGAGAAAAATAGGAACAAATATTAACCAGATGGCTGTGAATAGTCTTAAAAAGCTACCGTATATTACCCTAATAAGGCTCAGCAGTAGCCAGGGCCGGCCTTAGGGGTGTGCGACCTGTCCCATTACATAGTGCGCATCCCTCCAACAGGTGGAATGGGTCGCTGCACTGGCTCCCTTCCCCTGCTTGTGTTTTAGAAGTGGCCGGGCAACTCAGCAGCTGCCTTTCCGCCTGAGCACTTCTCTTAGTGGCGCGGCGTCTTTAGCATCCTTAAGACGCAGATACTATTGAACACTATAGAAGAGCAGGGAATATCTCCCTCCTCTGCTATCTACTAGGCCAGTGGTTCCCAACAAGGGGTGCCATGAGAACCCTCGAGGAGTGCCGCGACACACAGCTCCCTTGTAGGTAGTGCCACACACCCCCTTGTACTCCTGAAGCGCAATTCCCGTTCACAGCATTGCCTGTGCGGTGGCCAGTGATTCGGCTCTAGGTGAAGCCCCTGACGTCACTGTCCATAAATGGACAGAGACGTCAGGGGCTTCTCCTGTAGTGGAATCCCCAGTCACAGTGTCGGTAATGCTATGGGCGGGGATTCCGCTTTAGGTGTTGCCCCTCATGTCACTGACCGTATATGGACAGAGACATCAAGTGCTCTGTCCAGGAGCAGAATCCCTGGCCACTATGTACGGGAAGGGGGGGTGTTATCTACAAGGGGGCTGTGTGCCACTACCTACAAGGGGGCTGTGTGGCACTATGTACAAGGAGGCTGTGTGTCACTACCTACAAGGGGGCTGTGTGGCACTACCTACAGGTGGCTGTGTGGCACTACCTACAAGGGGCTCTGTGGCACTATACAGGGGGCATCTGTGAGTGGTGGGCTGATGGTCATTTTAGTGAGAGTGGGGGGCTGACGTCATTTTACTGTGGGGGGGGCTGATCCTCATTTTACTGTGAGTCCCCGGGGGGCTGATGGTTATATTACCGTGAGTGGGGGGCTGATGGTCTTCAAGTGGTTTCCACATCTGACCTCCAATTGAAATTAACAAGAGGCAGAATATACCTGCGACGCTTGTTTGCAGCTGTTTTGCCTGTGTCTTTTGCATTCGCTTCAACTGCTTAAATAAACCGCAAAACTAATTTTGAGGCAGATTTTTTCAAAAAAAGTTGTGTGAACATACCCTAAACATTTTTTGGTAAGAGGTGCCCTGTGGAATTGTTTTTTTTTTTTTCAAGAGGTGACTCGAGTCTGTTATGGTATAAATATACATATATAATGTATTTGGGACCATAAGGAGTGAAATGTTATAAAGGAGAACATGTGTTACAATATAAAGGTATTTTAGAAAGGTTAAGAGAAGAAATAGTTTGCAGATGCTCTGCCGTCCCTTGAAATTGCAAACAGATGGTGGTCAATCGCTTGACCACCCCCCTAAGCATAAAGGAAACATAAGGGAATACCTGGTGCTCCACCAATGAGCTATATGGGAAAGGAAGATGTAAGGCTAGAATATACAGATGACTCATATGTTATGGAATGTTCTTTGTTCGTCTGATGCTATAAGTATGAACGTTTGTAGTTCAATAAATTAGAAGTATTTTACCTTGAGAAACGTCTCAGTGTATCTGTTACTTCTCCGAGCAGCTCGTCCTACCTATCGATTTGAACCTGCATGGAGATCAAGGCGTAAAGTGACCCCATTGCGATCACAGAAATTGGCGCCCGAACAAAGACTTGACCAGAAGGATGGCACCCCACCCAGGGGATCTCCCGGGACTAGAGTGGCGACCTCCCGGACGAAGGAACGTGCAGACCACTGCTGCAGCAAGGTAAGAAGACTTAATTCTTACAAACTCTGCTCTGCACCTTCCTGTCTGGTGGTCACCTTCCCGGTAGTACTCCTGAGGAATAGAGGGGCCACATGAGGGTATTTTTAGTGCAAAAATCTGGTAAAGTCTAAAATAAATCCTACCCTCAGGATAAAGTGCCTGATCTCCATGACAGTATTTGTATGAATGTTGTAGAAACCCAGTTTTGTGTCACAAATGCATTTTAGAATAAGGAAATTGTTTTTGGAAAAAAAATTCCGATAATCCGGCAAATTACCAGAAACATGTGTACATGCTTCAGGTGACTACGGGGATTATGAAAGGCTAAATTTTAGCCCGGAAATCGAAAATTTTGTGCAGTCCAATAATCCGGCAAAATACCGAGAACGTGTGTACACGATTGGAGTACTTGCGGGGATTATCATGCGCTGATTTTCAGCTCAAAATTCCAGAATTTTCTGCAGTCCGATAAACCGGCATGTCAAATGAACAGCTTGATTTTACGTTTGCCTTGTTATTTGGATTAGGAATATTTGTCATATTACTCTTATGGTGCGGAGGGCACGTACTCTCTGGCCAGAGTAGAAAGTAAGTACGGAAACTAGAAACTGTCTAAAATAGATGAGAATAGAAGTCATCTGTCAGTAGCTATAATCTGTAACAAAATAAGTAAGTACGGAAACTAGAAACTGTCTAAAATAGATGAGAATAGAAGTCATCTGTCAGTAGCTATAATCTGTAACAAAATAAGTAAGTACGGAAACTAGAAACTGTCTAAAATAGATGAGAATAGAATTAATCTGTCAGTAGCTAAAATCTGTAACAAAATACGGGTGTGCCTAAGGCCACCACTTACAGTCACAAGATGGGAAACTTGGTTACCCTCTTTAAAAAGAAGTTTCGAGGGGATAAGTAACTGTCTCAAATAGGTGAGAAAGGAATTCACCTATCAGGAAAATTACCCCCTACATAACTTAGGGTCTGCCCATAGGCGACCACTTATAACTAGGCAACAATGGGGAACTTGGTGTCCCTATTACGAGATGAGCACCCACAAGGACTGACAGCCAAACAGGTAGTGGCGGAAAGAGAGGGAAAGGATGTGACAAAAGGAACGAATCAGTTAATGAAGGCATGTGGAATGGGAAAAGCGGGAAGATTAGATCCGGAAAAATGGAATGAATGTTGTGATACAAAACGTGGATGGTTGAAAGATAAAAAGTTACAGGGGAAAGCAGAAGCATGGAGAAAAGTGTCAGAGGAAGTAACGTGAGGGGGATGCATGGAAACAGAATGTAAGAAAAAGTTTTATTATGATTGTTATAATGAAAATCCAGGAAAAAGCAAGTAGCCCACCGGGGTATGGGGTAGTCACGACGCAGGGACCAGGGGGATGGACGTGTAAAGTGTGTGGTCAGCAGAATCAAGCATGGAGGGATACTTGTTTTGCATGTGGGGCAGCAAGACCAGGAGGGCAAAATCCCCTAGGGATATATCCAGTGGTACCAAAAATGAGTAGCACAAACCCCTTTGCCCCCTCACCTCAACAAGTACCAGAACCATATAAACAAACAATAGGGTTGGCCCCTGTAGTGTTGGCAGGAATAACCCCAGTAACAGGAGGAGCCGAGGGCTCAACGGATGAAAGAGTAGAAACTAGAGCGTATAGAGAGAAAAGGGAAAAAGAGGAGGCAGAAGAGAAAGAGGAAAGGGAAAGACATCAGCGTAATATGGATCAGGCAGAAGCAGCAAGGAAGCTTCCCGAGTCAAAAGATACGACGCAAGCATTAGAAAATGTGGGAAAAAGGTTACAAGTGTTGACAGACCTGTTTGCGACTGAAGCTGACAAGAGTTTTAATAAAGATAAGGAACATAAATATAAGCCATGGAACCCTAGGGATGCGTTGACTTTAGTTCAGAAAGCCCCCGACCCGGAGACAGAGCCTGTCCCTTTTTGGAGATATATAGAACAAATTCACAAAATGTATTCAGCAACATGGGAAGACTTAGTGCAGCTCATACATACCAAAATGGGAATCTATAGCTCTACAGTCATGGACCACAGCAGCGCCCGGTAGCATATTATTCAGCTAGACTAGACCCTGTGGCCCGAGGTTCCCCATCATGTGTGAGAGCTATCATTGCTGTAAATTCAATGTTAAACAAGGCCTCAGATTTGGTCCTGGCATTTCCAGTCCAAGTTTTTGCACCACATGATATTACTGCTATTCTCACTCAAGTACAGCCGAAGCACTTGTCAACAGCAAGACATTTGAGATTAACCTGTGCACTTCTTCTTCCTGAGCAGGTTACTTTACACCGCTGTACTACATTGAACCCTGCTACCTTACTGCCTTTGGAGCAAGGGGGAGAAGACGTAGGTAAAGTATGGTCACAATTTTTGCCTGAAACTGATGAACATGATTGTATGGCCCTTATGGCCCAGGAAACAGTGGGGTTTGCACATGTAAAAGATACCCCACTCCAAAACCCAGACCTAATACTCTTGTGGATGGTTCAAGGTATTTTGTAGAAGGATCTTTTCTTACAGGATATGCAGTAACCACCGAAGATGTAGTCCTAGAAGCAGCCTCCTTACCAGCGTCCCGCTCAGCACAAGAAGCAGAGCTTAAGGCCCTGGCAGCAGCATGCCAACATGCAGAAGGAAAGACAGCAAATATATACACTGACTCTCTATATGCTTTTGGCATTGCACATGACTATGGCCCTATATGGAAGGCTAGACAGTTTTTGACCTCTGCAGGTACACCTGTAAAGAATGCAGACTTTGTAAAATACTTGATGGAGACCCTGATGTTACCCACAGAAGTAGCAGTAGTAAAAATTAAAGCTCACACTAAGGTGAGTTCACCAGAGACAAAAGGAAATGCTTTGGCAGACCAAGCCGCAAAAGCAGCAGCCTTAAAGCCAGTAGGTCCAGTAACAGTTATAATGTACCAACATCCTGAAGACTCCGTGGTCAACATCAGCCCCACAATACTACAAAATCTGCAAAACCAAATATCCAAAGCAGAAATAACTAGATGGCAGAATCAGGGAGCTACCCTGAGAGCGGATGGACTATGGCAACAACAAAATAAGCTGTGTCTGCCACAAACAATGTTCCCTATGATGGCACAGGTAACGCATGGACAGACACACCAGTCAAAAACAGCAATGATGGACTTGGTTAACAAAACCTGGTATGCTCCAGGGTTTAGCACTGTAGCGAGTAAGTTTGTACAAGGGTGTATGGTATGTGCCACCAATAACGTGGGGAGAACAGTGAAAGTTCCACAAAAACACACCCCAAAGCCAATTTACCCATTCCAGAGACTACAGATAGACTATATTCAATTACCAAAAGTCGGTACCTATGAGTATGTGCTTGTTTGTATTGATCTCTTTTCAGGATGGCCAGAAGCATTTCCAGTAACCAAAGCTACAGCCGTAGCCACAGCAAAGAAACTGATCAACGAGGTGGTGTGCAGATATGGAGTTCCAGAGGTGATCGAGAGCGACAGAGGAACTCATTTTACGGGTGAAATCATGAACCATGTGTTGTCAGCTCTAGGCATAAGTCAAGCCCTACATACACCATACCATCCACAGAGCAGTGGGAAGGTTGAGAGACTAAATGGGACTCTCAAATTGAAAATCCAAAAAGCAATGGTATAAACCGGGAAACCATGGACCGAGTGTCTACCATTAGCCTTGTTCTCAGTAAGATGCACTCCAACAAAAAGAACAGGTCTCAGCCCATATGAGATCTTATTTGGATCGGCTCCCAGATTAGGATGTTATTTTCCACAGGTGCTCCAAATGCAGTATGGTAGACTAACAGATTATGTATCAACGCTGAACAAACAATTGACCAAGGTGCATGCACAAGTCTTTGCTTCCATTCCAGATCCTGATTCAGTTGAAGGGACGCATAAGTTAGAACCGGGAGATTGGGTGGTCGTTAAGAGACACGTGAGGAAAAGTCTAGACCCAAGATTTGACGGACCGTTTCAAGTCCTACTCACAACAAGCACCTCAGTGAAGCTCGAAGGAAAGGCAAGCTGGATTCACGCCAGTCATTGTAAAAAGATTCTTCAGCCAGAAGAATGAAGATCTTTGCGGTTGTTGCGGCGGTTGTTGCGTGTGCTCTTATACAAAAAGGCAGAACTGCTACTCCTGTACACGTAATCAGTACAGAATCACTGGAACAGTTCAGGACAGGGTGGGCGAATGCCACAGTGGATAGAAAGCAGGGTAACTACACCTGTAAGGCCAATGCCCCGTGTTATACTACAAATGTGACTACAACCGAAGGAACTTGGAAAAAAGGACCACATGGAGGGACTGTGTACCTTCACATAGACAAAACAGCCAACATTAGCATACAAGAAGAGACGCCGGGGCTGTTGCTTTGTTGTTATGAACCAGATTTACAGTATCTACAGAAATATACAACCAGTAAAAATAGAAACGAAATGATAAATAAGACTTATGAAAGATGCAACAAGGAGAGGCTCAACTCTACGATTGTAATAAAAGAAACTGATGGGATGATATTATGTATGAATAATAGCCAAATAAGAAATAGAATATATTTTGTATTCTTGATAACAATTTTAAGAGATAGTTTTAAGCCACATATAACAGTACAAAGTCTGGAAAGAATCCCACACACTTGTAAGAGCGCTGTAACCCAACAGCAGAAAAAGAATGTACACTTCAATATTTCCTTCCCTGAATCCCCCAGCTGTCATAGACAAAAAAGAGAATGGTATGACACGCTATTAGGAGGGGTAGGAACGGGATTAGGAGTATTGAATGGTATACAGTTAGAAACAGTTATGAACAAATGAAACTCAGTGGGAGATGACACATCTACTGCATTAAGGATAGGTGCGTCATGGTTACCTACTACCTGACTACAGTTAGAAACAGTTATGAACAAATGAAACTCAGTGGGAGATGACACATCTACTGCATTAAGGATAGGTGCGTCATGGTTACCTACTACTGACTTACAGCAAAAAGGGTTAGCTATAGATGAACTGTTTCTAAATGTTTTTAACTGGTTGCCGACACAGGACGAGTATGCTCGTTCTGACCAGCGAGCACTTCGCGCATTAGGACGAGCATACTCGTCCTGTGTGACAGCCGTCTGTGCCGTCTCTGTGTGTGCGATCGAGAGCGGGGCAACGGCTGTAATACACAGAGAAACATCTTCTCTCCGCTGTTAACCCTTTGAACGCCGCGATGACAGCTGATCGCGGCGTTCAAGGAGAGGGGACTGCACATTGATCGCGTCACAGAAAATAACTGTGACGCGATCAAAGCCCACAACTCATATGGCCAGACAGCCCAGGGTCCAGTGAAGGACCCCAGGGCTGTCTGAACATATTTCCTGTTGTTAGGGCATACTGAGGTATGCCCTAACAACTGCCTGTGTACGATCAGTAACAGGCTAATGTACTGGCATATAGATCTATGCCAGTACATTACAGTTACAAAATAAAAATCAAAATGATAAATCCCTTTATGGGATTAAAAAAAAAAGTTAAATGAATGTAAAAAAAAAATAATGGTAAATAAATAAATAAAAAGTAAATAAAATACACAGAAACATACATTTTTTATAATAAATCAACTTTTTAAAATATAAGTCCCAAAACATAAAATAATATAGACATATTTGGTATCGCCACGACCGTAACAACCTGTACAACAAATGTATAACATTATTTATGATGATCGGTGTATTGTGTAAAAAAAAAAATATTAAAACTGCTGCACAACTGCTTTTTTTCTGCATTTTAATCTAATTAAAAATTTATAGAAATTAAACGATAATGTATTTGTACCAAAAAATGGTACCTACATAAAGTACAACTCGTCCCACAAAAAACAAAGTCTCATACAACTACGTCGTACAAAAAATAAAAGCGTTATGAGCGTCGGGATGCAAAGAGGGAAATTTTAAAAAAATTGCTCTGTCCTCAAGGCTAAAATTGGCCGTGTCCTTAAGGGGTTAATGAAAGTATGCTAACCGAATATAGAACATTACAGAATGTATCAACTTTTGTAAATTGGACAGTATGTACACTTAAAACGATGTGGCAACAAGAACAGATGAATAATTTTAAGAATAAATTGTTTAGTAGTCATGTTAGGCAATGGACAGACATTCTGTCCATAGGAAAGAGAAATCATACGTGGTTATTGTTACAGCCTGAGTATACTGAGTGTACACCTAAATGGTGTGCAGGAAGACTAATAGCATTTCATGTGAAAAATCCTACTCTATTATGCAAATGTATTGTTATGCCAATGGTAATGATTGATCCGGTGACATTATTAGGACAATATTGGATGCCGGAAATGAAAGGAACACACATAGATTCTCAAAATAAGACAAGGAATATAGATTTGTGCCAATTAACAGAGCAAGGATATGTATGTAATCAACAGTCAGGGATATATGAACCCTGTCTAATGCAGCACCAGGATAATGTATGCACACTCACTACAATCCCAGAAGCTAACCTACAGGTTTATATTGAAGTAGGTCCACAGCATGTATGTTTAATAACTAACGACAAGCAGACCCTTAGCCAGTTTAAACTCACAGGACCATTTTCAGGATGTCTATACAATGTGACGCATTTGACTTTAGGGAACCAAACTATAGTGTTCCTGCCTACTTTAGAAGAAATAATGTCCACTATATGGGTACCTGAACCTTTGCCCTATGGAAATTTTAGTTTATCTTTAGACGAATTGAAAAAGGTGTTACAACGATCAGGAGAAGTTGAAAAACTAATCCAAGCCCATAATGTAACTCTAAGTAGGGTGAAAATATTGGCTACAATAGCAGCTAGGGAAGTGATACATTTGTCATCAGCAATTAAAGATGCTAGTGCCCATCACTGGTATGACGTTTTTACAGGATTCTCACCTACAGCTACTAAAATATTACATGTGCTTTTCCAACCATTGATTTGTTTAATGATATTATTTGTATTGCTTACATGTTTTAATTGTTATGCATTTTGTAAAATAAGGGAAGCATTCAATCAGAGGCCTATACATTATGATGAAAGAATGTTGTGAGATTACCCCACCTACATACCTGTGTGAATCAAGTGAAGAAATGGATCGAAGCCTTGCTATCCGGAGATAGAAGTAGCATTGGAATTTAGGTGTTGGTAAAATCACAAAAGGAGGGATTGTTATGGTATAAATATACATATATAATGTATTTGGGACCATAAGGAGTGAAATGTTATAAAGGAGAACATGTACAATATAAAGGTATTTTAGAAAGGTTAAGAGAAGAAATAGTTTGCAGATGCTCTGCCGTCCCTTGAAATTGCAAACAGATGGTGGTCAATCGCTTGACCACCCCCCTAAGCATAAAGGAAACATAAGGGAATACCTGGTGCTCCACCAATGAGCTATATGGGAAAGGAAGATGTAAGGCTAGAATATACAGATGACTCATATGTTATGGAATGTTCTTTGTTCGTCTGATGCTATAAGTATGAGCACTGTAGTTCAATAAATTAGAAGTATTTTACCTTGAGAAACGTCTCAGTGTATCTGTTACTTCTCCGAGCAGCTTGTCCTACCTATCGATTTGAACCTGCATGGAGATCAAGGCGTAAAGTGACCCCATTGCGATCACAAGTCCGAAAAGGTTGGGAAACTCTCTACAGACTATCAGGCCCAGGGACGGGATCGCTGCGCAGGCCATCGTGGTGACATCACTAGATCACGCCGGCCTACGCAAGGATCCTGTCGTCGGCGTTGTGGATCAGCTCCATTCGTCGTGGGAAGGTGGGTACAATTTTTTTTTGTTTGGTGGGCATTGTCTGCCACTGTCTACAAGGGGGAGGTGGGGGGCTGTATGGCACTGTCTAAAAGGGGAGGTGGGGGCTGTATGACACTGTCTACAAGGAGGGGGCGCTGTATGGCACTGTCTACAAGAGGGAGGTGGGGGGCTCTATAGCACTGTCTACAAGGGTGAGGTGGGGGGGCACTGTGTACAAGAGGGAGGTGGGGGCTGTATGGCACTGTCTACAAGGGAGAGGTGGGGGGCTGTATGGCACTGTCTACAAGAGGGAGGTGGGGGCTTTATGAAACTGTCTACAAGGGGGAGGTGGAAGGCACTGTGTACAAGAGGGAGGAGGGGGGGCTGTATGGCACTGCCTACAAGAAGGAGGTGGGGGCTGTATGGCACTGTCTATAAGGCGGAGGTGGGGAATTATGGGGTCACTAAAGGGGCCAGGGGCATTATACTGTGTGTGAGGCACTAAATGGGCACTATACTGTGTGGGAGCACTAAATAGGGCATTATACTGTGGGGGGCATTATACTTTTTTATGGGGCATTTTTTTTTATTATGGGGTTGGGGCGCCGAAAGATAATTTCGCATAGGGCGCAGTCTATCGTAAGGTCGGCCCTGGCAGTAGCCATTAGTAACCTCATACATAACCATGATCCGTTTGTTTATGCATTTTTACCATACAACAATTATAGGCCATGTCCCTAAACATTCTGAAACTATCAGCATTGATTGTATAGTATCAGGCCATGGCTATGGACAAAAGGAAATAGCAGCACCCAGTTGTAAATTTAGTCTTTCATTTCCAGGAGTAATAAAAGAGGAACGGCACAATGAAGCGCTCTATCATGGTCTCAGGTCCAGGTGTAGGAGGGCTGCTCAAAGAATAAGGAGAGCACCCAACTAATGCCCAGCATATAAAGTAGGAGAGTCCAAGGTAAGTGCCGAATATTTATTGTATCTCTACACAAGTTATATCACATATTTACTGGCTGGATGGTTTATAACAATAATGGATATTTTCTCTGGTATCGAAATCCAAGAAGCCAATTTCAGTTTTCTCACACTGTCCCTCAGATAACAAGGTTGTACTTCCTAATATTCATCGCTTCAATGCTGGGGGTTGTAGATGGAAGAATAAAAAAATGTCCCTCACAAAATATACTAAGCGCTTATTACTGACAAGCTACAAACCTGTAATATATTAGGAAAAGAGACCAAGAGCCTGGAAACCCGATGTGGTCAACTATGGATCCAGACTAAGCTGCCACCTAAACTTATTTGTTGTCAGCAAACTTGGTGCATGCCCAGTATATTCATTACATGTATCCAAATTATATGTGTCCAGAGAAGCCACAAAACAAAAAGAGAAAATCAGAAACTCCACATTTCTCCATGGTTTCCCTTTAAGGTTCGGTTTATATAGAGACATAACGTTTAGCTCCTTGGCCTTGATGTCAAATCTATACCAGGTCCCGCCAATCACCATATACCATATATAATCTGGACACCACAGATACAATAGGCTGGTTTTATGGAAAATGTGGTCCTAGGCAACAAGCAAATTAGACTCGCACCCACCCCATCCCACCACAAAATCTTTTTATACAGTTTTTTTTTAATTTATCCCGTGGTCTAGAGCAGTGAAAGGGTTCAGTGTAAATTCACTGGTGGTTTAAGGCCAATAAGGGATTATTTTTAAATTATCTGATCGTCTAGGGCAGTCTATAGAGTCAAAAGTAAAATCAGGATTCCTCTAGGAGATGGGGCATTTGGGATTGGCATTTGTAAATTGCCCAGATTGTGACCCCCACTAATACCAGTCATGGACACCAGGGCCTGGGTGTGACTGCAACCTCTTCACCCCTATAGTTGTGTTCTCTGGGTTTACACTAATATTACAAAATGTTTTCAATGTCTGACTCGTCCTGTGATAGAAAATGAAAGGTGTGAAAGTAAATATATTATTATTAATTCTAGATATGGGGTTATTTTATGTTTATTCCATTATGTATTTTATAGACATTTATAACATCTGATTATGTGGCACCAGTGACAGCCGACATGCTAGGATATATACTGTATATATGTAAGTATTATAGCAAATAACAACCTATAGAAATTCTATAATCTAATGTCATCCAGAATGTTCCTATAGAGACACATGACAAGACTGTGGGAACTTATTCCCCAATGTTGTTAAACCAGGGCCGGTCTTAGGGGGTGTGCGACCTGTGCGGTTACACTGGGTGCATCACCTGTCACTACTGAATGGGGCGCCACTGGTCTTGATCTCTGGGGCACCCATTGCTTGAGCACTCAATCCCACTCTTCATGTAAAAAAAGTAAAGGGCACTGCTCAGGGTGCAGATACATTTCCTTGATAATGGATTACATTACAGTGTGGCAGACAATATCTGTCTGGCGGTGTTATTTGGGCACTGTATGATTGCATTATTTGAGTACTATATTCTACGCCATAAAGCTGAATTCACACGCTGCAGATTTGCTGCGCAGCAAAATTCAAAAGTGTTACAGGTGAATAGTTACAGTTTCAAAAACTCATCCACATGTAGCAAAAGTAAACGCTGGGAATTTTGCTGCAGCTTTATATTATTATTATTATTATTATTATTATTATTATTATTATTATTATTATTATTATTATTATAGACATGCTACATAAAGAGGATATTATGGTATTAGTAATATAAAGGGGTCTTGTTATTTATGAAATTTCCTAATACATTGTTGGAATATAGAGGCAGTACACAGCGCACACAGTGTCTACATTACCGGTACTGCAGTCTGTGCTCCACATACAGGTCCGTCCACATGAAATTGCTGTGTACATGAGCCCCAGTGTATATTTCCTTCATTGTTGGGTTGTCTATACTGAGCATACATCTGTCTGGAGAAATAAAACTACACAATTATTGTTTTTTCCAGAACACCTTAATATCGGCTGCCTGCTGCCAGGGGACTCTCTGAAGCAATATTTCATCTATGCAAGGTGCGTATATTATTAGTTACTATATGCAGTATACACCAATACCCTCCACAGTTAGAACAACACTTTTTGTATATCCCCTTTTGTGTGGCCCACAGTAATGAAGTCTCCTTTTTTAAGCCCCCACTGAGTCCTGTTATTCCCTATATTAATTTTGCCCACTTTGCACCTATAAAATAAAAAATTATACTCACCTAATAGACGACCAACCGGGTCAGACATTCCGCTTACTACTAAATCAGCGGCCTGGCGCAGACTGGCGTGATTCAGTGACGTCATCCTGCTTGGCCGCTGACATCATTAGTATACTCCCGGTGCCTCATTGGCTACAGGCCTGAACTAGGCCATGGCCTATGAAATCATACGGCAGAGCAGGAACCCAATGGGTCCCTGCGCCGTTATTGTTTGTCCAATTTCAGGGGCGTATAGAGCCCCGGAGCTGTGGGCCACCCCAAAGCCCTGGACCCCAGGCGGTCACCCTATTTACCCCTTTGGTAATTTTACACTGGTTGGGGACTGGACTTTGTTCTAGATAAAAATGTTTCCATTGATTGAGATTTGTCCTAATACATTGTCTTTCTTTCTCCTAGAATTAATTCCTCATAAGAGTTAATGATAACCACACGTCCCAGGAGGCCAGATCAAAGATTAAGCAAAGCCCTCCTCCTCACCTCACATAATGTTCTACATTCAGCCGGATGTATTCAGTAGGAGAGTCCAAGGTCAGTGTATTTTATTAACTGCATCTCTACACGATCGCACAGGGCGCATTAATGGTCAATACTACAGAGGGCACCACCACCATAGATGGCCTGAGCACCCTCAACTTGCACTCCCGATCCGACATTTAGGGCACAAACCTATAATATAAAAAACAGAAAGATATAATCCCTAGTTTATTGACTAGGTGATTTTAATTGGGCACTGTATGATTAAATTATTTGGACACTACATGGTGCATCATAAGGGGGAGGACGTCACAGATACTGCACATGTCACCAATAAACCTAAGGCCGAACCTGGATGTGACACAATAGCTGCCACGTCACATGCCATCCACACAGACATGACCGCTGTGGCCTAGTAACTAAAGACAACAGAACCACCAGCGCAGGAGCCACAGGGAATTTTCTAAATTAGTACGGACTATTTGATATTTCTAGCCATATGCCTCATGCCCACTTCAGTTATTTTCTTCAGGGTGCTATTCGTTTTTTTAACTGACAGCACCCTGACACATTAATTTCTATGGGGCCATGCACACTTCAGTTGTTTTGACGGTTTCGTTCGTCCGTTCCGTCAAAAGTAGTGCATGTCCTAGTTTTGTCTGTCGTTCAGCGACTGTGGGGCCCATTGAAGTCTATGGGCCCGTCAAAAAAACCGACTACACACAAACTCTCTACTCTCTCTACTCCAGTCCAAAAGACTCCACAAAAGACAAATTAGAAGTTTTCCATTAAGGATAAGATTATATAGAAGAATAACGATAAGCTCCTGGTCCCTGATACAAAATCTATACCAGGGTCCTCCAACTATTATGTGCCATTATACTGCTGGTGTTATTTATGTGGCAGGGGGGCATTGGACTCGCCCTGTGATAGAAAATGAAATGTGTGAAAGTAAATATATTACTATTCATTACAGATATGGAGTTATTATAATTATGTATGTGCATTAAACCCATTATGTATTTTACAGACATTTATAACATCTGAATATGTGGCACCAGTGACAGCCGACATGCTAGAAGATCCACTGTATATATGTAAGTATTATAGCAAATAACAACCTATAGAAATTCTATAATCTGATGTCATCCAGAATGTTCCTATAAAGACACATGACAAGATTGTGGGAACAAATTCTCCAAGGTTGTCAATAGGCAGATCATATATTTGTTGATATGATGAACCATACTAAGCGCACGTCATAATATCTTCACAGTTTATACTTTTTGTTCCAGAAATACTTATGATCGGCTGCCTGCTGCCAGGGGGACTCTCTGAAGTAATATTTCATCTATATGCGGTATGTCCATCATTAGTTACTATATACTGTACCCACGAATATGCTCTCTACACTGAATAAGTGATGAGCGGGCAAAATGCCAAGAAAGGCGTAGAAGTGGGAAACCTTGGATAGTTGGTAGGAATAGGCATAATGTAAGTTAGGGGTATCTTTGTCCAAAATGCTGGCCACATTGGGACTGAACGTAGGTGTAAGGTAATTGGATGAGGGGACTTAAGGTAATGTAGTGGGATTTTAGAAAGCTTTGGTCTGCCAAGAACATTTGCGATGTGTGAAGGCCTGGTTAAAGTTTCTACAATGGCTTCAAGAAGGGAGAGTAGTAACTAGGGGGCCCGTCAATGACCTCGATTTCACGGCGCCACAGGCTGGAAGTTCAATAGGGCTAAATTATGCCTATTATTTTGGTGTGAAACTGGAGGCAGCCGTACCACTATGATGCAATAGAAAAGGACTTAAGTGAGTTGCATTACACAGTCATGATCTGCAGGCATAGGTGATAATGGACACTGGCAGAATGTTTTTATATTTACAGCACTCAAGCGGAAAGCAATGTAAATTTCTGGGATATTGCTACGTATAGAGCCCCCACAAGTCATGCAGCACAAGAACCTGGACTTGGGGTTTACTGGACTGTTTGGAGCCAATGGCTGGAAGTAAGAAGTGTCCTGGCATCAAGGAAGCAAGGCAGGTATCCTTAATGGTATCATTCTA
Organism: Rhinoderma darwinii; assembly: GCF_050947455.1. Classification (NCBI taxonomy): domain Eukaryota; kingdom Metazoa; phylum Chordata; class Amphibia; order Anura; family Rhinodermatidae; genus Rhinoderma; species Rhinoderma darwinii. The sequence continues at coordinate 77,686,040 of NC_134690.1, forward strand.
GCAAAAATTTGAGGGAACATGGCAAAATGATGGGCCAAGTGCCAGGGTTCGTTGTGCAGGGTTCCTGGGATGATGAGGGCAACATTATCCCAGGAGGGCCTCATAATCTCAACATGGGAGAGGGACACCTTGGGGGTTGCCAAAATGTTTATAACATGGGGTACTGGCACAATGTTTGGAATTACAGGAGCAGCGCAGCTGGATGTAAAGAGAAGCAGAAGAAGGCAACAGTAGCTGGTTGAGTCTGATCTGTCAGATGATTATGAGTGGTCTGATGTTGGGGATAGAAGGGCTTATAGGCAAGACGTTTAAGCTGCTGAAAAAAAATGTTTAAGCAGGATAAAATAAAAAGGTAAAAGCGAGGAGGCGTGATACTGAAAGCCAATCCTTTACTGGAAAGAGGGGGTAAAATTTGGGGCCAGGAAACATGTTTGTTGATTTCTACCTACACATACATGCTTGTCCCAGGAAATGTTGGGAACGATAAGGGGGGAAAGGCTTGTCTAGTTTTTGAGATGTCTATGGAAGCCGTTGCAGCTTAAAGAGGCTCTGTCACCACATTATAAGTGCCCTATTTCCTACATAAGGAGATGGGCGCTATAATGTAGGTGACTGCAGTGCTTTTTATTTAAATAAACAATCTATTTTTACCACTTTATTAGCGTTTATAGATTTATGCTAATGAGTTGCTTAATGCCCAACTGGGCGTATTTTTACTTTAGACCAAGTGGGCGTTGTACAGGGGAGTGTATGACGCTGACCAATCAGTATCATGCACTCCTCTCCATTCATTTACACAGCGCATAGGGATCCTGTTAGATCCTTATGTGCTGTCTTATACTAACATATTAACAATACTGAGATGTCTATTCACAATCTCTGCACTTCGTTACTGTTTCTATGGTAGTAACAGCAGAGGAAGCGTGATCTCGTTGTAACCTGTCATTTACCGCGTAATCTCGCAAGATTACGCGTCCTCTGCTGTAACTACCACAGACAGAGTAACGAAGTGTAGAGATTTTGAATAGACATCCCGTGGAATGTCTATTCACTGTCTAAACACTTCAGTAATGTTAATGTGTTAGTATAAGACAGCACGAAAGGATCTAACAGGATCCCTATGCGCTGTGTAAATGAATGGAGAGGAGTGCATGATGCTGAATGGTCAGTGTCATACACTCCCCTGTACAACGCCCACTTGGTCTAAAGTAAAAATATGCCCACTTGGGTATTAAGCAACTCATTAGCATAAATCTAAAATCGCTAATAAAGTGGTAAAAATAGATTGTTTATTTAAATAAAAAGCACTGCAGTCACCTACATTATAGCGCCCATCTCCTTATGTAGGAAATAGGGCACTTATAATGTGGTGACAGAGCCTCTTTAAGAGGTTGGGTAGCTGTCAGAGGAAAAAGAAGCAGAGCAGGTTATTAGGAATTGGATGAAGAGATTTTGTTTAGTATTGCAGCGTTATGGTGGTGAAGCAGGACCCCCTTATTGATCAGGTGCCAATAAAAAGGGATGGTGCCTGTGAAGCAGGCTGGTAGGAAAATAAAAATACATCTGTCGCATCTAAAAGAGGCATCAGTAAACGATGCAATAGACAAGGAATTGAGTGAGTTGCATCATTAAAGCAGAATCTGCAGGTACGGGTGACAATGGATACTTGCAGAATGTTTTTGTGCCTACAGGACTGAAGCAAGAAGCAGTGAAAGGGACCCGGATATCGCCATGGACAGGGCATCCATGAGTCATGCAGCACAAGGAACTGGAGTTGGCATGTAATTGACTGTTTGGAGGAGATGGCGTACATTTGCAAAGAACGTAGTTGGCTTTCGAAGCGCGTAAGCGGTCTTGTATCATCAATTCCACATGCCGTGTGGTTTATAAAATGTTTTTCTAATAAAGTCATCACATTGTCATGAGGATTGCTGGCCCGTATTTTCTTCTGTTTGCTGTAAATTTGTTGGACAGTGTGGTTAGGGGGTCATGAAGATTGGTCAGGGTGATCATTGGCTACCTGTGTAGGGGGACAGTTGGGTGCAGGTAGCCACGGCTGGCCCTAGAAGTGGGATTGGATGCCTGATGGTGCAGAACAAGGATGGGTGTGGGAAGGGTGGAGAGCAGTGCGACTTGCATAGCACGCCATGGCAAATTATCCGGCTGTTGAAGACAAATCCTAAATACAATAGTTTAGTGTACAAATACAAAATCAGATTCAAGCATAGATACGTATAGCATAGAGACAGGGCTAGAAATAAGCTCAGTTTATATATAAAGCACCAAAAAAAAGCTCAGTGTTATGGCTACGGACCGCTGCCGCTCACCCTCTGCAAATGGCCGCGACCGCAACTTCCTGGCCGCCTACCGAAGTCCTCCTCCCCAGAGACCACGGCTGGCGCGACCTTCGCTTCCTGGAGTGTGCGAGGACTGCATTAAAGGGTCAGCACGCGCACTTCCTAAAAGTTTCCTATCCTAGCCCAGTGCACCCTGGATTATAAAAAGGGCTCTGCCCTTCGACTCCTTGCTTGAACGTTGTTTGTACTTTTCCCATGTTTGTATTACAAGTGGTCCCTTAGGGTTTTCCTGCTTGCTCCCAGTGTTCCCGTTCCCTGCATCCTATCTCTTGTATCTCGTGCTGTTTCCTAACTGTGCCTGCCTTGTATCGGAGTCGTGTGGTACAGCCTGCTGTATCACCACAACTGTGTGTCATCTGCCATCCCTGCTGCCATCCACCTCGACTGGCGCAACCTGCCACATCTAGCCCTATCTGTGCCGGTGCCTGCTACGGCGGAGCGGCCTATTGAGTCCACATAGGGATGTAGCCATCTTTAACTTGACTCTGATCACTTGCTGCAGTGTGATTTCACACAACAATAACCATTGAAAAGTCATTGAAAAAGTCAAGATAAGGGATCGTTCCACTGTGTATTTAATGCATTAAAAGTCAAGCTAAAGACGGATACATCTGTACCCTAGATCGTGACAGTACGCTCAGGCAATGGAACCCGCTGGCCAGCCTAAGACCACAGTTCAGGTCATAAGGACGGATATGCGTGACCTACATGCACGCCAGGATCAACTCCTCGTGGCTGTAAACTCTATGATCACCCGACTAGATCAACTCCCTGTTCCTTCCCGAGAGACTGCTGCCGTTCCACTGCCCGTTACTCCTCCTGTCTGTTCCAGATCCACAGTTGCACTGCCTCTTCCTTCTCGCCATGACAGTGATCCTAGAGCCTGAGAGGGTTCATCAATCAATGTACCATGCATTTTAGACTGTGTGCTCGCACCTCTTCTCCTCTGATGAGGCCAAGATAGCGTTCATTATTTCCCTCCTCGCTGGCAAGTCCCTCGCATGGACGAACCCTATCTTGGAACGTCAGGAGCCAGAAATTTCGGACTTATCCCTGTTCCTACAGACTTTTTGTGCGGTGTTCAAGGAGCCGGATCTAACATCCGCAGCAGCAGCCACTCTGCTAACCCTCAAGCAAGGGGGTCCACAGTAGGAGAGTATGCCATCTCCTTCCGTACCCTGGCAGCAGAGTTGGCATGGAGCAATGAAGCATTGGTGGTGACCTTTTTGCAAGGGACTGTCCTCACACATCAAGGACGAGCTGGCAGCCCACGACCTCCCACCTACCCTTTATCCTGTTGGCTACCTGGATCAACATGAGGATACAGGAACGTGATCAGGAGGTTTGGGGGAGAAACATTTTCACAGATTGGCACCCTCGTTCAAGAGACCACTACTGCCCCCTCCTATTGCTCTACCTGAGGATCCAATGCAGGTAGACAGAGTCAAGTTGTCCGAGCAGGAGAAACAGAGCCAATGCTCTTCAGGTCTGTGTTTGTATTGCGGACTTAAAGGCCGTTTCGTGCACCAATGTCCACAAAAGCTGGGAAACTCCAGCACCTAGAGAGGCAACTCTAGGTGGGATTCAGTGCTGCTGTGAACTCTGCTCTTACCATTACATAGCTCTCAGTCTGTTACCTCTCCTCCACTCCTGTCCTCAATAACACCTTCACATGTTTGTCAAGTCACCACGTAATGGTAAGAGTAGAGTTCACAGCAGCACAGAGTATTTCAGGAGATGAGCGTGCGGATCTTGTGCGGGGTGGTGACTTGCCAATCATGTGAAGGTGTTATTGAGGTCAGGAGTGGAGCAGAGGTAACAGACTGAGCTACGTAATTTTAAGAGCAGAGTTCACAGCAGAACAGAGTATTTCAGGAGAGGAGCGTGCAGATTCCTACAGACTTTTCGTGCGGTGTTCAAGGAGCCGGATCTAACATCCTCAGCAGCAGCCACTCTGCTAACCCTCAAGCAAGGGGGGTCCACAGTAGGAGAACATGCCATCTCCTTCCGTACCCTGGCAGCAGAGTTGGCATGGAACAATGAAGCATTGGTGGTGACCTTTTTGCAGGGACTGTCCTCACACATCAAGGACGAGCTGGCAGCCCGCGACCTCCCACCTACCCTGGATGCCCTTATCCTGTTGGCTACCTGGGTCAACATGAGGATCCAGGAACGCGATCAGGAGGTTCGGGGGAGAGACATTTTCACAGATTGGCACCCTCGTTCAGGTCTGTGTTTGTATTGCGGACTTAAAGGAAGTTTCGTGCACCAATGTCCACAAAAGCTGGGAAACTCCAGCACCTAGAGAGGCAACTCTAGGTGGGATGATGCCAAACGTCAAAACCTCTTCCAAATTATCTATTCCTGTGACCATCATCTCGGGAGAGACATCACACTTCTCCTCTGCCTATCTTGACTCCAGGGCAGCTGGAAATTTCATCCAGCAGGATTTAGTGGACCGACTACACCTACCCACAGTTTTTCTAGAGAGACCCCTTGAGTTGCTTCTGTAAATGGACTACCATTGCCCGATCCTATTGTGGCTATCATGAAACCTCTGACGTCACAAATTGGAGTCCTTCACTCTGAACAGATCACCTTCCTATTCCTGCCTAAAGCCATCAATCCGGTTCTGCTGGATCTGCCTTGGCTTCGTCTACACGCCCAGGTCCTTGACTGGAGTTCTGGAGATGTCCCCCAATAAGTGCACAGATGAATTAGCCGCTGCCTGCAACAGGTCCACCCTGTGTTGCCTCAACTGCCTCAGTCACTCTCCGATCTACCATCTCATTATGCTAGTTTTGCGGATGTCTTCAGTAAGAGCAGGTAGATAAAAACAGTGGGAACCATGTGGGATCCATTGTAAAAAAGAGACACCATCCAGGCGCAATACTTCAGGGAGTCCAAACATTTTTGAGAAAAAAATATATATAATTAATTGTCTAAACCAATAGATCATAATAAAACATACATAAAAAAGAGAGATAGAGGGTCTCTTGAGGTACAACGCGTTTAAGGGAAACAGAACCCCTTTATCAAGTAAACATGAGACCATAACGTTTTTTCCAGAGAACCCCTTTAATGTCCGCCGTGAAAAGGCGTAATATCATTAAGGGGTTTTATTCGCAGTGTTTGGCGGTCATCTCCAGTTTACTGTAGTATCATTATTATTATTACACCCAAATGTATATTATATTATATTATATGATAATAAATTATATAATATATATATTATTATATTATACCTGTTAGGAGATGTTACAAATCCTAAAGATTGGAGTCTGACACACCAAAAATGAATTAAAGCGATATAAATTTATTAGATCAATTAAAATTAACAAAACACATTAAAAACATAGAGATGATTGCCACAGTGCGGATAGACAACCAGATGATACAGTACAGAAAATGGTGCTGTATAAACCAGAAAGGACAAGACTATAGCACATTACACCTAAGTATATATATTTATCACAACGTAAAGGAGTAAGCAAACGTACTCAGCATTTTGTATATGGACTATATTTGAAAGGTAATTCCAGCAGCCAAATGTATATAAACATATGGTGGTTCGATGATGGATGCAACAATGATATATTCACCATGTGTGGCCTCTACATGATGCATATGAGAACTTGCCCATAAGGCTGGGTTCACACGACCTATTTTCAGACGTAAACGAGGCGTATTATGCCTCGTTTTTCGTCTGAAAATAGGGCTACAATACGTCGGCAAACATCTGCCCATTCATTTGAATGGGTTTGCCGACGTATTGTGCAGACGACCTGTAATTTACGCATCGTCGTTTGACAGCTGTAAAACGACGACGCGTAAATGGACTGCCTCGGCAAAGAAGTGCAGGACACTTCTTTGCCACGTAATTTGAGCTGTTCTTCATTGAACTCAATGAAGCACAGCTCAAGATTTACGAGCGTCTCAGACGCCTCGCAAAATGCGAGGAGGAGCATTTACGTGTGAAACGAGGCAGCTGTTTTCTCTTGAAAACAGTCTGCCTTTTCACACGTAAATGACAGCTAGCGTGTGCACATACCCTAACAGTAATAAATGAATTTAGGAGAGGTGTATACACACCATATATAAAGGTCTGTTATAATGCACAAGAGGATCTCTTACCCATCTCAAATGTCACCGTATCTGGCGTCAACCCCGACGCGCGTTTGGCCCGGAAGCCTTCGTCTGGGTGTGGTGTCAAGAAGAAAACCCAAGCCCTTTAAATACCCATCAACCAATCACAGGTAAGGAGTTTTGAAAGGTATAATAAAATATCATATCATCCACGGCGTCACAGTCCGATGCATCAACATCCGGGGCACGGCCCCGGAAGCAGAAGACGTCAGAAACACGTGTACCGCAATCTGGTCCGGCCTGGGAGGTGGAGACACGGACAGCGAGACCGCGCATGCGCATAAGGTAGGAAGCAGGGGATCGTTCGTGATACAGAAAACATTTGATGGATACATACATAAGAAAAGAGGGAATGCAAGAAGGTGGGAAAAGGGGACTTGTTATTGTATATTTATGGATCTATAATCTATCCCTAACCTATCCCTATGCTCATTATAAAAGGGGAAAGAAGGAAAAGTATATAAATTAAACAAACCCACAATAAAAATTGGTGTTGCATATCATTATTGCATAAAGCATCTATACATATTCAATAAAGAGTAACATAGTCAATTGAATCAACTGAACATCCAAATCAATACGTTCTTGCCAAAAAATATATATTTACACATCTATAACACACACATAATGTGACAGTACATAGAATTAAGGAAAAATAACATTGTTATAAGTGCACATGAAAAATTCATAAGTACACATACATTTTTATTTATTTAAGATAATTAAAGTAATAGGGAATATAAAAAGTTACACTTAAAAACAATATATGTAAAATATATATGCATGCTCATACTTGTGCGCTGCATATCTGAGCATATCAGACTATGAAAGTGAATGAATAAATATAATGAGGTGACAAACTGAAAAACATCAATAAGGAAAAATAATTCAATGTAGTGACAATCCGCTGCCGGAGGAAAGGAATTTATTATTAATGCAAAAAGTGAGAAAACCAAAGATAAAGATAAAATATGAGTAAAGAAGACCACAAAAAACATCGCAAAACTGTGTAAGACGACGAAAAGATAGTCGCTAAAAGTGGAATAATGTGATAAATGATTATGTACATCAGAGGATATATATATATATATGCATGTATACCTGTGTGTAAATAATTAATTAGTTGTGTCAGGTATGTGACTAAGACTGTGAAAAAGTATAAAACACGTAAGAATATAGATAATAAAATCATAAAATAATAAACTCATACATATTATTGAAAAAAGAGTGAATGTCGTGCAAGAACTACTAATAATGTAGCTAAAGTGATGATTATCAAAAAACCATGTTAAAGAAGCATTTACAAAAAATATAATAGATTAAAAAAAATAGATATCTATCCAGTACATACTAGGAGATTGTGTAAATGCACAAGCAATGATAAAATACACACATTTACGCACAAATACACACATACATACATGCATACATACATACATACATACATACATACATACATACGTACGTACATACATACATAAATACATACATACATACATGCATACATACATACATACATACATACATACATACATACATACATACATCCACTGAAAATTAAATACAAAATTGACATAAAGTGCAAAATAGCAATTACAAAATTCATGATGTAGTGAAAAACATATATATACATATATAATATAATAATGTTAAAAAGTGAAAGATGATGCTAGATAAAGAAAGAAAATGAAGAAGCAACACCAAATGGATGAATCCATCTATATGCTGTATCTGGATCCAGATAACCACTGTCGAGGTAGGTAACATGGAGTGCATCCCATAATAAGCTATTCGTTAATTCGATGAGGAGGATGAAGAATTATTACAGGCTCAGGAGGACATCAGAGTATTAGGTCACAGCAAATTCACAAATAAATTGGATGACAATCTGCAGGAACTAAAAACAGATAAACATTAAAAAACGGCCTTTGCTAGACACATAAACAAACATCTTAAAAACAACACCATGACAAATCCTAACACCCTCACAGGAAAGCTGCAAAACCAAGGTTTTCATTCAAACCCTTGGGTTGTACTGTCTTCAGTTTCCAGATCCATTTGGATTCTACTCTCAACAGTTTTTTCATTAAAGACCCCCCTCTCAGGTCAAGTTCCACATGATCAGTGCCTTTCATTTTAAGGTCTTTAGATGCGCAATTATGATGCAGGAGAAAATGTCGTGGCAGAGTTTTCAAAAGATCTATATTATCAGGAGCCGTTCCCCTAGCTGCCTCAATACTATTTACATGTTCCATCGTCCTTGAGTTCTCTTGTAGTGAGACCAATATAGATTTTTGGGCATGGGCAACATGCATAATAGATTACTCCCTTCGTGTTGCAGTTAATATGCCAGGTAATCTTGTATGTTACCTGGCCAGATGAGTCCACATAATCATCACTGCTAACAATGTTTGGGCAGGCTATACATCGGCCACATTGGCGACAACCCCATTTCGGTTTAGATGCTCCAAAGATCGGTTTAATCGCTTGGGGTTGGTGGTAGCTGTGAACTAATGTATCGCGAAGATTCCTTGCCCTCCTTGACGCTACTGCAGGTTTAGTAGGTAAAATTTCAGATAGAATACCATCAGTTTGTAAGATGGGCCAGTGTTTAGACAGACATTTCCGCATTTCCCCCCATCTGTCGGGATAGGTGGTGACATACCTGATTTTAATGTCGCCACTTTTCTTGATGGCAGGGTGGAGTAGTTGGGCCCGTGTGGACCTGCATGCCCTCTCATATGCTTTGTTGACACATCTTCTAGTGTAGCCCTTATCAGAGAAACGTTGTTTAAGATTTATTGCCTGTTTCTCAAAATCCTCTTCGGATGAACACAATCACTTTATCCTTAAAAACTGTCCAACTGGGATGGAACGGATCATATGTCTAGGGTGCGAGGATGAGGCATGTAAATATGAGTTGACTGACGTGTCTTTCCTATGTACATATGTCTGGACAAAGCCAATGTTGTCACGCTTAATTAGTACATCCAGGAAGTCAATGGACATTTCATTTGTTTTCCAGGTCAGTCGGATGTTGAGATCATTGACATTCAATTCACCCATAAAAGAAGTGAATTCCTCTTGAGTGCCCTGCCAGATTATAAAGATATCATCAATGAATCTGGTCCAAAGGACCACCTTATTCATTGACGATATCCGGTCGGACAAGAACAGATCCCTCTCCCACAACCCCAGGAAAAGGTTGGCATATGAGGGTGTGCAAGCTGCCCCCCATCGCCGTTCCCTGGAGCTGTAGATAGAAGGAGCCATTAAATGTAAAAAAATTGTGTGTGAGCACAAATTCCATATGGATGAGAATGAACTGAGACATGGATGGGTCAATTTCAGTCATCCTCAAGAAATATGCCACTGCCTGGAGACCATCTTGGTGTCTGATGTTCGTATACAATGATTCAACATCACAAGTGGTCAACAGCATGTCGGGTTCAAGCTGAACCCGCTCCAATTTTTTAAGGAGATCCGCCGAATCTCTGAGGTATGATGGCAATGTCTCTACTAGTGGTTTTAGGGTTGCGTCAATATACTTACTTATGTTGTCGCAAATATTCCCTCTCCCGGAGATGATGGGGCGTCCTGGTGGTAGTTTGGAATTCTTGTGGACCTTTGGCAGCAGATACAGACTCGCTACCATAGAGTCCTGTACCATAAGACATTCTGATAGAGCAGTAGAAATGGTGCCCACATTCCAGGCCTCTCTTAGTATGTTAAGAAGCGAGGTACTAAAAGAAGAGAGGGGATTAAAAGTCAACTTCTTATAACAAGTGGGATTCCTTAGTTGGCGATACACCTCCCTTTCATACATGTCTCTTGGCCAGACCACTATATTACCACCCTTGTCAGCTGGTTTGTATACAGTGTCTTTGAGAGATTTTAATCTTTTCAAACTGCTCCGTTCACCCACAGTCAGATTGTCATGTCTAATACCCGTAGATATCTTTTCCAGATCTTGGGAGACCAATTTGACAAATAGATCAACCACCGGACATATAGCGAATGGAGGAAATCTTGTTGATCGTTTCCTTATTGTTTGCGAAATCATACCTGTATCAGGGTTCTTTTGTTCATTAAGTAGTTGTACCCGTTAGTGACCGCCAATACGCCTTTTCACGGCGACCACTAACGGGCTTTATTCTGAAGCATACGCCTTTTCACGGCGCTGCATAAGAATAAAATTGCGGCGCCGTGAAAATAGATAGCTCCCTGCTCTCAGCTACCGGAGGTAGCTGAGGGCTTGGAGCACAGTCTGGGGACTGTTGTTTGTGGTTTCAACGAATACCGGCGACCGCCGTTACAATATATGCAGCGGTGGAAAAGTAACATTTTTATCTCCTCTCACCATGAATGTTTGGTGAGAGGAGATAAAAAACTAACCTGAAGGGCCTCCGATGCCCGCGATCGTGCCCCCCTTCCCTTCTCCCCCCGCAGCTGCCGGGAAGAGAAAAAAAATGGCGCCCACGCATGCGCACGCAATCTAATTAAGATTGCGGCGCCGTGCAGAGGGATAGCTCCCTGCCCTCAGCTACCAGAGGTAGCTGAGGGCTTGGAGCACAGTCTGGGGACCGTTGTTTGCGTTGTTTTACAATTAGTGCAGCAGTGTAAATCTAACTTTTTATCTCCTCTCACCATGAATGTTTGGTGAGAGGAGATAAAAAACTACTTGTTAGGCCCCCGATCGTGCCCCCCCCCCTTCACCCCCCCCACCACCCAAACGCCGGGAAAATGTAAAAAAAAATGGCGCACGCATGCGCTGTCAGTGAAAGGCAGCTATTCTGCCTGTAAATAGAAACTGATCAGGGACCGTTATAATTGGTCCCTGATCAGATGGTCACTGTGATATACGAAAAATGTAGGTATAGGGAGAGAGGAGGAAAGGTAGAGCATGGTGGACAATGTCGCCTTCAATTTTTTATTGATACCGACTAGTGTAGTAGGAGAAGGATTATACTATGCAATGTCCCCTTTATTGCCACATTGTGTGGTATTTTGATTAAATTATTGCACAGTGTGATTACAGCTTTAAACAAATTCCACTGGGTAGGGAGCTTGTTGGCCCTACTACTCAGGTGGAAATAAACGAGGTGGTGCTGCAAGGGTTATTTTTGTATCTGTAAGATACCTTGCATATGCACACTACAGGAGGTTGTGTTCAAACTCTATGAGCAACTGCCTGATCATTGACTACCTTTTAAGCGTTGCCGCTCCAAACTTTTGCTGAGTAGCAGCGCAAAAGGATTAAAATTTTTGTGTCAATGAACAGTTAATTAGTCTTCAGATTGTGTTGTATTTGTTCTGTTACCAGCGTTGCTGTTCCATTCCTGGCTCAAGCAGCAGCTCGGCCAGCAACGCGGACAGAAGGCAATCTATCTCAGTGAGCAGCTAGCTGGTCACCGAGTGCGTTTTGTGTTCTCAGCGTTGCCGCTGCGGTTCTTAATTATGCGGCAATGCAGAGAGACAAACTGCCTGTTTAGTGTTCTCAGCGTTGCCGCTGCGATACACAATTCGGCGGCAATACAGATTCAGCAGCGTACGCTGTGTTTAGGCAAACAGACAGCCTGCCTGTTAGCAGTGAAAACTACTGGTTCGTGCAGTTGTAAGGATTGCTGGCTGTTTCAGAGTATTGGCTGTGAGTGCCGCGACGTCATGGGCACTCAGCAACACACTGGTCTTAAGTGTCGCCACTACCTCCGTTCCCTCCAGCTGTCTGGAGCGGACTTGAATTCGGCAGGATTAGTTAATTATTATTCATGGCTCCAATCTTGCCCTGTGTAATCTGTAATCTTTCCCTACTGTCAGGGTCGGTATGTCCCGACGTACGTTTCACTGAACTGAGTCAGCTTCTTCCGGGGGCGGGAGCATTTTGTTTCTGGTGCTTGTTATAGGCCAGAATTTGACTGACATTAATTATGGCCAATCAGCATAGGGGTGACTTGTTACACTGTTTCCTTTGTTAACAAAGCTATGATGTATGTCTTTGTTACAAGTGGCAACCTATCACCACTACATACAAAAGTATCTTCAGCAATTTTAGATGGATTGGTTGGATTCTTAACCATTTATTGGTTTATTTGAGCACACAAGGCGAATTAGACACATTTTTCATTAAGTTGATATCTATTCTTCTCCTTTATATTGATGATTTGGTCAGGAAGTTATATGGAATTGTCAAATAAATTATAATATTTCTTATTTTTAGTTATTTTGTTATATACTATATTTTTATATTTTTTTGTGTTTTGTGAAATTTTGTTGTTTTTATATTTCTCATTAATTCTTTTTGTGTTGTTTTAATGATTTTTATATTTATTATTATTTTTATTTTTTTATTTTATATATTTAATACATTCCATATAATTAACCCTTTATGTTAAATACAGTATTCAGATTACCAGTTGTGATAATTCTACACAGAAAACATATATTCACATATTACGTGGTTCATACACTGTTAAGAAATTTAAAATGGAATTAAACATCATTGCTGTAAGCTATAATTCCATATAGTTTAATATAGAGTATTTACGTATCTATATAGATATCATTGCCACATACGTGTCAATCCCGTGATTATTATATCCTTAATATTCTTGAGGTTTGGACCTCTACAATATTTTTTAATCATTTACGTATAGGTAGCCATATTGTGAATATTCCTTAAAATCGTGGCACATTGTTGTGCACGACCGAGGATTGTTCTCCATATTGTTTTACCTTTTTCTCAAGTTTTTTAGTGGACATCTTATGATATTGTGTTGTTAACTAGACTTGTAACATGTTTTAGCACATCATGTGGCATTATTTATGTACACAAATTGGAAACATGGTAGGAAAAATGATTGTGAATTTATCACATCCTTAGAGGAAGCAGCCAAAATTAAAGGATTCGTTTAATCCATTTGGGCTCACAGAGTTCATTTTAAAGATCCACTTGCTCTCCTCTTTCAGCAATATGGAATCCACATCCCCACCTCTGATTCCCGTGGTGAGGTGGCAAATGGCCCAACCTGATAGTTCTTTGAGGTTGAGATTATGACAGTATTTGAAATGTCTAGCGACTGGTGTAGGTTGAAACAGTTTATTTTGTTTTTTAGTCTCCATTTCCAATTTGTCATAAATTCTTATACTTCCAATATGTTCTCTAATTCTAGTTTTGAGATCTCTCTTAGTCTTACCCACATAGTGTAAATTACATGTACACCTTAGGACGTATATCACCCCCTTGGTAGCACAGGTGATGTGTTCTTGAATTTTGTAATATTCACCCGTTCCATTTTTGAAGCCCTGCTTTTTTTCAAGAATCTTACAAGCTGTACATAGGCCACATGGAAAGAACCCTGGGTATTTTTGTTGTTTCTTTTATATACAATCCCTCGAAAAATGACTTTTAACAATATGTTGTTCTATAGTGTTGGTTTTTCTATATCCTGAGGAGATTGTTGTGCTCAAATATTGTTGGAGATCTTCGTCCAGTAATAAGATCTGCCATTGTTTTGCCATGATGTTGTGCATTTCATGCCACTTTTCATGCAGTGTGGTGATAAACCTCACTGTATTTTCACTTTTCAATTTTGCCTTCGTAACCAGCAATGTGTCCCTATCTGTCCTGAGAGCAATATTGTAAGCCTGTTTTATCTGGTGTCCAGAATAATGTCTATCCTTGAGTCGTTTTTTCAGATCTATTGCTCCTTTCTTAAAATTTTCGAAGGTAGAGCAATTTCTCCTTAATCTGAGGAATTCCCCTTTGGGGACTCCTCTAATTGTTCTCTTGAGGTGAGTACTGTTTGCATCTAGCAGGCTGTTAGTAGCTGTCTCTTTCCGATACAAGTTCGTAATAATATCATGGTTGTGATCAATACCAATTTTGATATCTAGGAATGTGACCTCCTGCTTGCTATAGTTTAGAGTCAGTTTGAGGTTCAGTTCATTGGTATTAAGTTCCTCAATGAAGTTATGAAGTTCGCCCTCCGAGCCCCGCCAGATGAACACGATATCATCAATATATCTTCGCCATATCGAGATCTTCTCTATATACATCTGGAAGGGCTCGCCAAAAACAATTTCCTCTTCCCACCATCCAAGGAACAGATTCGCAAAGGTAGGTGCACAGGTTGTCCCCATCGCCGTTCCCTGGATTTGTAGAAAGAAGCGCGAATCAAACAAGAAGTAATTCCTACTTAGAATAAATTTCAATATCTTATTGGCAAAGATCCTCCTCTTGGGATTATAATCTTGTTCACGACCCAGAAAGAAGTCCACAGCTTTGCAGCCCAGGTCATGTCTGATGTTCGTATAAAGGCTCTCCACATCCAGGGTTACAAGGATTTCTCCCTCCTCCAAGTTAGCATTATTAAGCTCTTGGAGTATTTGCATTGTATCCCTGGTGTATGAGGGTAATTTATATACAAATTTTCTTAGTTCCAAATCTAGCCATTGACTGCATCTCTCAGTTAGACATCCTTGGCCAGACACGATGGGTCTGCCAGGTGGTTGATCCACATTTTTATGTATTTTTGGTAGCATATAAAAAGTTGCCACCTTAGGGTGCCCAACTGAGAGATACTTGGCCTCACTTTCAGAAATGGCCCTTTCTTCTACGCCTGACTTAATAAGTTTCTCATATTCTTGTTGAAATTGAAGGGTGGGGTCCCCCCATAGGGGTTTGTAGCAATCTTTATTATTAAGCTGTTTCTTGGCTTCCTTAGTATAAAGGTCTTTGGGCCAGATAACCACATTCCCACCCTTATCCGATGGTTTGAATACCACATCGGTCCAGGTTTTGAATTCTTCAAGAGCTTTATATTCTTCACTTGTAATGTTATTATGTCGTGGACTTTCACTTAATTTGTGGAGATCTTTGGTGACAAGTTCCACGAAAATTTTAACTTGTGGGCATAGGTCCAAGGAAGGCATTTTTTTGGATTTTAGTTTTAATCTCGGATTAAGAGTGTTTGTTTCTTCTAATTCTGTTGTTGCAATTTCCAGATCAAATTCTTCATTCATGGTTTCGCCTTCTATCGCTAGTTCTTCTAAATTTCTCAAAGTTGCACTTTCTTGTGCATTGAGGCTCCTTTGGAAAGGATCCATTTCTCTATCTCTTTGACTAAAGATTTTTTTGTATATTAATTTACGCCCAAACAAGTGTAGGTCTTTGATGACCTCAAACTTGTTGAGCCTGGGTGTTATGCAAAAATTATAACCTCTTTTGAGGATGTTTGTTTGTGCGTTCGTAAGCACATGTTGTGACAGATTGATTATTTGCATCATGTTATTTTCACTAGTACATGTATTTATCTCCTTCTCCTGCCTCTGGGCGGACCTCCTCTTTCTCTCTGTTGTCCCCTGTAACCCCAGCGTAGCCTGTCCCGTAAAAAAGTGGATTGTTCTTGTTGGATCTCTGGGTTAAATTGAGCTCTTGAGGTACTGCTCTTTATTCTATCGGATTCCCCTTCTTTTTCTGACGAATCTGAAACTTCAGATTCACTGTTTTCTTGAGTATATCGAGAGAATCCTGGTCTAGTACCTATCACAGTGACCAGAGTCTCATATTTACACAATACAGCACAGGATTTGTGCTCTTTCCCTCCCTCCTCTCACTGTAGTTGATCTCTGAGAGGAGAGAGAGAGACACTATACAAATCTTGTGCTGTATTATACTGTAAAATACACCACATACTCGCCAGTGTTCCGATATTATCCGAATATTGTCCGTAATTACACCAGATTACCCGTAATCACCCCAGATTACCGTAATCACCCCAGATTACCCGTAATTACCCCAGATTACCCGTAATTACCCCATATTACCCGTAATTAACCCAGATTACCTGTAATTACCCCAGATTACCAGTAATCACCCCAGATTACACGTAATCACCCCCCGTTTTTTTGTTTGTCTTCTAAAAAAAAATAAAAAAAAAAATAAATTATTAGTGTAGTGAACATGAACCGCAGAAGCCGCAGAATGTTCTCTGCAGAGCAGGCATACGCCATGCTGTGCTCTAGCGGTTCCGGCAGTGATACGGACACTGCGTCAGAAGCAGAACTTGGCTCAGAAAGCGACACAAGTTCTGCTTCTGCCACTGGACCCCCCAGCCCTATGGTGATGGACACAGCGGTCAGCGATGAAGCGTCAGGAGACGGGCCTAGTACTGAAGTCCCTTCCGCAATTTGGGATCCTGCAATTGCTTTCTCCCCCCAAGTTTACCATTTACAGCGACTCCAGGCATCAACGCAGATGTCTCAAATTTTAGTCCCTATAATTTTTTTCATTTGTTTATAGGCGATCAGGTCCTGGAACTAATCGTCCAGCAGACGAATTTATACGCCAGGCAATTTGACACCCAAAATCCCAGGTCTTGCTATGCCAGAGGATGGATCCCCACAACAGTTTCTGAAATAAAAATTTTTGGGGGAATTACCCTAAACATGTGCATAGCAAAAAATAAACCTCTATCCGCTCCTTTTGGGCTACCAGTGCTATCCATAGCACTCCTGTATTTGCAGCCGTTATGGCCCGAACGCGCTATGAGACTCTAATGCGTTTCATGCATTTTTCTGACAATACACAAATCCCCCCAAGAAGTGACCCAGCCTATGATCGCCTCACCAAACTGAGACCCCTAATCTCCCTCCTAAGTGACTCATTTTTCAATTTATACACCCCAGGCCAAAAACGAGCGGTAGATGAGTCCCTTATGTCCTTCAAGGGCCGTCTATCGTTTCGCCAATACATCCCCTCCAAAAAGTGCCCGATACGGAGTGAAACTCTATAAGGTGTGCGAGAGCACAACGGGCTACACCTGTGGCTTTTTCATTTATGAGGACAGGGACCGCCACCTTAATCCCCCAGGATGCCCAGAGGATATTGGCATTAGTGGGAAAAGTGTCTGGGAACTCATGGTGCCATTCCTACAAAAAGGGTACCATGTGTACACCGACAATTACTACACCAGTGTCCCCCTGTATAAGTCCCTCCATGCTGCGAATACAGGGGCCTGTGGGACGGTACGAAAAAATAGAGTCGGCTTCCCTCAACGACTGGTGTCTAGGCGACTAGTAAGGGGTGCGTCACTCTCATTTGCTCGCTGTCAAATGGAGTGACAAAAAGGACGTGTACATGCTCTCCACCGTGCACGAGGACACCACAGTGGCAGTAAGAGAGAGGGGCGCTACCTCTGATAAGAGGAAACCGGTCTGCGTGGTGGACTATAACAAGTTCATGGGGGGAGTCGATCTATCTGACCAGGTCCTACAGCCGTACCTGGTCAAGCGCAAAACTAGGGCCTGGTATAAAAAGGTAGCGATCTACCTTATCCAAATGGCAACTTACAACAGCTATGTGCTCTACAAGCCCAAGGGAACGCTCAGTTTCCTCCAGTATCTAGAGAAAATTATAGAGCACCTCCTGTTTGACTCCCCCACACCTAGAGACTCCTTCGAGTCAGAGGATGTCAAAAGGCTCACTGAGCGCCACTTTCTTCACCCCGTCCCTGCCTCTGTGAACCAAAGATACCCCCAAAAGAGATGCCGGGTGTGCAGTAAACACGGAAGGAGGAGCGATTCCCAGTTTTACTGCCCCATGTGCCCTTCAAATCCAGGCCTGTGCAACTACCCCTGTTTTGAGACCTACCACACCGTTTCTAATTATTAATTTTATCTATAATTTAGGGAAAAGCAAAAAGGGTGGGGTGGGGGGGATTCTTTTTAGTGAGTCAATTTCATTTATGCATATTTTTATGTTTAGTTTCTGGGCTTTCCAAGGGAGGGAGGGATTCTCATGGGGAGGTTTATTTATTTCAGACTGTAAAACTAAATTTCCCCTTTATGATTTTTTTTATACAATTCTTGGACAATTAAATCCTGGACTTGATCACTCACAAATGAATACTGTTTATTGTGCAGGAGCCCACATCTGTCTATTCAGAATATGGACCCCACAAGTGTTCTTGAAATAAAAAATAAATGTGGGCATTGCATTTATTAGTAGATAAATCCAACACCTGCGGCCCGTGCCGCCCCTGAATTAGTGGAAGTCGTGCATTTTAGCAATGGTTACAAGAATAAATTGGGGATGTATTTCCTTTTTCTTATGACTATGTCCTGCCACATACGGCTGTTACATTCCTAATTCTGTACCGTGATACGGGCATGATATTTTTTTTTTGGAGGATCTCTAATAATTGAGCTGTTCCTTATCAATACACCATGGGCTTTGTTACGGTTCTTATGGAAATACTGACATCATTTTGGGGATTAGTGATCCTTTACTGTTCCTATAGATGGTTTTGGACATTGCCCCTCTATATATTCTGTAGGTGATTGGTTGTTTTGTGCACATAGCGGTTCCTACCTTGCCGGGCAGGGGTCTGTTATGGTGTACCGCGTCACTTGGCACGTTCGTCCCTCATATAAGGATTGATGGAGCTAAAGAGACGTTGTACAACCAGTCACTGAAAAAAAAAAACCTTGTCATGACAGCCCTGCAGGTGTTCTTCTATCTAGTGAATAGACTTGAGTTTGCAACATAGTTGGATACATTTTCCTCCATTTGTTTGAAGATATTGCCCGTCACTCCAGTACAGTTTCTTTTTTCCTCTCTGACTGATTTTATATTAGGACAGAATTCTGTCCACAATGACATCATAATGGCACCAACTGCTTCTTCAGCAAACCATAGTCATAAGTACAGGCAAATACGTCTATAGCGACATGTATCCGTTATGAATACACGGCTTCACTTCTCTTCTGTGCCGCACAAATTTATTAATGTGGCATATTTCTAACAAAATAACCTTCTACCACGTCTCCTCTATTTCATGTGGAAACGTAATAAGAGTTTGAAGAAAACATTATATACCCATAGTGTCTGAAATAATACCCATTATTTCCTCCTTTAAAAAATGTTTGGTCTGCATGCCCACTACACCACTAGATGAATACCTTTAGGGTTTTCGTTTTTAAAATGGGGTAATTTCTTCGTGGTTTTTTTTTTTGTTCAGGCTGCTCAATGCCTCTAAATACATGACATGGGGCCGAGAATTTATTCAATTGTGCCCTGAAAGCCAAAGGGTGCTCCCTCTCTTTTTGGCCCAGCCACACGTCTAATAAGCAAATTGGGGCAACAATGAGAGTATTTTTGAAAACAGGAGAAACCGGGTGATTGATTTTGGGGTGTGTTTCTTCATTTTCATGTTCGCTTTACAAAGAAATCGGTCTTCAAAGTGATACTTTTATGAAAAAAGTGAAGTTTCATTTTTTTTCACCTGCTATGTATTAAATTTAGCAAAAAACTGTGGGGTCAAAATACTTACTATACCCCTAGATAAATACCTTAAGGAGTCTAGTTTTCTAAATGGGGTCATTTATGGGGAGTTTCTATCGTTCTGGCAGCTCAAAACCTCTCCAAATGTACATTGGGGCCTAAAATATTTTCAAGCAAAATAGGAGTCCTGAAAGCCTTCGGGTGCTCCCTTCCTTTCGGGCCCTGCTGTGTGTCCAGGCAATGCATTAGGGTCACAATGGGGGCATTTTTGAAAACAGGAGAAACAGGGTGATAGATTTTGGGGTGTGTTTCTTCATTCTTATGGTCGCTTTACACAGAAATCTGTCTTAAAAGTGATACTTTTATGAAAAAAGTGATTTTTTATTTTTTTTCACCTGCTATGCATTAAATTTAGCAAAAAACTGTGGGGTCAAAATACTCACTACACCCCTAGATAAATACCTTAAGGGGTCTAGTTTTCTAAATGGGGTCGTTTATGGGGAGTTTCTATCGTTATGGTAATTCAAAACCTCTCCAAATATACAGTGGGGCCTAAAACATTTTCAAGCAAAATATGAGTCCTGAAAGCCTCCGGGTGCTCCCTTCCTTTCGGGCCCTGCTGTGTGTCCAGGCAATGCATTAGGGTCACAATGGGGGAATTTTCGAAAACCGGAGAAACAGGGTGATAGATTTTGGGGTGTGTTTCTTCATTCTTATGGTCGCTTTACACAGAAATCTGTCTTCAAAGTGATACTTTTATGAAAAAAGTGATTTTTTATTTTTTTTCACCTGCTATGCATTAAATTTAGAAAAAAACTGTGGAGTCAAAATACTCACTACACCCCTAGATAAATACCTTAAGGGGTCTAGTTTTCTAAATGGGGTCGTTTATGGGGAGTTTCTATCGTTCTGGTAATTCAAAACCTCTCCAAATATACAGTGGGGCCTAAAACATTTTCAAGCAAAATATGAGTCCTGAAAGCCTCCGGGTGCTCCCTTCCTTTCAAGCCCTGCTGTGTGTCCAGGCAATGTATTAGGGTCACAATGGGGGCATTTTTGAAAACAGAAGAAACAGGGTGATAGATTTTGGGGTGTGTTTCTTCATTCTTATGGTCGCTTTACACAGAAATCTGTCTTCAAAGTGATACTTTTATGAAAAAAGTGATTTTTTATTTTTTGTCACCTGCTATGCATTAGATTTAGCAAAAAACTGTGGGGTCAAAATACTCACTACACCCCTAGATAAATACCTTAAGGGGTCTAGTTTTCTAAATGGGGTCGTTTATGGGGAGTTTCTATCGTTCTGGTAGTTCAAAACCTCTCCAAATATACAGTGGGGCCTAAAACATTTTCAAGCAAAATATGAGACCTGAAAGTCTCCGGGTGTTCCCTTCCTTTCGGGCCCTGCCGTGTGTCCAGGCAATGCATTAGGGTCACAATGTGGGCATTTTTGAAAACAGGAGAAACAGGGTGATATATTTTGGGGTGTGTTTCTTCATTCTCATGGTCGCTTTACAAAGAAATCGGTCTTCAAAGTGATACTTTTATGAAAAAAGTGAGATTATATTTTTTTACGCCTGCTTTGCATGAATTCTTACAAAAAAACTGTGGGGTCAAAATACTTACAACACCCCTTAATAAATACCTTAAGGGGTGTAGTTTGCAAAATGGGGTCACTTGTGGGGGTTTCCACCATTCTGACACCTATGAGCCTCTGAAAACCTGGCTTGGTGTAGGAAAACCAAATGTACTTCAAAATGTCTAAAATTATTACTAAACTTGTAAGTCTTCAAGTCTTTTTTTTTTCAAAAGTGCTGCCAAAATAGAGTAAAGAGATGGAAATATTTATTTAATAAAAAAAATTGTTAAGTATGTATGTACATATGTGACATATTGCCGTTAAAAATAGGGAAAAATTATAATTTTTACAAAATTTCCGCAAATCGTATCAGTCTACTTTTACCACTAAAATAAAGTACAACATGTGACGAAAAAACAATGTCAGAATTACTTGGATATTCAAAACTTTCGCAGAGTTATTCTCTGATAAAGTCACACATACCAGATTTAACGAATCTGGCTTGGTCATTAAGGCCCAAACAGGCCCGGTCATTAAGGGGTTAAACTATTTTTAGTAGCAGCTAAATTTCCACGGGTGTCAGGATCTCCCACAAGATACTGCACATGTCACCATTAAACCTAAGGCCGGCCCTGGATGTGACACATCTGCCACGTGACATGCCATCCACACGGACATGACCGCTGTGGCCTAGTAACTAAAGACAACAGAACCACCAGCGCAGGAGCCACAGGGAATTAAAAAATTTAGTAGGCACTATTTGTTATTTTTAGCAATATGCCTCATGCACACATCCTTCACCATTTTCATGTCCGTTTAAACGGATCCGTGTGCCGTTGTGACATCCGTGTGGTTTTCGTTGTCACTCCGCATCTGTTCCGTTGTTCTATTTTAAGTGGATGCTGTGCTTCAGTTTGTCTTCCGTTTTAAACGGTCTGTTAAAATCCATCTTGTGTGTTGAATGCAGGGAACTTTGGCACGCACTACCGTTGCTTAGCAACGGATCCATGAAAAACGGGTGGCACACGGATGCCGTCCGTGTGCTGTCCGGTTTTTTGGATGGACCCATAAACTTCAATGGGCCCCACGGTCACTGAACGATAGACAAAAGTAGGACATGCACTTATTTTGACGGAATGGACGAACAGAACTGTCAAAACAACTGAAGTGTGCCTGGCCCCATAGAAATGAATGTGTCAGGGTGTTATCAGTTAAAAAAACATATAGCACCCTGAATAAATTACTGAAGTGGGCATAAGGGCTTTTAACTGAAGTGGGCATGAGGCCTATTTTCTTCAGGGTGCTATCCGTTTTTTTAACTGATAGCACCCTGACACATTCATTTCTATGGGGCCATGCACACTTCAGTTGTTTTGACAGTTTCGTTCGTCCGTTCCGACAAAACTAGTGGCATGTCCTACTTTTGTCCGTCGTTCAGTGACTGTCGGGCCCATTGAAGTCTATGGGCCCGTCAAAAAAACGGACGGCACACAGACTCTCTATTCTCTACTCCAGTCCAAAAGACTCCACAAAAGACAAATTAGAAGTTTTCCATTAAGGATAAGATTATATAGAAGAATAATGATAAGCTCCTGGTCCCTGATACCAAATCTATACCAGGGTCCTCCAACTATTATGTGCCATTATACTGCTGGTGTTATTTGTGTGGCAGAGGGGCATTGGACTCGTCCTGTGATAGAAAATGAAATGTGTGAAACTAAATATATTATTATTCATTACAGATATGGGGTTATTTTATGTATGTGCATTAAACCCATTATGTATTTTACAGACATTTATAACATCTGAATATGTGGCACCAGTAACAGCCGACATGCTAGAAGATCCACTGTATATATGTAAGTATTATAGCAAATAACAACCTATAGAAATTCTATAATCTGATGTCATCCAGAATGTTCCTATAAAGACTAATGACAAGACTGTGGGAACAAATTCTCCAAGGTTGTCAATAGGCAGATCATATATTTGTTGATATGATGAACCATACTAAGCGCACGTCATAATATCTTCACAGTTTATACTTTTTGTTCCAGAAATACTTAAGATCGGCTGCCTGCTGCCAGGGGGACTCTCTGAAGTAATATTTCATCTATATGCGGTATGTCCATCATAAGTTACTATATACAGTACCCACCAGTAGCTCTGTACATTGAAAAAGTGATGAGCGGGCAAAATGCCAAGAAAGGCGTAGCAGTGGGGAACTTTGGATAGTTGTTAGGAATAGGCATAATGTAACTTAGGGGTATCTTTGTCCAAAATGCTGGCCACATTGGGACTGAACGTAGGTGTAAGGTAATTGGATGAGGGGACTTAGGGTAGTGTAGTTGGATTTTAGACAGCTTTGGTCTGCCAAGAACATTTGCAATGTGTCAAGGCCTGGTTAAAGTATCTGCAATGGCTTCAAGAAGGGAGAGTAGTAACTAGGGGGCCCGTCAATGACCTCGATTTCACGGCGCCATAGGCTGGAAGTTCAATAGGCCTAAATTATGCCTAATAGTTTGGTGTGAAACTGGAGGCGGCCGTACCACTCCGATGTAATAGAAAAGGATTTAAGTGAGTTGCATTACACAGGCATGATCTGCAGGCATAGGTGGTAATGGACACTGGCAGAATGTTTTTATATTTACAGCACTCAAGCGGAAAGCAATGGAAGGTGCCGGGATATTGCCACGTATAGAGCCCCCACAAGTCATGCAGCACAAGAACCTGGACTTGGGGTATACTGGATTGTTTGGAGCCGATGGCTGGAAGTAAGAAGTGTCCTGGCATCAAGGAAGCAAGGCAGGTATCCTCAATGGCATCATTCTAGCAAGAATTTGAGGAACATGGCACAATGATGGGCCAAGTGCCAGGGTCCTTGCGCAGGGTTCCTGGGTCGGTGAGGGCAACACTATCCCAGGAGGGCCTCAAAATCTCAACATGGGAGAGGGACACCTTGGGGGTTGCCAAAATGTTTATAACATGGGGTACTGGCACAATGTTTGGAATTACAGGAGCAGGGCATCTGGATGTAAAGAGAAGCAGAAGAAGGCAACAGTAGCTGGTTGAGTCTGATTCTGATCTGTCAGATGATTATGAGTGGTCTGATGTTGGGGATAGAAGGGCTAATGGGCAAGACAAGTAAGGTGCTGAAAAAAATGTTTAAGCAGGATAAAGCAAAAAGGTAAAAGCGAGGAGGCGTGATACCGAAAGCCAATCCTTTACTGGAAAGAGGGGGTAAAATTTGGGGTCAGGAAACATGTTTGTTGATTTCTACCTACACATACTTGTCCCAGGAAATGTTGGGAACGATAAGGGGGGAAAGGCTTGTCTAGTTTTTGAGATGTCTATGGAAGCCGCTGCAGCTTAAAGAGGCTCTGTCACATTATAAGTGCCCTATTTCCTACATAAGGAGATGGGCGCTATAATGTAGGTGACTGCAGTGCTTTTTATTTAAATAAACAATCTATTTTTACCACTTTATTAGCGTTTTTAGATTTATGCTAATGAGTTGCTTAATACCCAACTGGGCGTATTTTTACTTTAGACCAAGTGGGCGTTGTACAGGGGAGTGTATGACGCTGACCAATCAGCATCATGCACTCCTCTCCATTCATTTACACAGCGCATAGGGATCCTGTTAGAACCTTATGTGCTCTCTTATACTAACACATTAACAATACTGAAGTGTTTAGACAGTGAATAGACATTCCACGGGATGTCTATTCACAATCTCTGCACTTCGTTACTATTTCTATGGTAGTTATAGCAGAGGAAGCGTGATCTCGTTGTAACCTGTCATTTACCGCGTAATCTTGCGATCTCTGCATGATACTGATTGGTCAGCGTCATACATTCCCCTGTACAACGCCCACTTGGTCTAAAGTAAAAATCCGAACATGATAAATTCGAAAACAATCTTTCATACAGAGCCCTGGTTTTTCGGGACACGTGTCGAATTGGTATGTTGTGTCCTTCCTTATCCCTCTCTTATAGCAGACTCTGCACCTCTTTTGACTTTTTCCCTTCTTGCCAGGTGGGGAACTTCTCCTGGAAAGTGTTGCCCTGGTACGATGCGTGTGGCCCCGCTTCCAGAAGTACTGGGTGCCCCCCCTTCTTGGTCCCTAAAGATTAGGTTCTTGATAACCACCTCTTGAAATTCCAGGAAAGTTCCCCTCTGGCCTGCACATCGACGTAGCACGTACGCATTGTACAATGCCATCTGTATGATGTGCACGGCCAGCTTCTTATACCACACCCTCGTTTTCCGCATGGCGCTGTAGGGTTTCAGGACTTGATCTAACAAGTCCACCCCTCCCATGCACCTATTGTAGTCCAGGATGCAGTCTGGTTTGGGCGTCTCTGTACTGGTACCTCGTACAGATACATGGGTACTGGTGTGGCATCTCTCTTGTCCTTGTACTTGACACACAATATGTTGCTGCTAGAATGTGCCCTGCTCTCGCCCCTTCTGAGTGTTTGCCTAAGCAGAGTCTTAGGGAGGCCTCTCAGATTTTTTCTAGCAGTGCCGCATGCCGCAGGACTTCTGGAAGCGAGGCACTTGAAGAGTGGGACACTGGTATAAAAATTATCCAGGTAGAGGTGGTAACCCTGGTCCAGCAGTGAGTGCACCAAATCCAACACAATTAATGCATTCATTCTCAGTAAGGGGGGGCATTCTGGTGGCTGAATACTGTCCTTCCCTTCATATATCCTAGATTTGTAGGTTATCCGTATAATGTAGGAAGCGAAGTATTGCCTTTGAACGCATCCTGGACCTGGCCATACGGTACATCGGGGTGTGGTATAAGATGTCCGTGCTCCAGTAGGTCCTAATGGACAGCTTTTTCAGAAGCCCCATGTTCAAGTGAAGTCCCCAGAACTTGCCCAACTCTGCTGCATATACAGGGGTCCACCTGTGGGATTGGGCATAAAATTATGTGGGGTTCTTAGTAATATACTGTTTGGCATATAAATTCGTCTGGGTGACCATAAGATCTATAAAGTCATCAGTGAAGAACTTGAAAAAGTCAATTTCACTGAGCCCTGCCATATTAAATTTTATCCCTGAGCTGCCTGTGTACTCTGGGATTTGGGGCTCATAAATGTCTGGTGTGGGGGTCCAAATGGGGTCACTTCGCTCGGGGGCTTGAACTGCGGCGGGGTCATCTCACTCGGGGGCTTCAACTGTGGTGGTGGTCCTGGGGCGTCTCCTACCGGGTTCCTCTTCTTCATCACTGGATGAGGAGGTGGTTAAATAAAACAGAGTCTCACCATCCGACGACTCTGTGTCGGAGGCAAGAAATTAATATGCCTCTTCGGCACTAAATGTCCGTTGGGACATGTTTTATTGCTTCCCTAACTAGGAACAATAGGCTGCTACCTAAACCAGCCAAAAAAATTGTTGTTTTTATAGAACGAGTGGGCTTCCCTGAGACTAAACCTAACTAGGGCGAGGGTTCCTAACACTAAACCTAACTAGATTTTATTTGAACTTCCCTGAGACTAAATCTAACTACGGCGACTGTTCCCTGACACTAAACCTAACTAGATTATTCCGAGCTTCCCTAACACTAAACCTAACTACGGTGACGGGTGCCTGACACTAAACCTATCTAGATTATTCCAAGCTTCCCTGACGCTAAACCTAACTACGGTGATGGACCCCTAACGCTAGATCTAACTACGGTGACGGATTCCTGACGCTAAATTCCCTGTCGCTATACCGAACTACGCTTTTTGACGGATCCCTGACACTAACTAACCCTAATACTAAACTAACCAATTAAATTGTCTAAATTAACTGTATTTTTTATTTTTATATTTTTATATTTTTGTTTGTTTTATATGTTTTTTATAAAGAAAAAAAAGAAAAAAATAATCCCCAGGGACCAAGAAATTGGTCCTGAAGACTAAGAAGTGGTCAGTTTTAGGTGATCACTGAGCAAAAACGTTGGCGGAACCCAAGGACGAAGCGTACAGGAATGGGTAGTGGATGGGAGAGGTGGGATGCCGAAAAAAATAGTTTTTTAGACTTTTTTGTAACCTTTTTTTTTTACTTTCTCTTCTCTCTCTCTTTCTCACAACCGCTCTGAACGCCTCACTATCTCCAACAGAGGCGTTCAGGGCGGGAGCGGCAGGATGTTATGTCAGGGAGAGGAAGTGAAGAGACCGATCACCCCTATTGGACAGTTACTCACTAACTGACCAATAGTGGCGATCGTGGAGGTGGGACCATCACGACAGGTCCCGGCGTATTGAGCTGTGATAGCCTGCTGTCGGAAACAGCAGCTGTCACAGCTCGTGCACGCGCCGGTGGAAAATGGCGATGCATTTTCCCTGCGGCATACTATTCCGTCTCTGAGCCCGAACGTGTCGGTCAGCGCGACGGAATAGTACATCGCTGAGCGCGAAGGGGTTAAGATCGATATAGGCCTCATAAGGCAGGATATGCAGGCCATGAGGGAACGTATGTCCCATGCTGAGGAACGCATTTCCGACCTGTAAGATCGGATTGATCCTGTACCCAGGGTCTTAACAGCCTTTGAAGAAGCTGCAGAATTATGGAAGCAGAAATCTGACGACTTGGAAAATCGTCTGCGCCGAAATAACATCAGAGTTTTGGGATTGCCTGAAAAAGCGTAAGGTCAAGATTCTATTGCCTTTATAGTTGCATGGCTGCATGAGCTGTTTCCTGATGCAGTGTTCTCTACTGCTTTCGAGGTGGAGAGAGCTCATAGAGTACCGGCACGACCCTTACCACCGGGATCACCCCCTACATCTATGCTGGCACGCTTATTGAATAGCAACGACCGGGACTTGATCCTTCGTCTTGCTCGAAAAAAGCAAGATATTAGATACAATGGAGCTGCAGTGTCTATATTCCCTGACTTCAGCGCGGAGTTACAGAAAAGTCGCGCTACTTTTATGTCGGTGAAAAGGAGGCTTAGCGATCTACAAATCCCATACTCCATGGCGTATCCTGCAAGACTACGTATTGTGGATGGAGATTGGTCACTGTTCTTTGCGACCCCAAAAGATGCCGATGACTGGGTGAGTCACCAGAGCGGAACTGAGACTCTCTGCCGCATCCTGCGTTGATGCTATGCTGACCACTTTAAAGATGGCTGCGTGATTCCATGCGTCCTGCTGTTTTTTTTTCCCCTCTACGTGTATCCTTGAACTTGCAATATGTATATATATCAGATGGACGCTACGCTGTATCTTTGACATATTGCTTCTTTCTGGCATACTCTGGATAATGAACACGGTTTTCCGTGGTTCAGATAACCGTCATACATGCCTTTTTCTTATGTCTTGATTAGATAGATACTAGGTATTAACTCATATACTAACACATGGGTTCTTCCCTCGTATATATGAAAAGCCACTATGGCAAAGGCAATGTGTCGTCACTGTTGATGCTTAATGGCTTTACTGAATGCTATATTAATATGTTACATGGTACATATGTTCCCCTTTTGTACCAAAGACCTGAAAGGTTTCATGTTTTAAGTCTTACATACCTACAATGGATCAGTTCGCAGTATAGCTATACGTATATCAGGGACTAGAAGAAAGGGAGGAATCCTCCAGCTCACCTGATTGTAGACGTCACACTGTCTTTAGCGCCCGGGTCCTCGTGTCGGCACACGTAATGGATATAGCAATGAGAAGAAAGGAAGGATCCAGCGCTGAGACCAGGTGATCTGTTAAATTTGGAAACTTCTTCCAAGTTTTATTGACGACAAAGGGTGATTAAAATAGACATTCTGTGTTAGTTCAAAGTCCAAACGGCTAGTTTGAAGGGGAGAGGCGGGTGCCTACGCGTTTCAGACGTGGTCTGCGTCCTTAGTCATGGCTTTCTGTCAAACTCTGACTGGTGCAGGTAGATTTTGTATCCGGTCATCCATGTGGAATTGATTGCGGTCCAAAGTAATTGTTCTGATGGAACGCTTCCCCATTTTGCATCCGGGAAGCTAATTGGATGAATCGGAGGGCAATAGCCGGACATCGCTGATCAGGTAAGATACATATTTTTTATAAATATAACTTATATTGTGACATTCTTATGATTGTAACATGGATCTTGCTATTTTGTTAGGCAGATGAGCGGACCAGTTGACAGAGTTTGTCTGATTGTGAACACGGTGTGTTAAAATGTATACATGTGAGAGGAAAGTGTGTGGTATAAAATAATTTAGTCATGTTTATACTGGAGATGGATAAGAATATTGATACAATGTATATGTATTATTGTACTTCTTTAGTTTAATTAATTAATTAATTTATTTATTTGTTCCTTAGTATGTAGCAAGTGTTGAATTGAGTACAAATGGTACGTCCATGGGTTCATTTCAGATTTGTATCGAGGGGTTCATGTCATATTATATGCTTTCATTATTCCTTAGAAATAGAGAATAATATTTATTATTTAATCCTGTAGTACTATTTGGAGAATTAAAATTGGACATGTTAATTTTGAGTGTAAATCAGAGCGTGTAAAAGATATATTGGATATATTGGATAGAATGGTCTGGTGCTGCAAATGGATTAAATAATAAATATTATTCTCTATTTCTAAGGAAATGAACCCAAGGACGTACCATTTGTACTCAATTCAACACTTGCTACATACTAAGGAACAAATAAATTAATTAATTAATTAAACTAAAGAAGTACAATAATACATATACATTGTATCAATATTCTTATCCATCTCCAGTATAAACATGACTAAATTATTTTATACCACACACTTTCCTCTCACATGTATACATTTTAACACACCGTGTTCACAATCAGACAAACTCTGTCAACTGGTCCTCTAAATGCCTAACAAAATAGCAAGATCCATGTTACAATGATAAGAATGTCACAATTAGAGATGAGCGAACTTTTCAAAAGTTCTGTTCGGCTAGTTCGCCGAATTTCACAAACAAGTTCGATTCGGACCGAACTGGTTCGGACCGAACCTGTCACTTCCGTGCGCCGAGCATGCTACTGTCCAGGGTGCTGATAGAGTTAATGGGCTGCACTAACTCTTTCAGCAACCTTGACAGTACATGCTCGGCGCGCGGAAAATAAAATTTTAATGTAATAAAAAAATAAAAAAATAAAAATAATACGTTCGTACTTACTTTCCTCCTGTCCGGCCTCCAGCGATGACGTTTCATCCCTTTCGCCGCTGCAGCCAATCACAGGCTGCAGCGGCGACATGGATGAAACGTCATCGCTGGAGGCTGGACAGGAGGAAAGTAAGTATGAACGTATTACTATTTTTTTTTGGCATGTGTGTATGTTGGCATGTATGTATGTATGTATGTATGTATGTTGGCATGTATGTATGTTGTCATGTATGTATGTATGTATATATGTGCATGTATGTTTGCATGTATGTTGGCATGCATGTATATATGTGCATGTTTGTATGTATATTTGCATGTATATATTTGCATGTATGTTTGCATGTGTGTATGTTTGCATGTATGTATGTTGTCATGTATGTATGTATATATGTGCATGTATGTTTGCATGTATGTATATATGTGCATGTTTGTATGTATATTTGCATGTATATATTTGCATGTATGTTTGCATGTATGTATGTATGTTTGCATGTATGTATGTTGTCATGTATGTATGTATATATGTGCATGTATGTTTGCATGTATGTTGGCATGTATGTATATATGTTCATGTTTGTATGTATATTTGCATGTATATATTTGCATGTATGTTTGCATGTGTGTATGTTTGCATGTATGTATGTTTGCATGTATGTATGTATGTTTGCATGTATATATTTGCATGTATGTATGTTTGCATGAATGTATGTTTGTATGTATGTTTGCATGTATGTATGATTGCATGTATGTATGTATGTATGTATGTATGTATGTTGTCATGTATGTATGTATGTATGTATGTATGTATGTTGTCATGTATGTATGTATGTATATATGTGCATGTATGTTGGCATGTATGTGTGTATGTTTGCATGTATGTATGTTTGCATGTATGTTTGTATGTATGTTTGCATGTATGTATGTTGTCATGTATGTATGTATGTATGTATGTATGTTATCATGTATGTATGTATGTATGTGCATGTATGTTTGTTTGCATGTTTTTATTTTTGCATGTATGTTTGCATGTATGTTTATATATATGTGCATGTATGTAATTATGTTTGCATGTATTTATGTTTGCATGTATATTTGTGCATGCTTGTATGTATGTATCTTTGCATGTTTGTTTGTATGTATGTTTTCATGTGTGTGTGTATGCATGTATGTATGATAGTTTGCATGTATGTATGTATATATGTGTGTATGTTTGCATGTATATATGTGCATGCTTGTTTGTATATATGTATGTTTGCATGTATGTTTGTTTGTATATATGTCTGTATGGCCATGTATGATACTGTCTGCTGGCACCCTGTATCTAAGTCAACTTCGCGGCAGGCTTCTATACATGGTATAACAGTCAGTATCACACATTAAACTGAATCTAAGCATACGACATGTTTTATTTCATTTTTATTTTTTTTACCGGTTTGGTGTTTGGACTACATCGGTTACGAGGACTACAATAAAATAAAATGGTTAATGAGGGTTGTGTTGGGGGTGCTTTATTTCAATAAAATATTTTATCTATATCTTTGTCTTTTTCTTTTCAAATTTAATTACTACCACTTTAGTAATGGCCGCTGTCTGAGTGACAACATCCATTACTAAGGCGAGGCTTAGTGTTAGCCGGTGCAGAGGCTAACACTAACCACCATAATTACCCTGATACCCACCACCACCAGGGGTGCCGGGAAGAGCCAGGTACGATCCAGTACCCGACCATCTGTTGTGATGGTTGGGCTCTGGGGCGGCCGCAGGCTGGTATTAAGAGGCTGGGAAGGGCCAAAAACAGTGGACCTTCCCACCCTTGTAATGCTAGGCTGCTGCTGCTGTGTTGTATCTGGCTGGTTATAAAAGTGGGGGGGACCCCACGTCATTTTTTTAAATAATTATTATTATTATTTTTTTTTTTAAAAGACATGGTGCTCCACCCAATTTATCATAACCAGCCACAAACAACACAGTGTTATTAGCCTGGGAATGCCAGACTGCTGCGGCCTTGTTTATGGCTGATTATTAAAAATGTGGGGGATCCGTCTATTGTTAAATTTGTTAAATTAAAAAAAAAGCGACGTGGTGTCCCCCCCATTTTTATAACCAGCCCGATACAACACAGCAGCAGCAGCCTAGCATTACAAGGGTGGGAAGGTCCACTGTTTTTGGCCCTTCCCAGCCTCATAATACCAGCCTGCGGCCGCCCCAGAGCCCGACCATCACAACAGATGGTCGGGTACTGGATCGTACCAAGCTCTTCCCGGCACCCCTGGTGGTGGTAGGTACCGGGGTAATAATGGGTGGTTGGTGCTAGCCTCTGCACCGGCTAACACTAAGTACCGCCTTAATAATGGACGCTGTCAATCAGCCAACTGCCATTATCTAGGCACTAATAACGTTTAAAAAAAAACACAAAGACAATTCTTTTTTATTGAAATAAGAAATCCCCAACAAAACCCTCGTTAACCATTTTATTAAAATTTGAAAAAACGTAGATCTACGCAGTAGTCCAACGAATCGAAGATGTAGTCCAATCAGTACATCAAAATCTGCAACAACATAAAAAAACAGTTATCAATGTGAACAATAACAATACTTCTACTCACCTACACACTTATATACACGCACACACACACACAAACAACCATACACAAACACACACATATACACAAACACACACATATACACAAATACACACATATATACACACACACATAAACACACACCCATATACACACATATACACAAACACACACATATACAAAAACACACACACACAAACATCTACACACAAACATATACACAAATACACCCATATATACACACACACATATACACAAACACACCCATATATATACAAACACACATAAACACACATATACACAAACACACATATAAAAACAAAAACAGACAAAGACACATACCCAAACACACACACTCTTTCTTTTAAATGCTGCTGGGGAACCCGCTCGATCCACTATATAAGGCTGCGCTATAGTGCAGCATTTAAAAGAAACAGGATCCTGACCTGTCCATAGAGTTTAAGGCAGCACAGAGTATTTCAGGAGATGAGCGTGCAGATTCAGTGCTGCTGTGAACTCTGCTCTTACCATTACGTAGCTCTCAGTCTGTTACCTCTCCTCCACTCCTGTCCTCAAGAACACCTTCACATGATTGGCAAGTCACCACGTAATGGTAAGAGCAGAGTTCACAGGTGCACAGAGTATTTCAGGAGATGAGCGTGCGGATCTTGTGCGGGGTGGTGACTTGCCAATCATGTGAAGGTGTTATTGAGGACAGGAGTGGAGGAGAGGTAACAGACTGAGCTACGTAATGGTAAGAGCAGAGTTCACAGCAGCACAGAATCTGCACGCTCCTCTCCTGAAATATTCTGTGCTGCTGTGAACTCTGCTCTTACCATTACGTAGCTCTCAGTCTGTTACCTCTCCTCCACTCCTGTCCTCAAGAACACCTTCACATGATTGGCAAGTCACCACCGCGCACAAGATCCGCACGCTCATCTCATGAAATACTCTGTGCTGCTGTGAACTCTGCTCTTACCGTTACGTGGTGACTTGCCAATCATGAAGGTGTTATTGAGGACAGTAGTGGAGGAGAGGTAACAGACTGAGAGCTACGTAATGGTAAGAGCAGAGTTCACAGCAGCACTGAATCTGCACGCTCATCTCCTGAAATACTCTGTGCTGCCTTAAACTCTGTGGACAGGTCAGGATCCTGTTTCTTTTAAATGCTGCACTGTAGCGCAGCCTTATATAGTGGATCGAGTGGGTTCCCTAGCAGCATTTAAAAGAAACAGGATCCTGACCTGTCCACAGAGTTTAAGGCAGCACAGAGTATTTCAGGAGATGAGCATGGCCGGCCAAAGGCAGCCGGTCGTTTTTCCGAGCCGTGCTCCCATTATGCACACGACCGTAAAAACACCCGTTATTGCGGGTCGTAATTACGACCCGCAATAACGGGCTCATAGACTTCTGTTACCCACGGGTACCTTCCCGTTTTCTCACGGGAAGGTGCCCGTGCCGTTAAAAAAATAGAACATGTTCTATTTTTCTATTTTACGGGCTGTGCTGCTATAATTAGGGTATGTTCACACGACAGCATCCGTAACGGCTGAAATTACGGGGATGTTTCCGCCTGAAAACATCCCCGTAATTTCAGCTGTAACGGCATGTGCAGGCGCTTGAACGCCGCGTCCATTACGGACGTAATTGGCGCTGCTATTCATTGGAGTAAATGAATAACGGGTCCAATTACGGCCAAAGAAGTGACCGGTCACTTCTTTGACGCGGGCGTCTATTTACGCGCCGTCATTTGACAGCGGCGCGTAAATATATGCCTCGTGTGAACAGACAAACGTCTGCCCATTGCTTTCAATGGGCAGATGTTTGTCAACGCTATTGAGGCGCTATTTTCGGGCGTAATTCGGGGCAAAAACGCCCGTATTACGTCCGTAATTAGTGCGTGTGAACACACCCTTATAATGACAGCATGGCTCGCAAAAGCGGCCGGCTGCCCGTGGCCGGCCGTGCTTGTAATTACGAGTCGTAATTACGAGCACGGCCCGTAAAATAAAAAAATAGAACATGTTCTATCTTTTTAACGGCACGGGCACCTTCCCGTGAGAAAACGGGAAGGTACCCGTGGCTAACAGAAGTCTATGGGCCCGCTATTTCGGGTCGTAATTACGACCCGTAATAACGGGTGTTTTTACGGTCGTGTGCATGAGGCCCCGTAATGACGGGTGGCTACATGTGTGCACCCGTCATTACGGCAGCGTTGCTAGGCGATGTCAGTAAATAGTCACTCTCCAGGGTGCTGAAAGTGTTAACTGATCGGCAGTAACTGTTTCAGCACCCTGGACAGTGACTACCGATCACAATATAGAGTACCTGTAAAAAAAAAAAAAGATGTTCATACTTACCGGGAACTCCCTGCTTCCTCCAGTCCGGTCTCCTGGCCGTTGCCTTGGTGACGCGTCCCTCGCGACATCCGGCCCGACATTCCTTGATGACGATGCAGCCCATGTGAGCGCTGCAGCCAATCACGGGCTGCAGAGGCCTCTGCAGCCAATCACAGGCTGCAGAAGCCTCTGCAGCCAATCACAGGCTGCCGCGTCAGAAAAAAAGGTTGGACTGGAGGAAGAAGAGGGACTCGTCACCAAGACAACGACCGGGTACGTATGAAATGCTTTTTATTTTATTTTTAATCAGCAGCCTCTTTTCTCTATCAGTGATTGATAGAGATAAGTGGCTGCCGATTTGTATAATATTTTTGACCGGGTTCGGTCAAAACGGGTTCGGCCGAACCCGGTGAAGTTCGGATTCGCTGCGAACTGAACTTTTCCGGAAGTTCGGACCGAAACTGGGTTCGGTTGTCCCGGTTCACTCATCTCTAGTCACAATATAAGTTATATTTAGAAATAACCGGAAAGAGGAAGCAGAGCCAGAATCAAGTAAGGAAGGCCAGCAGGAAGGTTAACAATAATTTTGCAGTTTTTAATTTGTTTGTTTTTTTGTACTGAATGGTTGCTTTTTAACCAGTAAGCAGCAGCTCCAATGTGCGTCTAGCTGTGGTGTATTTACGTTGCTCAGCGGTCTCATGCTGCAATCTAGCACATCTTGATGTCACGCTCACAACGTCATAAGCGTTAACTCTAAAGTTTAAAACTCTATAGAACTAATGACGAAGCTCTTTATAATGTTTATATATATTTATTTTTTCTTTTACTTAATAATTTTTATTATTGCTGAATGTCCAAAGCGCTGAAGAGCGATCCCAGTGACACCAACTGCTATGTCTGGATAGGGCAGAGGGAGCGGCTCAGCTTCAGTGTGTGGTAAGCACTTGTGAGCTTGATGCCCCCCTGCTGTAGAGAAGACTGCAAAGGTAAGCGTAAAATTAATAAATGGGTTACATATAGAACTAGAATAATATTTACACACAGGGGTGTAACTACATTGTGCTGGGCCCCATGCCACACTTTTGAATAGCCTCATCCACCTTAAGCATGGACCCCAGAACAGACATAAAAATGTAAACTGATGTACTCCCCACTACTCGCTCCTCTTGCCTTCATGGCCTGGTACACAAGGCCCACTGCCACATCCGGCCGGGCAGCATTAGTAAATTATATAAGACGCAGCATACACCATCCTAACGCTTCGTTAAATCCAATTTTAAGTGGGGCTCGCCCATTCCAGGTCGACCCACCCCGCCCCCCGGTGACCACAATTGTTATGCCACTGTTTTAACAACCTTTTTCTCCTTTGCTCTTATGCATCTATTTTTGATCATAGATGGGGTTTTAAGATTGTACCAAAACAAATCCTGTATCTTCTATTTTGTTTAAGTGAACCTGTTGGCCTGTTAATGTTGCCCTAGCTGCGGGCAGTATGATATAGTGACAGGTGATTAAACTAAACTATGTGTTACTCTAAAGTGCTGTGACATTTTAGAGAAATCATAGCTTTAGCACTGGCATGTGTCCATTGTTAGGGCAGCATGAGTGTGCTAAAAGGTTCCTTTTAAAGGGGTTTTCCAGTCCTTAAAAATTGATGGCCTATCCTCAAGATAGGCCATCAATAGCTTTAGGGTCGGTCCGAGCGGTGCTTCCCATACATTTCTTCTTGCTCACTGTGAATCGTCGACACGGATATAGCGTTGATTCACAGTATTGCAGCCCTCTCCCAATGTGTGAAGGCTGCAATACTCTGAATTGCACTACATCTGTGTCGACGATTCTCAGAGAGCAAGTAGAAATGAAGGGGAAGCAGCGCTCGTACAAGCGCTGCACTCCCTTCAAAACAGCTGATCGGCGGGGGTCCCGGTATTTGGACCCCGACCCATCAGCTATTGATGGTCTATCCTTCCGGTACCATCGGCAAGATGGCGCCGGCTCAGCTTCCGGCTCAGACGCTGAGCCGGCGTCATCAGCAGTTTGGTTGTGTGTTGCCGTTGTTTGACCTGCCCCGGTCCCGCCCCCTATAGCGCACTGCGCATGTCCGGGATCCCTGTACGCGTCGGGGACCCGGATGTGTGCTACAGCGCTGGGGGCTAGAAGTGGGGCATGCCTCACTTCCGGTTTCGGCAACAGACATGCGCCGGATTCTCAGTGCACAGAGAAAACGAGCAAGTACACCTGGGTCTGATCCTAGTTAAAGCTTGACTGCATTTAGACACTATGCACTCGTTGAGGAAGCACACCGCGAAATGCGCGTTGGGGTCCTTTGCATGGTAACCTGACTTCCATGAGCACTAATATGGGTAAGGTTTATTGAAGGGGACGGGGGGATACTATTCATCTGTGACCTACTGTCTCTTTCATATAAGTGTTTGAAATTTATTTGACTACTATGTCCATAACTAATTGATATTATATGATGATTCAGTGTTCACCGATTTTCCCACCACCCATCCTCCATACTCCTTTTTAGGATATATTACATATTCCCATAAATGATACAGGGAGTCCGCCTCCCATGTTTACTGGAACACTATAGAGTCTTCTTGTCCTTTTTGTACCTTTTTTAAACGG
Organism: Rhinoderma darwinii; assembly: GCF_050947455.1. Lineage (NCBI taxonomy): Eukaryota > Metazoa > Chordata > Amphibia > Anura > Rhinodermatidae > Rhinoderma > Rhinoderma darwinii. The sequence goes on from NC_134690.1 coordinate 77,724,090, forward strand.
TTTATCCAAATTTATGTGATCAATAAAGATTGTTATTTTTTATACATATATGGCTTCTATGCTCCGTCCTGTCTCTTTTGTTTAAATGTTTTTTAATTCACAGCCCAATTCAAATAAATTTTGTGAAAAAACTGTGGGGTCTAAATGGTCACAACACCCATAAAATAATTCCTTGAGGGGTTTAGTTTCCAAAATGGGATCACTTCTGGTGGGTTTCCATTGCTTTGATACCTCTGGGGCTCTGCAAATGCAACATGGCACCCGAAAACCGATCCAGCAAAATCTGGACTTCAAAGAACACATAGCGCTCCTTTCCTTCTGAGCCCTCCCATGGGCACAAACAGCAGTTTATAGCCACCAATGTGGTATTGCCGAACTCAGGACAAATTGGGCAACAAAATTAGATAATTTATTCCTTGTGAAAACAAGAAATTTTGAGCCAAAACGACATCTTATTGGAAAACATTTCATTTTTTTAAAAATTCCCAGCCCAATTCAAATAAATTCTGTGAAAAAACTGTGGGGTCTAAATGGTCACAACACCCATAAATGAATTCCTTGAGGGGTCTAGTTTTCAAAATTGGGTCACTTCTGGTGGCTTTCCATTGCTTTGATACCTCTGGGGTTCTGCAAATGCGACATGGCACCCAAAAACCAATGCAGCAAAATCTGCACTCCAAAGACAACACAGCGCTCTTTCTCTTCTGAGGCCTACCATGGGCCCAAATGGCAGTTTATCACCACAAATGGGGTATTGCACTCAGGAGAAATTGGGCAACAAAATGGGGTATTGTAATGTCGGGGTAGGGAGACAGAAAGGTGAGCCCTAATCTACCCGCCACTCAGTCCCCGCCTACTTGCAACGACCCACCGTAGGTGACGGGGTACAACTGGGCGACGGTCCCTACACTCAATAGGTGCATGACAGACAAACAGACAAGGGTACAAAGAAGCCGGGGATTATACCTGGAGGCAAAACACAAGCAGGATCTTCCTCCGAAGGAGGGCTGGCCATGAAGCTACGCGGCAGTGCATCAGCCTTAATATTTTTAGACCGAGCCCTATAGGTGACCAAAAAGTTGAAAAATAACGCCCATCGAGCTTGTCTCGGGTTTAGCCTCCGGGCAGATTGTAGGAAAACCAGATTCTTGTGGTCGGTAAGGACCGTTACCTGGTGCCTAGCCCCCTCCAGGTAGTGGCGCCACTCTTCAAATGCCAATTTAATGGCTAAGAGTTTGTGGTTGCCAATATCATAGTTACTCTCAGTGGGCGAAAACTTCCTGGAGAAGTAGGCACAGGGACGGAGATGGGTGAGGGACCTGGTACCCTGGGACAAGACAGCCCCCACTCCCACCTCAGACGCGTCAACCTCCATGATAAATGGCTCCATTTGGTTGGGCTGAACCAGCCCAGGGGCCGAGATAAAGCACTTCTTAAGGACCTCAAAAGCCTGGACAGCCTCAGGAGGCCAGTGGAGGAGATCAGCACCTTTGCGAGTGAGATCCGTAAGAGGCTTAGCGATGACCGAGAAGTTAGCAATAAATTTCCTGTAATAATTAGCGAACCCCAGGAAGCACTGTAACGCCTTCAGGGAGGCAGGTTGGACCCATTCCGCCACAGCCTGAACCTTGGCGGGGTCCATGCGGAATTCATGAGTGAGGATTTGACCCAAAAATGGTATCTCCTGTACCCCAAACACACATTTTTCGGTCTTAGCAAACAGTTTGTTTTCCCGAAGGGCCTGGAGCACCTTCCTGACATGCTCAATGTGGGAGGACCAGTCCTTGGAAAACACAAATATGTCATCAAGGTACACTACAAGAAATACCCCCAGGTAGTCTCTTAAAATCTCATTTATGAAATTCTGGAAGACCGCGGGAGCATTACACAACCCAAAGGGCATGACGAGGTATTCGAAATGACCTTCGGGCGTGTTAAACGCAGTCTTCCACTCATCCCCCTCTTTGTTGCGGATAAGGTTATAAGCCCCCCGTAGATCAAACTTAGAGAACCATTGGGTCCTCTGAACCTGATTGAAGAGATCAGGAATCAAAGGAAGGGGATACTGGTTCCTTACAGTGACCTTATTCAAGTTTCGGTAGTCAATGCATGGTCTAAGACCACCATCCTTCTTCCCTACGAAGAAGAAGCCAGCACCTACCGGAGAAGTAGAGGGGCGAATGTAACCCTTGGCCAGGCATTCCTGGATATACTCTCTCATGGCTTCACGTTCGGGACAAGAGAGATTAAATATCCTACCCTTAGGGAGCTTAGCTCCTGGTACCAAATCAATTGCGCAATCGTATTCTCTATGAGGAGAATGGGTAGTTGCCCACGGGAGCACCGTGAGCAACAAGCGAGGTGAACGAGCCGAGTCAAACCAGGAGATGAGCGAGGTACAAAAACGCAGAGCAGAAGAGTGGTCAGTAAAGCCAAGGTTAATAACAAGCAGAGGGTCAGTAGTTCAAAAAGCTGCAGCAGGGCCAGGAAACCAGCAGAGAAGAATCACAAGCAAAGGAAAGGCAGGTATAAATAGACAGAGGGCGGGAGCTAGCTCCGTCTGGCCAGGTTGTGATAGGCTCTCCCACTCCTAAGCCTGCCATCCTGAGTGGTGGAAGATGGAGTCAGTCTCACAGACATAGAAGCAGGTGCAGACTGATTACCTATGGGCGTTGACATAGAAGCTGTGTCTGGCAGATCCTTTACACGTATTTTGTTTCCTGTAAAAATAAGAAATTTTTATGAAAAATTACATTTTATTGGAAAAAATTTAATTTTTTTTATTTCAGAGCCCAAGTCAAATACGTGCTGTGTAAAAACTGTGGGGTCAAAATGGTAACATTAAATATAAATGAATTCCTTGAGGGGTGTAGTTTCCAAAATGGGCTCACTTTTGGGTGATTCCTACTGTTTTGGCACCTCAACACCTCTTCAAACCTGGCATGCTGCCTAAAATATATTCTAATAAAAAGAGGCCCCAAAATGCACTAGGTGCTTTTTTGCTCCTGGGGCTTGTGTTTTAGTCCAAGAGCGCACTAGAGACACATGTGGGACATTTCTAAAAACTGCAGAATCTGGACAATACATATTTAGTAGTGTTTCTCTGGTAAAACCTTCTGTGCTACAGAAAAAAATGGAATAAAATTGAAATTCAGCAAGAAAAATGAAATGTGCAAATTTCACCTCCACCCTGCTTTAATTCCTGTGAAACGCCTGAAGGGTTAAAAAACTTTCTAAATGCTGTTTTGAATACTTTGAGGGGTCTAGTTTTTAAAATGGCGTGTTTTATAGGGGTTTCTGATACATAGGCCCCTCAAAGCCACTTCAGAACTGAACAGGAACCTTAAAAAAAAGGTTTTTGAAATTTTCTTCAAAATATGAGAAATTGCTGTTTATGTTCTAAGCCTTGTAACGTCCAAGAAAAATAAAAGAATGTTCAAAAAACGATGCCAATCTAAAGTAGACATATGGGAAATGTGAACTAGCAACTATTTTGGGTGGTATAACCAACTGTTTTACAAGCGGATGCATTTAAATTCAGAAAAATATAATTTTTTTCTACATTTTCTCTAAATTTTGCAATTTTTCACAAATAAACACTGAATATATTGACCAAATTTTACCACTAACATAAAGCCCAATGTCTCACGAGAAAACAATCTCAGAATCGCTTGGATGGGTTTAGGCATTCCAAAGTTATTACCACATAAATGAATTATGTCAGATTTGAGAAATGGGCTCTGAGCCATAAGACACAAACTAGGCTCTGTCCTTAAGGGGTTAAACGGACATGAAAATGGTGAAGGATGTGTGCATGAGGCCTGAGGGTATGTTCACACGTAGAGTCAAAAACGTCTCAAAATACGAAGCTGTTTTCAAGGGAAAACAGCCCCTGATTTACAGAAGTTTTTTGCGCAACTCGCTTTTTTTGCGGCGTTTTTCGCGGCGTTTTCGCTGTGTTTTCGCAGCCTTTTTTACGGCTGTTTTTGGAGCTGTTTTCATTGGAATCTATGAGAAAACGGCTCCAAAAAGTCCCAAGATGTGTCCTGCACTTCTTTTGACGAGGCTGTAATTTTACGAGCCGTCTTTTGACAGCGACGCGTAAAATGACAGGTCGTCGGCACAGTACATCGTAAGGACCATTGAAAGTAATGGGCAGATGTTGGAGCCATTTTTTTAGACGTAATTCGAGGTGTAAAACGCCTCCATTACATCTGAAAATAGGTCGTGTGAACCCAGCCTAACAATGTGGTATCACTATACCTGGAGACACTGTAGCTGTCGCTGTATTTGTGGACTTTGTGGCTGTCGCTATTTTTGCTTTCCTACCTGCCCCGAATGAAGATTGTAGGCCAAAGCCCAATAACAAGGCGATTTTATAATTGTACAGGTATAATGTTTAGTGTAGGGACCCCCTGTATGAAGTCGCCTTGTAGTGGAAGTTGGGCTCACGCAAGTGGATTATATTCAGCGCTACAAATCTCACAATTATAAGTATGGTAGATATAGCAGTAATGCAAATTAAATAAATCCATATACCATGTTTGCGTATATATTAGTTTCCGCATTATACTGCTGTAATTTTGTGTTTTTTTGCTATATTTGGGGACACTGTGGCTTTCACTGTATTTGGAAACACTAAAGTTGTGGCTAAATTTGGGGATATGGTGGCTATCACTGTATTCAAGGACGTCACACCTGCATTTGCAATTTAATTGTTCTGTCACAGGAGCTTCAGTCACCCCTAAAGCCCAGACCCAAACTCCAGTCACTTACATAACTTAGACAAGAAGCCTCAATGACACATATCTGCCATCAACTACTTTACCCACTGATTATTTACTAGGGGTTTAACAAAAATATTGCATTAACCTCTTAATGACCAGCCTATTTTAGACCTTAATGACCAAGCCATTTTTTACGTTTTTTCCATCGTCACATTGGAAGAGCTATAACTTTTTTATTTTTGCGTCGACATAGCTGTATAAGGTCTTGTTTTTTGCGGGACAAGTTGTATTTTTTAATAGAACCATTTTGGGGTACATATTATTTGTTCATTAACTTTTATTAACTTTTTTTGGGGGGGGGGAATAGAAAAAAAAATTTTCACCGCTCTTTTTTGTGTCCTAAATCTACGCCTTTTACCTGTGGTATAAATAACACAATAACTTTATTCAGCGGGTTGTTACGATTGCAAAGATACCAAATATGTATAGATTTTGTATGTTTTAGTACTTTTACACAGTAAAAACGCCTATTTAAAAAACAATATTTGCTTTTGTGTCTCCATATTTGAAGAGCCAAAACTTTTTTCTTTTTTCGCCCATGCAGTTGTATGAGGGCGTTTTTTTTGCGGGACGACTTGTAGTTTTTATCGGTACCATTTTGGAATAGGTGCAAATTTTTGATTACTTTTTATCACATTTTTATTTAAGTCAGAAATTCCCAGAAAACAGCAATTTTTCCATTGTTTTTTATTTTATTTTTTACGGCATTCACTGTGCAGCTAAAATAATGTAATAGCTTTATAGTCTGGGTCATTACAGTTGCGGCAATACCAAATATCTGTAACTTTTTTGCTCAATTTTGTTTTTTTAATAGTAAAGCAGTTTGTAAGGGGAAAAAGTGGGTTTTTCAATTTTTATTTCACATTTTTTTTTATTAACTTTATTAAACTTTTTATTTTTATTTTTACTAGTCCCACTAGGGGACTTTAATATGTGATCCTCCGATCGCTTTTATAATACACTGCAATACTTGAGGAAGTAGCCCTTATAAGGGCTTAGAAGCTGACAGCTGCACTAGCTGAAAAACATTGACTAACAGCTTTAGACAGTGCAGCTACCGAGTCTCAGCACGAGAGTGAGTCCAGTGACAGACTGGAACGAGGAAGCAGCCCCTAAGGGGACTTAGAAGCTAGCAGCTGCACCAGCTGATATACACTGGCTTACAGCCTCAGACAGTGCAGCTACCGAGTCTCAGCACAGCTACCGAGTCTCAGCACGAGAGTGAGTTCAGTGACAGGAACGAGAAAGCAGCCCTTATAAGGGCTCTGTAGCTGATAAACACTGACTCACATCCCTAGATAGTGCAGCTATCCAGACTCAGCACAACAGCAGCAGCCCCTGTAAGGACTTAGCAGCTGATAGCTGCATCAGCCAACACAGGCTGATATCCATACAAATTGCAGCTATCCAGTCTCAATATAATAATATAGATGCAACAGACGGAGGACACACTCCAACAGCATCTATCAGGCTGAATATTTATACCAACGGGGAGATATCCCTGGGGGTATTTAAGCTCATATTCGGACAAACTTTGCACAACTTGGAATAAAAAACATAAAATAACAAAAACAAAATATATATACAAAATATAACAAACAAAAATAAAAATAAAAATAAAACCAAGTATAATAAAGCAACGTTATGTTCGGCTGACACAAACTGTGAGCTTATGGGTATCCACCCAAATTTTTCCAATAAATCACTGAAACCATAGTGGCAAAGAAAGCGCATCAACAGTTGAACCTGATAGTTGATATATTTTTTGCAATCTGTGCTGTGCATCTGACACAGGCAGATTGCAATTTGGAAATATTGCAATGATACTGGCACTTTAAAAATATATATATCCCTAAAGATATAAACCAGTGAATTTCAGAATTGTACTAGGGAGAACTACATGACATTTATATACTCAGTGAATTATAGTTAATCTCATAATAAGTGTGCATTGGAAAATTATGGCAGGTTTCCTATCTAAGGATATCAATACACAGCAGTGGCTTACTGACGCAAAAGAGGTTTTCTCGGACAAACTAAACTTAACCACCACCAACACACCAACCTTGAAATCAGCATTCAATACATTGGCAAGCACCTATAAAGAGAACATTAAGTCATGGTGGGAGGTCAAAAGCCTAGAAAACTATATACAGCAGAACATAGTCCCGAAAGGGTTAAGGATTAATATCATTCCAGCCAGAAGAGTTAGGACACCAGAACTTATAGAAAGATGGATCATGGAGGCTACAGCTAGTTCAGTACGATTCATGCGCATATTATTAGAACAGGAAAATAAAAACCTGGAAAAGACATCAGTAGCCCTGAAAGAGCAGATTGACAAAATAAAAACATATAAAAATGATGGCACTTTTGAGCAACAAGAGGCACAATTGCAGCAGACGATTGAAAAGCTTCAAACAGCCATAAAGGAGAGGAAACACTTGCAGTTCACGCGAGACCTACAGGCCTTCAAAGAACATCGAGCATATAGTTTCGAGGGCAATACTCCAGGAATAGATACTCACTCAGAGAGATCCTCTTCGGATTTTGACCAGTCTGACACAGAGGGTGTGAACAAGCAAAGTACGGGCACTAGCTATAGTCATTCAAGAAAGGGTCCGGGTTTTGGGACAGTACAGAGAGGAAGAGGCAGACGCTCCAGGAGGGCTCATCAAGGTAATAGGGATTTTTTAGGGGCCGACTACCCAGCCACCAACTACACACTACGAACAAGACCCATACAACAAGAGAGGGATTAGAAGGTGCAAGAGATGATAACCCACAGCACACTAACCCAGAGCTATATGAGGGTAAGACTGACACAATGCAAATCATTAATATCTCAAAAAAAATCTTATCAGTCCAGGACATCAATCTTTTAAAAAAAGGACTATCCTATGTACCTACTACCCGTTTTGACACCTTTGAATGGGTAAAAGATCTGAATCTCTTTGCCCGCAAACTGAAATGGATCAAATTTTTTAAACAACATGACCAACAGAAATGTAGGGAATTAGATATCGAAGAAAGTGATTATCCCGATTTCTTAAACCTTATGGGTCTAGTTCAAGAAAATGAAAGACCGGAAGGACAGGGACCCTTTACCAATCTTAAAAACAGAAGCACTAAAGCAGCACCAATGAATGAAACAAATAATATTGATATGTTTGTGAACCTGGTGACTAGAGAAATAGAACAATTGGGCACGAACAGGGAACTACAACAACACCGTAGCAACCTGACAGCAGAAGAGATCACTGCACTACGTAACCTTGAGGGGGACAAAACAATAATAATCAAACCTGCAGACAAAGGGGGAAATCTTGTAGTGATGGAGGTGCAGGTATACAAAGATATGTGCCAACGCATACTATCTGTACAAAGTAATTACTGCACTTTAGCTAATAACCCAATAGACAATCATAGTGGGGAACTCCTCAACATGCTGCAAAAGGCCTGGAGAGACAAACTGATCAGCAAAGAGGAATTCGACTTTATGAGCCCCAACCACCCACAGATTCCGACCTTTTATAGTGTACCGAAGATACACAAAGGTATGAACCCCCTCAAAGGCCGACCAATAGTATCCGGTATAAATAGCCTTTTACAGAATGTCAGTACGTACGTAGACAATGTACTACGGGACTTCGTCTATGCCCTACCATCATATCTGAGAGACACTACAGACATCCTTAAGAGACTAGAGGGCTTGGAGATTCCCCCAGGAGCCATGTTGGCAAGTTTAGATGTAGAAGCACTGTACAGCTCCATCCCTCATGCCCAGGGATGTGAGGCTGTACGATGCTTTCTTGAAACTCGGGGCAACCAATTCAAGGCCCATAACGAGCTTATTCTCCACATGCTCGATTTCATCTTGACAAAAAATATATTCTTGTTTGGAGGCAAAATGTTTCATCAATTGAGAGGGACGGCTATGGGCAGCCCTTGTGCCCCTAGTTATGCCAACCTATATTTGGGTTGGTGGGAGGACCAGGTTGTGTTTGCTGAAAATCTTGCTTCAGCCACCTCGCCCATTTTATTATGGGCGAGATTCATAGATGATATATTCATCATCTGGAATGACACAGTTGAAAATTTCAATAAACTGGTTAACACTCTTAATATCAATGGTTTAGGGTTATTCTTCACGTCTGAGATACATGAGGCATCGATCAATTTCCTTGACATTACCATCTTTAAAAGCGAATCAGGTCAAATAACCACCACACTCTATCGCAAAAGTACAGCCACCAACAGCCTCCTAGCATGGGATAGCCATCATCCCATCCCCCTAAAACAAGGGATCCCTAAGGGGCAATATCTGAGGTTAAGGAGAAACTGCTCCGATCTTGGTGACTTCATGAGCAAATCCAAACAGCTCCGGAAAAGATTCCAAACAAGAGGATACCCGGAGAAAACCTTGAGACAGGCTTACCAACATGCGCTGTCGAATAACAGAACAAACCTATTGATCCCACAGGCTATCACCAAGGTAGAAAAGAATGAGAATAAAGTCAGGATGGTGGGCACTTACGATGTCAGACATGAGGAAATCAGAGGCATTTTCAGGAAATACTGGGAAATCTTGAGAGCGGATGGTGACCTCAGTAAAGCAGTGGCACCTTATCCACTAATTACATTCCGAAGAGGAAGAAACCTCCAAGACCGCCTCGTGCATAGCCACTTCACCGAGGAATTCCCTCGAAAGGACTGGCTACCTGACCGACCAGTAGGAACCTTCCGGTGTGGATCATGCAGGGCTTGCCAGCACATAACAATAAGCAAAAACTTCTGTAGTACATCCACTGGGCAAGTGTTTTCCAATAGAGAATTTGGAAACTGCAAGACCAAAGGAGTAGTGTATATGGCCACATGCTCTTGTCCACTCAACTATGTGGGAAAAACCATCAGAGAGTTCAGAAGAAGAGTCCTGGACCACATAGGAAATATGAGACGGAAAGAGGACACATGTTTGGCGAGACATATGAAAGAAGCACATGACAACAGGGAGGCGGAGATCTCTTTTCAAATAATAGAGGTCATCAGACCATCTAGTCGTGGAGGAAATTTGGACAGACTTCTTCTCCAAAAAGAATGCCGTTGGATATATAGGCTGCAGACCTTGAGTCCTCAGGGCATAAACGACTATATGTCATTCACCAGCTTTATATAAGATACGAAGTCTATGACTAAATAGATCACAGTATTGTGGACTCATAAGGTGGAGATCTAGACTAACAGCAAATACAGCACGAAAGGACTGATAGTCTAATTACTGTAATCGGCACACAAGAACGTCCGAGCATTTACACTAGATAGAATTACGTGACTATACTGGGATGCACGCCCCAAAGAAAAGAGAGGCGAAACCCATTAATCTGCCTGGCTATAAATATCCAGTAACTAGAACAGCTCAACATACAAAAATAAAATAAAACACTAATTCTTAGCCAAGTACATGTCTATACAGAGTACAGCATTGTGGTATCATAAAGTGGAGATACAGACTCACTTCACATGCAGAATCAATCTCCTAAGAAGGACTGTACTCGCCACATAATATGTCCAAACATGTACATTAGGCATTTCAATGTGACTGAACTGGGGTGTATGTCCCAAAATAAAGGGAGGTGACACTTATTGATCCTTTTGTCCATCAACAGAAAGTAACAAGAACGTCCAGTGAAGCCAGTTTGCTGTTCTGTAATAATAATAAACCTGCTCACACAATATACATGTGTAATAAAACTCACATATTTCTAATTTGCACCCCAGTTAGCAAGTGCAGCAAAGCCTCAGGAGATAACATGGCACTCTGTAAACAGGCATGCAGAACAAACCACTCCAGGCCCCTCCCATGGCTCTGACGTCGGGGAGTATGGGGGAGACCTGTACACTAGTTTCTAGTGCATCCGTCAGGCCAATCAACCCCATCCACGTCACACTGGGGCAGGGGTCTCCTGACCGCTGTGATTGGTCCCAGACGGACGAGCCCCTAGACAGGGGGAGTGAGTTTGCTGGGAGTGCCATGTCTCTTGATAGGCTGGCACATTACTATGGGGGTGGACTCTGCACTTTAAATTGTGCAGCGTCCTGCCGCCAAATGCGGCTAGCAAACACAAGCGACGTCAGACATCACTGAATGTCTCCTTATGCCATTGTATGCTAATTATCAAACAAACAAATAATACTTACCTACTGCAGGCCCCTGAAGAATTGCGGCAGACATCAGTAATAGCAAGGAAACGCGTAGGGCAAACTCAGTGACAGATTGGAAGGAGGAAGTAGCCCTTATAAGGGCTTAGAAGCTGACAGCTGCACTAGCTGAAAAACATTGACTAACAGCTTTAGACAGTGCAGCTACCGAGTCTCAGCACGAGAGTGAGTCCAGTGACAGACTGGAACGAGGAAGCAGCCCCTAAGGGGACTTAGAAGCTAGCAGCTGCACCAGCTGATATACACTGGCTTACAGCCTCAGACAGTGCAGCTACCGAGTCTCAGCACAGCTACCGAGTCTCAGCACGAGAGTGAGTCCAGTGACAGACTGGAACGAGGAAGCAGCCCCTAAGGGGACTTAGAAGCTAGCAGCTGCACCAGCTGATATACACTGGCTTACAGCCTCAGACAGTGCAGCTACCGAGTCTCAGCACAGCTACCGAGTCTCAGCACGAGAGTGAGTTCAGTGACAGGAACGAGAAAGCAGCCCTTATAAGGGCTCTGTAGCTGATAAACACTGACTCACATCCCTAGATAGTGCAGCTATCCAGACTCAGCACAACAGCAGCAGCCCCTGTAAGGACTTAGCAGCTGATAGCTGCATCAGCCAACACAGGCTGATATCCATACAAAGTGCAGCTATCCAGTCTCAATATAATAATATAGATGCAACAGACGGAGGACACACTCCAACAGCATCTATCAGGCTGAATATTTATACCAACGGGGAGATATCCCTGGGGGTATTTAAGCTCATATTCGGACAAACTTTGCACAACTTGGAATAAAAAACATAAAATAACAAAAACAAAATATATATACAAAATATAACAAACAAAAATAAAAATAAAAATAAAACCAAGTATAATAAAGCAACGTTATGTTCGGCTGACACAAACTGTGAGCTTATGGGTATCCACCCAAATTTTTCCAATAAATCACTGAAACCATAGTGGCAAAGAAAGCGCATCAACAGTTGAACCTGATAGTTGATATATTTTTTGCAATCTGTGCTGTGCATCTGACACAGGCAGATTGCAATTTGGAAATATTGCAATGATACTGGCACTTTAAAAATATATATATCCCTAAAGATATAAACCAGTGAATTACTGCAATACTTTTGTATTGTAGTGTATTACTGCCTGTCCGTTTAAAACGCCGGGTGCCGGTGGGATGAGAGGGAGCTCCCTCCCTCTCTCCAAAACCACTCTGATGCGGCGCCCACTATTAAGCACCGCATCTGAAGGGTTAAACGGGTGAGATCGATACTAATATCAATCTCACCCGTTCGAGCCGGGATTCCTCCAGCCCTCAGCTACCTCTGGTAGCGGAGAGCAGGGAGATTTAACGGCTCCCTGCTCTGTTTATTTATTCTGATGCAGCGCCGTGAAAAGGCGTATGCATCAGAATAAAGCCCATTAGTGGCCGCCGTGAAAAGGCGAATTGGCAGTCACTAGTGGGTTAAGCTTTTAGGAAATACAGCCATTTATTTACATCATCCCTCCATTTTTACATTTAAAAAACAAATTGGATAAATTAACAAAAGTTTTTTAAAGCTCTTTTTATTGAAAATTCAGTAGACAATAAGAAAGATACATTACAGCAGAAATGTCACAACAGATTGTATGAATTACTTTTTACGTATGTACTACAATAAATTGTGTGCATTAAACATTTTCTCTCCCTGTTTTTGGTACAGAAAAATGTTTCCTACAATAGTAAGACATCATGGGGGTCATAATATCAATATACAGTATATGCACATGGTACAGATTAAGGAAAAAGAAACCAAGGGAATACGATTTCCTCATCACATTTCAGAGTTACATCGGATGGGCAGACATTGAAGTCCTAAGTCAGTTCTCAGAGTAAAGTGTGAGTGTGGATGAATAGCTTGTATCCCAGAGTATGGTAAATTTTTGGGGACACCACCTATTCTTGTATACCAAGCGCTCATATGGGATTATTGTATGAATCATATTTTGCCACTGCCTAACAGAGAGTGATTGCCTTGCCATCCACCACATAGCAAGGGCCTCCTGTGAAAGTGATTATTTGTAGTAGGACCAGGCTTCAAGAAGACAAACATCAGGAGTCATAGGAACTGGCTTCTGAGAAATATCAGTCAGTAAGGATACAATTACCTGCCAAAAGTGTGAAATATTGGGGCGTTGCCATATAAGGTGCCAAAAGTCGGCGTTGACTGCCATACATCTATGACAATTGGTAGATGGACTACAACCCCTTCTAAGCAGTGGCATTGGTGTGAGGTAGCAATAATTTCTTATTGTGAACAGCAGGAGATACTAGTAAGGGATACTCCAGTGCATCCAACCAATCCGCATCTTTTAAAGTGGTATTCTCATCTAATAAAAACGAGGTGAAAAGCTTTGATATTAACCTTAAAGAGGATCTGTCACCAGTTTATAAGTGCCCTATCTCCTATCTAATCTGATAGTCGCTGAGATCCCGCTGTGCTGTCACTTACTCCCACATTAACTTTACCGGACCTACGGGACAATGACCAGACATCGCCTCCAGCCAGGAGGAGATGTCTTTTCATTCTCCCGACAATCCGGTAAAGTTATTGTGGGAGTGACAGCGAGATCACGCTGTGCTGTGAGTACAGCTGAACATGAATGAAGAGGAGTGTATGACTCTTTTAAAAAAAATAAAAAAATAAAACTGATGTTATCTACAATACAGCAACTATCAGATTAGGTAGGAGATAGGGCACATATAAACTGGTGACAGAGTCTCTTTAAGGTTAATATCAAAGCTTTTCACCTAATTTTTTTGGAAGTGTGACTTGGGATATTTTCTTGTCAATAAGATGAGTATTTGGTCTAAAAATAAAACCAGATGATCCCTGCATATAGAGTCAAACTACCATCACTATAGATATAAGGATTATTGTTAATACTTGGCTGTAAGTCACTGGCTGTTGGAAGCCTAAACACATGGACATCACTAAATGATGAGTTTCCTTCCTTGTGATGCTTTGCTGCAGCTGCCCTCAGTTTGGTTTTCAAAATTGGGACAATGTGTCTATCACTGTATCGGGGGAAACTGTGCCTGTCAATATATTTGGGGGACACAGTGATTAACACAATATCTGGGGGCGCTTTGACTGTTAGTATATTTTGAACAATGTGGCTGTCACTATATCTGTGGACACTGTGGCTGTCATTGTATTTTAAGACACTGTGCCTGTCACTGCATTTGATGACACATTGGCTGTCATTAGATTTAGGCACACTGTGGCTGTCACTGTATTTGGGTATCTAATATAGTTTATAACCCCCGCCCCTCCCTGTTGGTATCTCTAACACTGAAAGAAAGGAGGGGACAGCAGATAATGTCAGTCCCGAGCGAGCAGTGAGCTGTCAGATCTATGACAAAAGCAGCAGCACAGCCAGCTATGTATAGGAATTGCACAGACTCTAGAGCAACAAAATGGTAGAACATTTTAAATAAAGACTATTTAGAAAGTTCTTAAATTTTACAATTTAACCAACGCCCACCCATGAACCTTACATCCAATAAATGCATTTCTTTATTGATTAGTAAATGTCTTCTTTCCTGTAGACTTCTGCTGATGCCTCTCCTGAATGTCGATGATGAGCGGACGTCCTTCACATAGTGTCAGTAAATTCTCCAGTGCGATCAGAAGGGAGGACACTATCACAAACCCATCACACAGACCACCATATGTCGCTTTCATACAAGAAATGACTCAGACAACGTAAGGAGTGTTAAACTATGTGAATTTTATTGTTGTGTGTGTGTTGTGATTGTGTGTTACCTCCCATCACTCACAAAGAGCGTAGAGCGACACTCAGGACAGGCAAAACCCCCAGTGGAGGAAACCTGCAGGGAAACCATGGCCGCTGTACTGTCCTTCCTCTGGCATACTAAGAGAGGTTAACGCTATATAACGTATGTGCGCGTGTACAGTATACATGTGTATATGTGGATTCCCCCATACAAGGAATAGAGCCAGAAAATGTAAAAAGTGACTGTGTTACTATGTGCAGTGTGTCAGTGAGTATGATTGTGTATAGTTCTATATGTGTGTGTGTGTGTAAGTATTAGTGTGTATGTATTTATTATGTGTTTTTTGTGTGTGTGCATGCATGTGTTATACATTACCTGCTCCTCATGTTTGGTCATCCATCATGGTCTTCATCTCTCTTGTGGATCAGGCAGCAGAACCTCCTGGGTGGGAATAGAGGTATAAGAGAAATTGTTCATCAACATGTGGATTAGAAGATCCATTACTGAATTTTACTTCGCACTTTTGTGATCATTTTTTCCTACCTACTTCTTTATAACACCAACATTTTACTTACCAGCGTTATTATTAGTCAGGGACCTCAATCGGTGTCTCCGGGTCCACTGCTGTGTCTATTCGGCTAATGATGTTTCCCTCAACTTTCCACATGCACGGATGCAAAATGATGTTTCTACAACGGGCACAGGACAGCGCGCTCTTCCATGGGCCTCGGGTGTAAAACTCCTCTTTATTTCTCCTTGACGCACGTATGGCCCAGCTGTGATGGTTTTGCCTGTTTCTCATCCATGCCCAGTGGAAAGGGTCTTGTGCCATGATCTAAAATGGAATAGTAAATGAGGTAAAATTGGCTTCTCATCACAGACTCTTAATCAAAGACGGCACTTGTTCTGTTTTTTATTACTGACCAGATCACATGTGGTCCGGGCCACCCACGCTCTAAAGTCCATCCGGCGGAGCAACTGGTCGCGTTGGTGATGCAGCTCTTCTGTCTTCACTTCCCAGTCACTTCCTAAGGCCCACACGTAGATCTCGTCTCTGAAGTCCTCGTCCTCCTCAAACTGGTTCGCTAGAAATCTTAAAAAAAGTAATAATTTACTAATGACACATGGAAGAGCAGTGCACTGTATACTTATATATCTCAATGTAAAGGAAACTTGTGTTACTATAAATGATAGCGATGGGGTCCAAGGATGTTAGAATGACCCCTCCCCCCAAAGTCAGAAGGCTACATAGTGTAATCTATAGGTTTGATATTTTGTCTTTTGGATATTAAAATATTTTTATTTTACTGCTAAAACATGACCATAATTGTTTTGTAACCTATAAGGGATAAAGCTAATGCAATCAGGAATTTCTGGGCCCCATACAGCCAAAGATATTGGGTCCCACCTTCATTACCGTGGGTGGGCAAAGGAAAGTGGGGCGCTCACGTTTGTACGTTATATGCAGTTACTGATTTTGTTCAAGTTATAGAGAACGAAACCATGAAGCAGTCAGTGACCAGTTGATACCCTGGATTTTATTGAATTCAGCCAAAACATATGGCACACAATGGGATACGTCGCCTGGGGAACGGCCCTGGGGAAACTCCTGAAGTCACTGTCCATAAATGAACAGAGACGTCAGGGTCTTTATCTGGGCCAAAGTCCATGGGCAGACTGCTTGTGATGCTCTGCCTGGGGACTCCGGCATTGGGAAGCCCCTGACATTGCAGCTTTTTCACCACAAAAATTGCAACATCTGCTATTTGTTGCGGGTTTTACCTCCCCATTAAATCCAATTGGGAAAACTCGCAACAGAAAAGCAGCGATTCCAAAGCATAAATTGACATGCTGCGGATTAAAAAAACGCACCGCAGGTCAATTTATGAACTGTTCTTCTGTATATTTTTAGTCAGCGTATGGATGAGATTTGTTCAAATCTCATCCACTCTGCTGCTACTGTATTACACTACGGATTTTCCAAAATGAAATCCATTGTGGAAAATCCGTAGTGTTTATGCTACGTGTGAATTTACCTTTACAGATTTTGCTAAAGATTCGCAGCAAATTAACCCTTTGCATTGTGAAGGGTGAAATGCGTGCCAATTTTGCAACATAATAGGCATGCTGCTGATTTAACAATCAGCAGAATGCCCTAAAGCCCATGCAGATTTTTTTCTGCTGCATGTGAATGCGGATTTGAAAACCTAATTCACATAAATTGTATTGTAGTTTGTAGTGGATTTTCAGTGTGCAACAGCACCAAAAATAGGAGACATAGGCATTCATATAACGCTTGTTGCCGATAATTGCCCCGTGTAAACAGGGCAGCGAACACAAGATGAACGATCATCTGCTGGTTGTATCGTTTTAAAAAAGTGAAATATTATCGTTGTCGGCAGCACATCTCCCTGTGTAAATGATAATAACGTATGGGTACGAGGGATCCAAGTAACGACCACTCGTCTCCATCCATAGATCCGTGTGACAGGAGCAAACGGGCCTTAATTAACGATGTCTCCTTCCGATTATCTGCCGGTAAAACGGCCTTTAGGGTCTATTCACACAGTGCAGTCAAATTCAATTTTTTGCAAAATCTCTGCAAAAACTTGATTTAACTGCACTGTGAAAATATAGCCTAAAAGCAAAGTTTTTATCATGTTTTGTTCCATTATTTTTTTAATCTAATTTTTGTAATTGCAGCACAAATAAGGCAGTTTTGCCGCAATTTTTAAATGTCTGGTGGGCGGCTCTCTCCACACGGAGCTGCTTTCATGCTTCTCAGCAGCTTCCCCTACTGTCCTCTCGGAGTCCCAGCGTTACAGTTACTTCCAAGGAAGGAACTGAAGGGTCCGTTCCTTTCTCCAAGTAACTAACGCTGGGGCCCTGATAGAAATGTTTACAGTTACTAAGAAGCGGGCAGACCCCTTTTTTTCAGCATTGTGGCCGGGCCCCTGACTGCCGTACCAGCTGTACTGCCCTGATGGTGACCCTGGAAGCACATGATCCACAACTACTTGAGAGTATTCCTTCAAACATGTGATATGTGAATATACTCACAGGGATGCAAAGAAATTCTCTCTATATTCCTCGGTACGCAGTCCGGCTCTCTTGAAATACACGAGGACCATGGCCAGGAGATACTAGTGGAAGAAGACAAGAAGTTAGAATTTGGAGATAGAGAAATGGTCTCTTCTTATGTCTTATCTTTATGTGGTGATTCTATTTATATGTTTATTAATGTCGGTCCATAATCCTAACACATAAATCACAGGATTATCCTCATTGTTCTGACTGTAATATTATTATTTTACCAAGGATGTAGATGTAAAGTAGAATATCCCGTAATGCCACATAAACCCTTTTATTCAAATCTGATCTTTCTTGTCAGTCATGTCTATATCTGGCTGATTGTCTATTTGTTTTGTCATTATAAAATTACCTTGTCCGAAATCCTCAAACAGATGTCCTTGGCCAAAAACAGCTGGATCTGCTCATCATCTACGAAAAAAGTTTATTTCAAATTCTTTAAATCCAAAATAGTTTATATACAAAGAATTAAAGGTTAAGTAAATGCTTAACCCCTTAATGACCGCCGATTAGCCTTTTCACGGCGGTCATTAGTGAGCTTTATTCTGATGCAATAGCCGTTTCACGGCGCTGCATTAGGATAAATAAACAGAGCAGGGAGCCGTTAAATCTCCCTGCTCTCAGCTGCCAGATGTAGCTGAGAGCTGGGGCAACCCTGCTCGAATGTGTGAGATCTATATTAGTATCGATCTCACCCGTTTAACCCCTCAGATGCGGCGCTAAATAGCGTGCACCGCATTCGAGTGGTTTTGGTCTGAGTGGTTTTGGAGAGAGGGAGCTCCCTCTCATCCCACCGGCACCCGGCGATAAGATCGCCGAGTGTCTGTGTCTCCGATGGCAGCCGGGGGCCTAATAAAGGCCCCCAGGTCTGCCTGTAGTGAATACCTGCTAGGTAATGCCAGAGGCATGTCCTAGCAGATGCCTGTCCGTTTTAAACAGACAGGCAGTAATACACTGCAATACAAAAGTATTGCAGTGTATTATAAAAGCGATCGGATGATCGCATAGTAAAGTCCCCTAGTGGGACAAGTGAAAAACAAAAGTTGAATAAAGTTAATTAAAAAAAAATTTGAAAAAAAATAAATTCAAAACACACTTTTTCCCCTTACAAAATGCTTTACTATTAAAAAATACAAAAGGAAGCAAAAAAGTTACACATATTTAGTATCGCCACATCCGTAACGACCCCGACTATAAAGCTATTACATTGTTTAACCCGCACGGTGAACGCCGTAAAAAATAAAATCAAAAACAATGGACAAATTGCTGTTTTCTGTGAATCCTGACTTAAAAACATGATAAAAAGTGATCAAAAAGTCGCATCTACTCCAACATGGTACCAATAAAAACTACAAGTCGTCCCGCAAAAAACAAGCCCTCATACAACTGCATCGGCGGAACAATAAAAAAGTTATGGCTCTTCAAATATGGAGACACAAAAACAAATAATTTTGAAAAAAAAGCGTTTTTACTGTGTAAAAGTAGGAAAACATACAAAATCTATACAAATTTGGTATCGTTGCAATCGTAACAACGTGCTGAATAAAGTTATTGTGTTATTTATACCACACGGTAAACGGCGTAGATTTAGGATGCAAAAAAGATGGGCAAAATTTTAGGTTTTCTTCTACCCCCCCCCCCAAAAAAAGTTAATAAAAGTTAATCAATAAATTATATGTACCCCAAATGGTGCTATTAAAAAATACAACTTGTCCCGTAAAAAACAAGACCTTATACAGCTATGTCGACGCAAAAATAAAAAGGTTATAGTTCTTCGAATGTGACGATGGAAAACGTAAAATATTGCTTGGTCATTAGGGCCCAGAATGCAAGCAGGGAGAAGGGATAAACAACGGCCCCTTTGTTGTTTACCCACGCATAGCACCATATATATGGTTGTGGCTATCAGTCCCATTCACTTTATTGGGACTGAGCAGCAGTGAAATGCAGTACCAGGCACAGCCACAACTATATGTATGGCGCTGTGCTTGAGTAAACAGTAAAGGATTCATTAGGGTATGTTCACACGCTTAACAAAAAACGTATCAAAATACGGAGCTGTTTTGAGCAACTCGCGTTTTTAGCAGCGTTTTTCGCAGCTTTTTCGCAGCATTTTTTACGGCCGTCTTTGGAGCTGTTTTCATTGGAGTCTATGAGAAAACGGCTCCAATAACGTCCCAAGAAGTGTCCTGCACTTCTTTTGACGAGGCTGTGATTTTATGAGCCGTCTTTTGACAGTGACGCGTAAAATGACAGGTCGTCAGCACAGTACATCGTAAAGCCCATTGAAAGTAATGGGCAGATGTTTGCCAACGTATTGGAGGCGTTTTTTCAGACATAATTCGAGGCGTAAAACACCTCCATTACATCTGAAAATAGGTCGTGTGAACCCAGCCTAACACTCGCTGGAACACTGCAGCTCCTTTACTTTGCTTACTATAGTGGTGCCAGGAGCCAGACCCTCACTGATAAAATATTGATGGCTTATGTTTAGAATAAGTTGCCATATGTTTGTACATGAGAATAAAAGTAAATCACACTTTGTGTGATCAAATTCCCCCTCCCCTCCTATCGGACAATACATCAAAATAATAAAATAAAAATGTACTCACCTCAACGCTCCACTTCGCTTCTCCCCACTTAGGCTCTCCCTGCGGACCACAGCTCGTACAAGGCACTGGCGTAGAGCGTTGTATGTGATGCAGCACTGAGGTCGTTGAGTGCTGCATCACATATATGGCCCTGTATGTTGTATGAGCCGCAGCATGCTGAGAGGGCATAGGGAGAAGATGAGCGGTGAGCATATATATATTTATCTAATGTCCGATCCTGGGAGAAAAGGGATAGGGCTGCGGTCACGTTCCCACACCCTGTGAGTGCAATTGTTACGCCACGATTGTGGTGAATGGCCAGCTGAATGATGAGGCAAAATTATTATGAGAAATTAGCTTCTTATTAAATGTGTGGCATCCTACTCCAGCGAACTGTTTACTAAGACCGGGGTATGAAACGTCAGTCCTAATAAATCCCCCTCTTTGTGTCTGGTCAGAATCATTGGACGGTGCAGTGAATCTTACCGAGGAGATTGTAGAAAGCAGTCCGTTCTTCTGGCTGCAGGGTATGCTCCTTCCTCCTCTTCCGGCACTCGTCTATCATGTAGGTCAGCGAACTGTCATAGAAGAAATAGTTATTACAGTCAGCAGTCCAATGTAAAAATATAAAATCTTTATTTTCATGATCGAAAAGGTCCATTTTGTAAAACATTTGGGGTACAGAATTACATAAGAGTACAGAAAGTATAAATGCAGCGTACATATAAAGAACTGCTGTGAAAGCCAATATTCCCACGCAGGAGAGTAGTCTACATGACTCAGGCCCCCTACGAAGAGGACGGATTCAACAGCCGCATAAGAGTACAGAGAACGAAGAGAAAGTTACACAAAAAAAAAGAAATAGAGGAGGGTGAGGAGCAGATTAAAGTGAGTGGGGTGTCCCACCATGACATCCCGCAAAGTAAAGAGCGCTACTCAGGCTGCCGCGCAGTACTCAGCTCTCGTATAATGTCTTTATAGGAGTCAGAACCCTGAAAAGCAATCCAAGGAGTCCATGTTTGGCGAAGAAATAGATATTACAATCAGCAGTCCAATGTAAAAATATAAAATACAGACAATTATGTGTTAATAAGTTTACAATGAAATAAATAAATGACAGGGAAATCTTAGTAAAATCCATGTTTAAGAACATTTCCTCGTGGTATGTCTCTGGGGTTAGTACCTCTCAGAGCATTAGTTAAAGGGAAGGTGTCACAAAATTTTTTTTTTTATATGTTAGTGCTTTTAGTATGTCATTAAAATACATTTTAAGTATTTGTGTGTTTGTGTTTCTTTTTTCTTTCTTTTACTTCTCTATGGGGGCTGCCATTTTTTTTTTCATCTCTGTATGTGTCGATTAACGACACATACAGAGATGGAATACGGCACATACATCCCCATAGAGAAGGCGAACGGGAGCCGTTCCATTCACTATAGTGTACGCCGTCTGTGTGGGAACGGCGGAAGCGCCGCTCCCACACAGACCAAAAGGTAGGTCTTCGGCAGAGCGACATCCGGCGCCATTTTCATGTGGACCGGAAGCCGCGGCCGGACAGTAAGACGACTACTTCCGGTCACGGCTTCCGTTCATATGTTAAGAAGCAAGGGCAAGGGGCGGAGGCAGTGGCGGCGACAGCGACGTCGGCGTCAGGAGCAGGTAAGTTATGTTTGTGTATGTTCGTTTTATATTGTGTGATTACCACGGTATCTAATCCTCCTACATTGTGCATTCGCTCAAAAAATGGCGGCACACAGTCTAGGAGATTTGAACATTCAACCCCCTCCTTTCTCCTGGCACTAGCCAGGATAAAGAAGGGGGATTGTTTGGGGACACTAGAAAGAGTGTGTCTTCTCCAATTTTGCAGCATAAGGCAATGAGGTTGCTTTACCACATGCCAATGCTTCAATTTTGGGAATTGCTCCCTCTAGTTACCAGCACATGGAAATGTTATAAATTAGAATCTAATTTATAATATTTCCAGACTTGTGAAAAAATTAAAAAAATTAGAACAATGTGTAATCATTTATATACTAATTGTTTAACTAGAAAAAAAAAAAATTTCTAGCGACACATTCCCTTTAAGCTTTGTATGACCTTGGTAGAAGGACGC
The DNA here is from genome assembly GCF_050947455.1 of Rhinoderma darwinii. NCBI lineage: Eukaryota > Metazoa > Chordata > Amphibia > Anura > Rhinodermatidae > Rhinoderma > Rhinoderma darwinii. The sequence goes on from NC_134690.1 coordinate 77,746,668, forward strand.
GTCACCCTTATAGGGTGTTTATTCCCATGGGTGAAGAGGTTAATAAGAAGCTGATACATTAGATTTGTAATGGTTTGTAACACTAAGTATGGATTTGGTATGTAGTGACTGCAGTGATATAAAATCTTGTACTGACGTCTCCTCCACATGTAGAGTGACCATCTCTCTCTTCCTCTTCCTCGCCATCTCTTCTCCTCTTCCTGGGAAACTTAAATAGAAGAGAAAATTACCATGAATATTTGGGAATGTGACTGACTGTGCGCATACCTGTACCATGTACAGGCTAGGGTGGATTATACATAAACCATACAAGTAATTTGAACGACACACAACTAAACTTTTAAACGTGGGTTGACAAGAGGGTCGGCCACAGCTTTATTTATTTAAGTATTTTCAAAATAATGTTTTCTTATTATACCCGTATGCCAGCCCGATATCTACAAAGGGGGCTGTATGGCATTATCTACAGGGGGGACTCTGTATGGCGTTATCTACAGTGGGGGCTGTATGGCGTTATCTACAGGGGGATGTATGGCGTTCTCTACAGGGGGGCTGTATGGCGTTCTCTACAGGGGGCTGTATGGCGCTATCTACAGAGGGGGCTGTATGGCGCTATCTACAGAGGGGGCTGTATGGAGTTATCTACAGAGGGGGCTGTATGGCGCTATCTACAGAGGGGGCTGTATGGCGCTATCTACAGAGGGGGCTGTATGGCGCTATCTACAGAGGGGGCTGTATGGAGTTATATACAGAGGGGGCTGTATGGCGCTATCTAAAGAGGGGGCTGTATGGCGTTATCTAAAGGGGGGCTGTAAAAAAGGCACTATCTACAAGGGGGGGGGTTGTGTGACACCCATGGGAGGCGGGGGCCCCAGTCAAAAGTTTGCTATGGGGCCCAGTCTTTCCTAGTTACGCCCCTGGGCGGGTGCCCTCTATCCCTATAGGTCCTGTGGCCCACCTAAATTGATCTTGGACAGACCCAACGCTAGCAGGATATATCCCTCCTTTAACCCCTTCCGTGCCACACAGTCATGGGCCCAATGGCTAATAAGCCTGATGGCCTCAAGTTTCCTGAAGAAGATGTTACAAAAACTTAATTAATATAAACATGTAGTGGGTGCGCTGGACTGACGTTATATAGAGGGTGCAGAGGTAGCAGTCACACCCAGGATCTACTGCCATAGGGGGCCCAAAATCCACTCTTCCATAAGAAGACACCAGTATTATAAATGACACATGGTATAGAAAGGGCCCTGCTACAGATTTTACATTAGAGACCAGGAATATATTTATATATTATAGTAAAAACACAATAAGCACCCCTCTAACATTATCCACATCCCCGGACCCAATTTACACACATTATAGATTAAAGAAAATTTTAAAACTTGGTTGAAAATAAAAAAAGAAGAATCACAGGACAGCTGCACTGCGGTATAAAATGTATATACTATGAATATTAAAGGGGTTTACTCATAATTGAGTGTTATGGCATATTGCTAGGATATGACATAACATTCTGATTAGTGGGGTCTGATCTCCGGGACCCCTGCCGATCCTGAGAATGAAGAGACAGCATTGTGTAATCAATTAAATCAGACTATGTTGTAGTTCCCTGGAAACCGGGGTGGGGGGGGGGGGATGCCACTATGAAGGGTAAAAGTGAAGACATGGGGTGATGGTCCTGGCAGACTGATCAGAATATGGTGGAAAATCCTATTGATATCATTTTCTAGAATGGAAACCTCTCTAAATACAGAATAATAATAAGCATACGGTCCTACAGCTTGGGATCCATCAGCAAGATCTGAGGAAGGAGATGATACGTCGGGTTATTTTACTCTTGTCTCCTTAGTTTATCCAGATTTTGGGTATTTAGGTGAAAACCTTTGAGTTTATTAATAAAATGCAATCAATTTCAGTAGTGGAAGAAGCATCTGTGTCTGTGTCTGGGTTGACGTGGTCATTATGGTTAGTAAATGGCGGCACTTTACCTGTGAAGTCTTGAAGACAGTTGGTGTTGTCTCTCAGAAGACGCAGATACGCAGTAGTGTCTTCTCCTCCGATAAAAGTAAACGTTAGTCAAATCGCTTTGAAGAACAAAATGGAGCCTGTCTTATCTCTGAAAAGAGCAATCGCAGACTGGCACCAACTGATGATTTTTCTCTATCTTTAAATTCAAATCCTGCGATTCTATTGGTTGTTGTTGTTTGCGGCACTTGCCATGATGATTCATGCCTCAGCAAGTTTAAAGGGAAAGTACACTGAAATAATGTCATGGTGCGTTTTAATATAAAATTGATATATAATGTATGTATCTTTGGTGCATGTGCTGGAGTTAGAAGCATGTTGACTGATGTCTGACCTGGCGGAGGATGTCATCTTTACCATTTAACATCTTGCAGGCCTCTCATAAATTTGACGCATCCACAAATCGAAAAATCTGTTGGACGTGGGTAAAATGTGCAAAAACTGAGGACCAGAAGCTTTATAATGTGATCTTATAATTTCTATTCAGATTTACAAGAAATTAACTGGCATTGTTGTCATACATGTGCCCCATATGTCATACATTCATAGCCATATATATTTCTATTATATAAATTCTCTATATACTGTGTATTGTCCTGATCTCTATGTACAGTGACATCACTATTAGTATACTGGTTGCATAGGTAGAGAAATGCAGTGTTACATTGTTACATGGTGTCCATTCAGATGAAAGTCATGCATAAGATATATTGAATTTATTCACAGCCCGCCACACAGGGTCTTGATGTTAGTCACCGCCAGGATGTTGTGTGTTGCGGTACATACAAGGTCTTTGTGCTGGCTGGCATCAGGACCATGTGTGCAGCGGCGCCCAAAAAGAAGAGAAGCCAGCGAGGAACAGTAAGTAAATAGAGCGGTCTGAGTTAATTTCCTTTAGTCTAATCTGGGGTTTTATTAATTTTGGGGTCTGATTTAGGGGTCTTGTCTGGGGTCTGGAATAATTTAAGGAACTGGTCAGGGGTTTGGACTAACTTAGGGGTCTAGTTAGTGTGCCCCTGTGATGCCGATTCTTGCGAGACTCATCATTGGTTTTAATGATTGTTTTGACTGCAGCATAAAAGATGATATATTTTTTTTTAGATATAATTGTGGCTGTTTGGCACTTATTTTATGTACAGTGTAGGTCACTTTCCCTTTTTCTTTTCTTCACATAGCCAAGACCGCCAAGACGACTTCTCATAGCCATGACTTGTCTGCATTTCGACACACTGACATCTTTAGTTTTTTTCCAGAAGAACACTACAAAGTGGAAAAATTATCAACTTCGGCACAAAATGTTGGAGTATAAAAATATATAAATTTTATTACAAATAGACATGACAGAATAAAAAGATGAGTCACACAATGAGAAGGCGTCAGCCTATGCTAGACCAAAAAGTAAATGTAATGGGCATGTTTATGCATATTTGTAGCAGGATGCAGACACAAATGTATATCAAAATCCAAGGAGGACAGCCAAGCCGCATGGGAAATGCATCAGATAGTTGATAGATGTGAGATAGTAGTCAAAATTTGCAGTGATAGACAGTACAGATATATAGCTTATAGCCACATGCTAATAGTCCCTATACACATCAATAATGGGGCTAATGGTTATATGATGGAAAATCCAAAGGACTGAATGACATCAAACTGCCAACATGAGATAACAGACGAGTGTAAGGAATAAGTACTTACCAAAAGTCATGGTCTCACATAGGAAGGACGCCAACACCCAACGTGCGTTTCGGTGAATGCCTTCGTCTGGGGTTGGCATCATCCTAGCGGGATCCCCTCCTACCTGGCCCATGTGTTACAGATCAAAAATCACCGGTCACAAGCGGAAAGAGGACACCGGCGTCAGATAGGGGGTACAAAGATGGCCGCCGCCCCACTTCCGGAAGCCGCGTCATCAGGGAGGATGTGGGACAGCGATGTCTGAGTTGGATTCATTCATGACTAATCTGAATGCGAATACATTAAACCTGAAATTTACCTATAAATTCCACTGCAAACAAATAGAATTTCTAGATATTAAACTTGTCAAGGATATACATGGCTTTCTGCAAAGCGATCTGTATCGTAAGGAGACCTCTGTGAGATTATTGTTACACTCTTCTTCTTCCCATCCCCCACAGACTATTCAGGCAGTCCCCATTGGACAATTTCTGCAGATTAGGAAAATCTGTTCATCAGACAAATTGTAAAATCGTTTCCTTAACCGCAGATATAGTATGAGGTCCATTGAAAAGGCATATCACAGGGCGAAACACACTACTAGAGATGACCTGCTCTTTCCAAAGAAAAAGACAAACACACAAACACAGGTAAGGTTTATAACCAGCTACCACTCAAGGTGGTTACAAATGAGGGACATTTTTAAACGATATTGGCCCATTTTATTGACAGACCCTACACTGGAGAGATTCATCACCAGATACCCAAGCATTACAGCAAGACGCTCTAAAAACCTGAGGCACCACCTGGTGAGGAGCCACTACAATCCAATCAAAAGCAAGTATCCTTTTGGGACTAGGGGCCCGAAATGGGTCTGTAATCCTTGTGGACACTGCATTGCATGTCCAAATATAGAGAAGGCATCAACATTCACGAATGCCTCAGGTACAAAAATATACTACATGACCTATTCAATAACCTGCACCACAAAAGCTGTAGTGTATTATGCGGTATGTCCCTGTCCCAAAATCTATGTTGGCCTTACATCCAGAGAATTGAAGGTCCGAGTAAGGGAACATATGTCCGACATCAAGCGAGCGACAGAAGTGGACAATTTGGAAGGTCTCAAACCAGTAGCCCGACATTTCAGGTTACATCATTCCTGTGATCCATCTCAATTAAAGGTGAGAGGGATTGACCACATCATATCGGGTATGAGGGGAGGTGCTGTTAAACAAAAGCTGGCACAATGTGAGACTCGTTGGATATGGACCCTTGGGACAATGTATCCACATGGCTTGAATGAATCTCTGAGCTTCGCTCCGTTTCTATAACCATTGACTCCTAGCGGGTCCGGGTATCACCATGTCAGGTTTGAAGGGCTCTTGCGGTGCCAAAACAGTGAAAATCCCCCAAAAGTGACCCCATTTGGGAAACTACACACCTTAAGGAAATTATCTAGGGGTATAGTGAGCATTTTGACCGCACAGGCTTTTTACAGAAATTATTAGAAGTAGGCCTGAAAATGACAATCTAAATTTTTTCAGAGAAAATGTAGGTTTAGCAAATTTTTTCTCATTTCCACAAGGGCTGAAGGAGAAAAAACACTGCAAAATTTGTAAAGCAATTTCTCCCGAGTAAAACAATACCCCACATGTGGTAATAACCGGCTGTTTGGACACACGGCAGGGCTTAGAAGGGAAATAGCGCTATTTGGCTTTTGGAGGAGGCCAGGTCGCATTTGCAGAGCCCCTGAGGGGACAAAACAATGAAAACACCCAAAAAAGTGACTCCATTTAGGAAACTATACCTCTTGAGGAATTCATCCAACTGGTTCCCGACCGCTGGCTGTATTTTTAGGGCCAGCGGTCAGGGACGGGTCCTTAAAACCCGAGCCATAGACTTTCTACGGCTCGGGCTTTAACTTGCTGCCCGCGCGATCGAGCAGCTGAATGTCGGGTCTCCGGCTGTCAGTGACTGCCGGGGACCCTGAGGAGAAGACAGAAGCAGCTTTCGCTGCTTCTGTCTGCTCTGATCTCTTTTATACAGCGTTCAATGAACGCTGTGTATGGGAATAGAGACAGCAGCAGCAGCGCTGTCTCTATTCCTCCCGGTGATCATGTGACTGGTCACATGATCGCCGGGTGCCGTTAGTGGCAGACTGTTGCTGGGTCTAACTAGACCCAGCAGAGCCCTATTAGTGACAATCGTCACTCTGAGGGTATGTGCACACACACTAATTACGTCCGTAATTGACGGACGTATTTCGGCCGCAAGTACCGGACCGAACACAGTGCAGGGAGCCGGGCTCCTAGCATCATACTTATGTACGATGCTAGGAGTCCCTGCCTCGCTGCAGGACAACTGTCCCGTACTGAAAACATGATTACAGTACGGGACAGTTGTCCTGCAGCGAGGCAGGGACTCCTAGCATCGTACATAAGTATGATGCTAGGAGCCCGGCTCCCTGCACTGTGTTCAGTCCACTACTTGCGGCCGAAATACGTCCGTCAATTACGGACGTAATTAGTGTGTGTGCACATACCCTGAGAGGGCTGATTTCCCCAGTAACTGGGGCTGCTGTGCAGCTCCAGTTACAGTGGAAAAACATGGTGTAAAAGAAAGAAAAAATATATATAAAGTTCCCCAAAGGTCTTTTTTGACCTTTGAGGATCAGACCATAGTAATAAAAAAATTGTAAAGTAAAGTGCAAAAAAAAATTAAATAATAAATACACATAAAATACCCACCCCAAAAAAAACGTTCCTCCCTCCAATCATTGTTGTAACGCTAGCGCTGACCCAATTACCCTAATATAGACATGTAATATATAAAAATTTACGGTAAACAATGACGATTACAAATAAAAGGTCTATTTTAGGGTAAAACTATATTACCAAAAAAAAATAGCTGAAACGTAAAAAAGCTTATTTTTTTAGTATTATTTTCAAACTTTATCAATAAAAATTCTAAAATAGCAAAAAAGGTGTGTATAAAAACAATAAAAAACGAAACCTGCCTTGTCTACGGAAAAAACATCGCAAAAATCACGTCGGTTTTATTTTTTTTTAATAAAAATGTGTGTTTGGTGCAACTTTGTAATTACGTTTTATGAAAAAATATTTTCACTTTTTGAGATACAGCTGCTTTGTATCCGGTTTCCGTCAGGTCAGCAGGACTGACGGGATCAGTGAAACGGGCCCTGCGCTAAATGATAATCTTAGATGTGATAGATTTGAGGTGGATCCTGCGTGTCACTGATCCTGTCAGATACAAAGCAGCTGTATCTCAAAAAGTTAAAATATTTTTCAATAAAATCAATCAATCACACTGATACACACACATACTAATATATATAGTGGTTTAGGTGGCATTAGTGTCGCAGTGTGCTGTCGCCATTCTATGTCTGCTGTATATCTGCAGTCACAGGTGTTCTTGCACCTGCATACATTTTGTATCATTTAGTTGGAATGTGCTCTTCAAATTTTTGTTGTGTTTATGGGATCCATATATGTGGGGTTAGTGACTGCCTCCACTTGTTGTTCTTGCACTCCTCCCATTCTGCCCTGGGTGATTTTAATCAATTCAATGCTGGATCCTACCATCCCCAGGTATATATGTAGGCTTAGTCCCAGTTCTGGGTGTATGTGCAGCGTAGGTTCCCACCTTACAGAGGTCGCCTTGTCGTGGCAGGTGGGCTAACACTTTTTGATCAAAATGTGCACTAAGAACCTCCCTATTTGTAAGTAGATTTAGCTTTAGTGCATATTTATTTATATTTAGTGGTTTAGGTGGCATTAGTGTCGCAGTGTGCAGTCGCCATTCTATGTCTGCTATATATATATATATATATATATATATATATATATATAATATAAAGATTTTAAATGTGTACGTAACCTTGTGGCACTATATACAAGGGGGAGCGCTGTGTGGCACTATATACAAAGGGGGAGCGCTGTGCGGCACTATATACAATGAGGGGCTGTGTAGTGCTAACCACAGTGGTATGTGTATGGCGCTCTTTATAGGGGGGGGCTTTTTGGTGCTATTTACAAGAGGGGGAGGGCTGTGTGGCGCTCTCTACAGGGGGTCTGTATGGCACTATCTATAGGGGGCTGTGTGTAACGCTCTCTACGGGGGGGTGTGTGATATATAGAGGGGGCTGTGTATGGCGATATCTATGGGGGTGTGTAATATCTACAGGGGCTATATGTGGCACTATGTACAGGGGGCTGTGTGTATGTGGTGTTTTACATTGTGTGGTATTATTATATTCAGGCGCGCAGTGTTTGGTGCTATTATATTTAGGGGTACAGTGTGTGGCACCATGATAGCTTTATTTTCGTTTATAGGTGTGGAAATGTTGGAAAAGTGAGGAGACGTCTGAGTGGCAAATTCTGCAAAAATTAGTCATGGCCGGGAGAAGTCGTCATGAGCGCTGGACCGGATGGAGAAGAAAAGAGGAAAAAAACTACTAGAATCTGAGACGTCGTCACCTGTGAGTCACTAGATTTATAGAGAATCTGTCACCTCTCCTGACATGTTTATTATAGGAAATCCTTGTATTTCACAAAAAGTCTTTCTGCAGTCCAGGACTGATAGACAATTCCCCTTGTCAGGAGGTTGTGTCCCTGCACAGTGTGATACTGTCAGTATGTAGGGACACCGCACTGCGACAAAGGAAATCGTAACACTGTTAATGCTTGCCCAAAAAGGTAGTGTTAAAAATAGTTATGGCGCGGCAGGGCGGCGGTGGTGAGGAAGGGGGGCCCAAGTTTGGGTAACAGCCCAGGGCCCATGGTCTACTTAATCCGCCACTGGTGATAAGTTATCACGCTACAGCAAGTTATCAGAGTCAGGATAAGGATTCCTACATCCAAACAAAGAAACAAGAAGTTCATCTGCTCACCAGGCCGTCCATGTGTCCAATAAACTCTCGGTGCGCGGATAATAGTCTGGTAACTTTATGGAGCATTAAAATGGAGGCGATCCAGAGCTTAGGCTACATTCACACGACAGTGAAAAAAAAATGGCCATTAAAAACTGATCACACAGCCTCCCTGTAGATGATGGCACCCAGCCTCCCTGTAGATGATGGCACACAGCCCCCTGTAGATGATGGCACACAGCCCCCTGTAGATGATGGCACACAGCATCCCTGTAGATGAAGGCACACAGCCCCCTGTAGATGATAGCACACCGCCCCCTGTAGATGGCACACAGCCCCCTTGAAGATGATGGCACACAGCCCCCCTGTAGACGATGGCACACAGCCCCCCTGTAGATGATGACACAGACACCTCTCCGGAGAAAGCACCACACCCCTTCCCGCCCTCCCTGTAGTAATCTTCCAGGACTCTTTCTGTAAATTCAGGACAGTCCCGAAAAATTTTCTACAGTTGACAACATTGTCCCCTGTACTAGCGCCATGATACCCTTGTAGTGGGCGCAACAATATCCAACATTTTTGGTCTGCCTGAATGCCTCACATACTCACCGATGCATTACCCATGAGACTAGAGACCACACCTGTAGAGGACGGCGCTGCATCGGTGAGTATGTGTCATTGCACCGCCGACAGCTAGCAAGGGAGCCAATAGTTCCCTTGCCTCTTGAATCCCCATATCACAGAACCGTTTTTAACAGCTATTACATATGTGTATTGACAGCCGTTAAAAATTGATTCATTGACTCCTATGGGGGCCGTCTGGCCGTGAAAGCGGCCAAAAATAGGACATGTCCTATTTTTTGAAGGCCAATATTCACGGGTGGTTAAAAAAAGGCTGTGTGAATACACCCATAGAACATCATTGATTTTTACTGTCGTGTGAATGTAGCCTAAAACGAAATTCAATAAAATGTATCCTTTATTAGTTCAAATGTTGCCATCTTTACCTTGACTTTTAACGCATTAAATAAACAATCCCTTATCTTGACTTTTTAAATGCCTTTTGTTGTGTGATATAACGCTGCAACAAATTATATTTTATTTCACATCTAGCGAAAAGTAGTAATCAGAAAATAGGTTTTTAATGTTTCGGTCTAAACTGCTAAGAGATCGAGCAGATTACACACTCAATCCCTCAGGTGATTGGAGACCTAGTTCCCTACCCATCTCTCACAAAAACCTCAACATGCCCGAATTTAATATTGCCCCTAAAGGGAACAATTTTATTCAGGCAGACCCCACCACTCCACGCGAGTTAACCACTACCTATGGTCGATCCTTCAGGAACAGTTCAAAAATTAGACCTACCAATCGAACCAATGGGTCAATCTCCCTAACAAAACCCTATGACATTGTGGTGAACAAAAACCACCTTCCGAATAGTATCCCTAACAAACCAGTCGATGATACCACTCCTATTATCGCAATAAACCAACCTTGCTCTCGAGGACACTTAATTCACCAAGTACCTATCAATACTTTCAAATCCTCAGATTTGGAACTCCATCTTTCCAGACTACTCTCTACAACTGAACCAATGGAAATACCCGCCATTAACAATTCTCCCATTTTTTCCTTCAACGACTCTATAGAGGATGGTATCTCGTCCCTACTACAATTATCAATTCACAACTCTCCCCAGTCCCCCATCTCAACGTCACCCAATATTTTATTTCATGAACCACTAGAGGCTTCCAGTCTACCCCAAAAGTACACTACCATCAACTCCGACACGAACTTAGCCCTATCTGCCCTAGACTTCACTTATGCGGCAGCATCTTTTTTAGGTCTCCCCTCACAGTTAGTCAGGCCACCCTTAACCCCTACGATCATGAGTCAAGACATTTTGATCCCCTTCATTATGAGCCCCAAAGCCCAATCAATCACCAACTTTTTCCCAAAGTTACAAAAAATCTCTACGAAAAGAAAACTGGCTATAGACCTAGAGGACGGAGAGGGGGAAAAAACCGAAACAAACCAACACCCATCCCTCAGCAAAAAGAGGAACTTTGTCCCACAATAAAATTATTTAATCTATCATCTTATACATTAAACACCCACAAATGTAGTCTATTGAACAGAGGCCTTTCCTTCTGCCCAACAGCAGCAATCGACACCTTTGAACTGTTTATGGACCTGAATAGGTTTATACGAAAACTTACCCTGACAAGACATTTTGCTATTGCTAAGCACACCACCTCTCCAGTTTATAATACCGAAGAACCCCCAAATAGCGCCTCCCCAAGCGCCATTCCAGTAGAGGTTCACCCCAAATCAACTTTCTACCCAACCTACCACCAGGGACCTATGCTAGAAACCTTTTCTACCTTGGTGACCAATGAATTTAGGTCAATTGAAGCACCATCACACTACCCAGACAACCTGACCTCATATGAAAGAAGGGCTTTAAAAACCCTTCAGAACAATGCAGACATAGTTATCCGCCCGGCAGATAAGGGAGGGGGCATAGTCATCCAGGATAGAACCGAATACCTAGGCGAAACTATGAGGATTTTGAGTGACACCTCATTCTACCATAGACTCACCACCAACCCACTTTCCTCCTATATATCTGAATACCAAAATCTCATTGAATCCGCTGCCGTTGAACGTTTAATTACTAAAAAAGAAAAACAGTTTCTGTCTGTCCCATTCCCAAATATGCCCTTCATATACCACCTACCAAAAATACACAAGTCACTCACAGACCCCCCAGGACGTCCAATTATCTCTGGGATAGGTTCACTTACCAGTAACCTGTCCCATTTTGTTGACCCATTTGTATTGACCCTACCATCATATCTAAAAGATTCCACACAATTAATTAGAGACCTGAACAATCTGAATATTGACCCCTCTACACCCCAAATTTGTTTCCTTACAGCAGATGTAACCGCGCTGTACAGCAATATCCCCCATAACAAAGGCATAGAAACAGCCCATTCTTATCTTTCATCCAATACCTTAATTCCTGAGTCACAAGTCCACTTTCTAATCAATTGCATCAAATTCATCCTTCACCATAATACATTCAGCTTCAACAACAATTTTTACAACCAGGTCAAAGGATGCGCCATGGGCACCCGGTTTGCACCATCATACGCAAACCTTTACATGGGAGCATTTGAAAACACATACATTCATGGCACACACCCATTCAAAAACAATATACTACTATACAGACGCTATATCGACGACCTATTTCTAGTTTGGAGAGGAAATATTGATGAAGCTTCCCTTTTTATTGAGACCCTAAATAATAACAATTATGGATTAACATTTACGCATACCTTCTCTCCCGTTTCCATTGAGTTCCTAGACCTCACAATTAGCCACAATAGCAATTGCAATAAATTTATCACGCAAACACATTTCAAACTGGTAGATGTTAACAGTTACATCGATTTTAAAAGCGCTCACTACCGCCCTTGGCTGAAAAATATACCATTCGGACAATTTAGGAGGATCAGAAAGAACTGCAGCACAGACATCCACTATCATAAAGAGTGCAATGTCCTTGAAAAACGTTTTAAAGACAAACACTTTCCTCTAAAACTAATAAAAGGTGCAAGACATAAGGCCACTGAACTAACGCAAAACTCCTGCCTTAACCCGCCTCCTAGAAATCCTGGACCCAGCAAGAACTTCAATACCAACTTTATCACTACTTACAATAAAGGTAGCAAGATAATCAGAGCTATCTTAGGGAAACATTGGCACATCATTAAAAACGACCCATACCTGAAAGACCTGGTCCCAATGAAACCCAGTATTACCTTCAGGCGGTCTTCAACTCTTAAAAACCTCCTAGCTCCTAGCAGAATTAAGAAGTGCCTAACACCCAGCACTAACTTCCTCTCAGATCTAAAAGGATCATACAAATGTGGTCGCCCACGTTGCCTATGCTGTAACATTATCAACCATAACAAACACACATACACATCCTCAGTTACCGATGAAACCTTCCCAATCAGAACGTTTCTCAATTGCGGCAGCTCGTATGTCGTTTACCTTATCGAATGCCCCTGTCAACTACAGTATATAGGCAGGACCACCCAATGCCTACGAACCCGGGTCAACAACCACCGCTTCAATGTTACACTGTGTTTTAAAAAACCAGTGTTATCTCGCCACTTTGCTCAAATACACAAATGTCAGTTTAATGAAATCCGAATTACTCCTATTGAACATATTCACCCAGATGTCCCAAATAGGTTTAACAAGTTGAAACAAAGGGAAAATTATTGGATATTCAAAATGAATACACTACATCCCAGAGGCCTGAACGACATCTCAGAGTCGTCTTTAGATTAGCCATATCAACATCGATTAATCCTCTTAATTAGGAGATATCATGACCCTTCTAGCCTACACACTAAGACGCACATAGACACATCTACATGATTTTCCTATTAAAACCTACCAATTAAATACACAATAAACTATTGTCCTCCTTAGACATTGATACCCGGAGACTTTCTAATCAACATTCATATACAAAAATCCCCCAGTGTAAAACCATCCGAATTGCTTCAACCCAAAATTTCGTATTTATGTCCTTACACACACCAACACGTACCGTTAATTTTTTAAAACCCCAAAAAAATCTTTTTCTTTACATAAAATATCTTTTTATGAGACCATAAAGAGTTCACCATATTCTCTTTAAACTAACCATTTTCCTAGCCGCTAATAAACCTTTTGAATACATACTGTTTGAATTAAATTCTTTTCATACACACATTCGAATATTTCTACTTACCTCCTCAGCAGCTGTCCTTGCCCATCCCTCTCCTCAATGACGTCTCACGCGAACCCCCGGAGTTTGCGTGCCAATATGCGTGCCACCATGCGTTCCACCGCATGCTGCTCTGGCCCGCCTCGGCTTCCGTAGTCAAAACGATCACCTTTACTACAGCCCGGTTTTACCCAAACAAATCCACATTCACTGTACTAACCAATACACTGAATAAAAGAAACACAACAACGCTACATTACTACCTTTTGCCGCCCGCACTATGAGATGAACTTTCTATACTGTAAATGTTTAGTCTCTCGGATCCGCTACAACCTTTGACATGTAACATCTCGCAAACATCCCCTGTTCTGTATTTTAATATTCTAATGTTTTACCTAACTACATGTTCTTTGTCCAATCGTACTATAATCTGATTATTTCTGTTATTGTACCTGGTAATTTTGTGAACTTTGACCCGCCATGTTTTGGGGGTTTGCTTTCCACTTTTGCTCCATCTGAACTGGGCCAATCATCAGCCAGTGTTGTGTATATATATACCAGCCTGTTTTAAACAAAATTTTATGCCTGATGAAGACGCCAGTTCGGCGTCGAAACGCGTTGCAATAAAGCACCCTTTTAAATTAGAAGAGACTACTCGTTTCTCCAGAGACTACTATTTCTCCATTTGACTTGGTCCACGCAGCAGCGCCGTTATAGATCCCCCTTTTTCTACAATTATCTACTATACACCAGCGGTTACCTTTGGAAACCGGTCCGGATCTGGCAGCAGCACCCGTGGATTTATTTCGCGCATTACCTATGGCTTTCTGGTGAGCATGGTATATTCATTCTTCCATTAGCCTACCCTACTGAACTGCACTATGTGGCGCCGTGGTCTTTTCTCTCTCTCTCGGTCTATACATTCGACCTTCTTCAGACACGCATTATGATCGTGGATAAGGATATGCGACGCTTGCGACCTCGGTCGCTGTAAGGTAATTGCGCCATTACTTTTGGATTACTACTTTTCGCTATATCTGAAATAAAATATCACTTATTGCATAATACCTTGGAGTGCTGAGTTCCCATTTTTTATACATTAGCGTGGAAGCCTACTCACGCACCCTTGAAAAACGGAGTGCTGTGGGATCAAGAAAGTATCACGCTGCAACAAGATATCAGAGTCAAGTTAAAGATGGCTACATCTGTATAACAGTATAAAATCCATCTAGTAACAGATTACATGTTTCATACATTACATGTTCTTAGTCGTAGCCCCTATAATAACACATGTATCTTTCTTCCATGTTTATAAAACAGCAGCCCCATGTAACGCCTATATCCAGTGTATACACAGACAGTCTATCCAGGCAGTAGGAGATAATCGAAGATGTAACTGATACTGCAGCCATTTATGATGTCACTGATGATGTCATAGACAGTACTAGTCGTTAGGTTCTATGAGCAGTTGGATTACATATTTTCTACTATTTCTGCCAATGATATCTGGACCAGGACTGTGATTGACTGTGTGATTGACAGGTAAGATGCAGCATTTTATCATTAATTCTACATGTTACTGGATACATGAAATATATACGCTCTAGAAATCTCATATAAGGCCAGATTCACACTGGACATTACTGCAGCAATTTCTAACCACACGAACACCTCATCACAACTATATGATTTTAGAAGGATTTTTTTCTGGTGATTGTCGGGAGTTGGGGTTGCTTAATGCAACTAACAACTGAACATGTGGATTTTACATTCAGATTTCAATGTTTCATATTTTCTCATTAAAGTTACAACTTAGTACAACACAGTATGTTCACACAGCCTATTTTCAGACGTTTCTCGGGCCGTAAACACCCCGAAAAATAGCTGAAAATACAGAGGCTGAACGCCTCCAAACATCTGCCCATTGATTTCAATGGAAAAAGCGGGCGGTTTGTTCCGATGGTGCATTTTACGTGGGCGTTTGATAAAGTCAATAGAAAAAAGCTGTCTGTAATGTGGAATGTGACTTCTCAAGTATTTTCTAGAACAGACATGTCCAGAGAGATGTCAGATCCTCTATAATTTTATAGTTTTTCAGTTTTCAATATGACGTCTAATTTTTCTGCTAAGTCTTTGTTTACATCTGTGTTGCAGGCTCTGTTAGTGGTTCTGCTCCTATGATAAAGGAGTACAGCGAAAATAGCAAGCACATGTGAACAGAGCCTTAGTTGGTAGAGGGAACTCATTTATATTATCTTCACTGTTTACATATTTTATTATATTGTAATTAAAATGAGATATTATTTGTATTTTCTCAGTTACAATGGAGAATTTGGGGAGAGGTGATTCTTCTGACTGTCTTCCATCTAGATAATTGTAGCTTATTAAACAAGTTTACATGTGTGTACAAAAAGCTCATCTCTAATATATAAAACTATTATTAGACTAATATATCACCTATAAAGAATATCATTTTTCCAAATAAAAAAACATATCTTTGTTAAAAGTATACAAATATAAAAGAATAATCGATGGAACAAAGCGGATTCAAGTTGGCATCAGCTGATCACATAAATACACACTCATAGATGTGACTCATACAAAATCCTCTATAATAGCTACGGGAGAAAAATAGGAATATTTACCAGATGGCTGTGAATAGTCTTAAAAAGCTACCGTATATTATCCTAATAAGGCTCAGCAGTAGCCAGGGCCGGCCTTAGGGGTGTGAGACCTGTGCCATTACATAGGGCGCATCCCTCGAGCAGGTGGAATCTGGTGCTGCGCTGGCTCCCTTCCACTGCTTGTGTTTTAGAAGCGGCCAGGCAACTCAGCAGCTGCCTTTCCGCCTGGGCGCTTCTCTCACTGGCGTGGCGTCTCTAGCAGCGACAGCGGACATGAGGGTGCCCATCATGGCCGGTGTCGCCGCTAGCAGCCGCTGTGGCTGCTACAGTGGTAGTGATGCCACATTTAATAGTATCTGCATCTTTAAGACGCAGATACTATTGAATACTATAGCAGAGCGGAGAGTATCTGTCACAAAGTATTGCAGTTTTTTATGCATTTTTTTAATGCATTTTTACCATACAACAATTATAGGCCATGTCCCTAACCATTCTGAAACTATCAGCACTGATTGTATAGTATCAGACCATGGCCATGGACAAAAGGAAATAGCAGCACCCGGTTGTCAATTTCTGCTTACATTTCCAGGAGTAATAAAAGAGGAACGGCACAATGAAGCGCTCTATCATGGCCTCAGGTCCAGGTGTAGGAGGGCTGCTCAAAGAATAAGGAGAGCGCCCAATTAATGCCCAGCATAGAAAGTAGGAGAGTCCAAGGTAAGTGCCGAATATTTATTGTATCTCTACACAAGTTATATCACATATTTACTGGCTGGATGCTTTTTAGTAATCATGGATATTTTCTCTGGTACCGAAATCCAAGAAGCCAATTTCAGTTTTTTCAAATTGTCCCTGAGAAAATAAGGTTGTACTTCCTAATATTCCTCACTTCAATGCTAAGGGTGTAAGAATAGAAAAAATGCCCCTTGCAAAATGTACTGAGCGCTTATTACTGACAAGCTACAAACCTGTACTATATTAGGAAAAGAGACCAAGAGCCTGGAAACCCGATGTGGTCAACTATGGATCCAGACTAAGCTGCCACCTAAACTTATTTGTTGTCAGCAAACTTGGTGCATGCCCAGTATATTCATTACATGTATCCAAATTATATGTGTCCAGAGACGCCACAAAACAAAAAGAGAATCAGAAACTCCACATTTCTCCATGATTTTCCTTTAAGGTTTGGTTTATATAGAGACATAACGTTTAGCTCCTTGGCCTTGATGTCAAATCTATACCAGGTCCCGCCAATCACAATATACCATATATAATCTGGACACCACAGACACAATAGGCTGGTTTTATGGAAAATGTGGTCCTAGGCAACAAGCAAATTAGACTCGCACCCACCCCCATCCCACCACAAAATCTTTTTATACAGTTTTTTTTTATTTATCTGGTGGTCTAGGGCAGTGAAAGGGTTCAGTGTAAATTCACTGGTGGTTTAAGGATGTTACGGGATTATTTTTAAATTATCTGGTCGTCTAGGGCAGTTAAGGGGGTGAAAAGTAAAATCAGGATTCCTCTAGGAGATGGGGCATTTGGGATTGGCATTTGTAAATTGCCCAGATTGTGTGTGACCCCCCTAATACCAGTCATGGACACCAGGGCCTGGGTGTGACTGCAACCTCTTCACCCCTATAGTTGTGTTCTCTGGGTTTACACTAACATTACAAAATGTTTTCAATGTCTGACTCGTCCTGTGATAGAAAATGTGTGAAAGTAAATATATTATTATTAATTCTAGATATGGGGTTATTTTATGTTTATTCCATTATGTATTTTACAGACATTTATAACATCTGATTTATGTGGCACCAGTGACGGCCGACATGCTAGAAGATCCACTGTATATATGTAAGTATTATAGCAAATAACAACCTATATAAATTCTATAACCTGATGTCATCCAGAATGTTCCTATAGAGACACATGACAAGACTGTGGGAACTAATTCCCCAATGTTGTTAAACCAGGGCCGGTCTTAGGGGTGTGCGACCTGTGCGGTTACACTGGGTGCATCACCTGTCACTACTGAATGGGGTGCCACTGGTCTTGATGTCTGGGGTACCCATTGCTTGAACTCTCAATCCCACTCTTCATGTAAAAAAAATAAAGGGCACTGCTCAGGGTGCAGATACATTCCCTTAATAATGGATTACATTACAGTGTGGCAGACAATATCTGTCTGGCGGTGTTATTTGGGCACTGTATGATTGCATTATTTGAGTACTATATTCTACGGCATAAAGCTGAATTTACACGCTGCAGAATTGCTGCGCGGCAAAATTCACAAGTGTTACAGGTGAATAGTTACAGTTTCAAAACCTTATCCACATGTAGCAAAAGTAAACGCTGGGAATTTTGCTGCAGCTCTATATTATTATTATTATTATTATTATTATTATTGACATGCTACATAAAGAGGATATTATGATATTAGTAATATAAAGGGGTCTTGTTATTTATGTAATTTCCTAATACATTGTTGGAATATGGAGGCAGTACACAGCGCACACAGTGTCTACATTACCAGTACTGCAGTCTGTGCGCCACATACAGGTCCGTCCACATGAAATTGCTGTGTACATGAGCCCCAGTGTATATTTCCTTCATTGTTGGGTTGTCTATACTGAGCATACATCTGTCTGGAGAAATAAAACGACACAATTATTGTTTTTTCCAGAACACCTTAAGATCGGCTGCCTGCTGCCAGGGGGACTCTCTGAAGCAATATTTCATCTATGCAAGGTGCGTCTATTATTAGTTACTATATGCAGTGTCCACCAATACCCTCCACAGTTAGAATGACACTTTTTGTATGTGCTGGGTCAGAATGCCCCTTTTGTATGGCCCCACAGTAATGAAGCCCCCTTTTGTAAGCCCCGACTCAGTCCTTTTATTCCTCATATTAATAGTGCCCCCTTTGCGCCTATAAAATAAAAAATGCTACTCACCTAATAGACAACCAACCGGGTTAGACATTCTGCTTCCTACAAAATCAGTGGCCTGGCGCAGACGGAGTGATTCAGTGACATCATCATGCTGGGTCTCTGATATCATTAGTATACTCCGGGTGCCTAGTTGGCTATAGGTCTGAATTAGGCCATGGCCTACGAAATCATACGGCAGGGCAGGAACCCAATGGCTCCCTGCGCCGTTATTGTTTGTCCAATTTCAGGGGCGTATGGAGCCCCAGAGCTGTGGGCCACCCCAAATCCCTGGACCCCTATATACCCCTTTGGTAATCTTACACTGGTTGGGGACTGGACTCTGTTCTAGATGAAAATGTTGCCATTGATTGAGATTTGTCCTAATACATTGACTTTCTTTCTCCTAGAATTAATTCTTCATAAGAGTTAATGATAACCACACGTCCCAGGAGGCCAGATCAAAGATTAAGCAAAGCCCTCCTCCTCACCTCACATAATGTTCTACATTCAGCCGGACAAATTCAGTAGGAGAGTCCGAGGTCAGTGTATTTTATTAACTGTATCTCTAAATGATCGCATAGGGCGTATTACTGGTCAATACTGAAGAGGGCACTACCACCATTGATGGCCTGGTCACCCTCAACTTACACTCCCGATCCGGCATTTAGGGCCCAAACCTATAATATAAAAAAACAGAAAGATTCAATCCCTAGTTTATTGACTGGGTGATGTTATTTGAGCACTGTATGATTAAATTATTTGGACACTACATAGTGCATCATAAGGGGGAGGACGTCACAGATACTGCACATGTCACCAATAAACCTAAGGCCGGCCCTGGATGTGACACAATAGCTGCCACGTGACATGCCATCCACACTGACATGACCGCTGTGGCCTAGTAACTAAAGACAACAGAACCACCAGCGCAGGAGCCACAGGGAATTAAAAAAATTAGTAGGGGCTATTTGTTATTTTTAGACATATGTGGCTCATACTAAGGTTTTTGAAACTGTCAGAAAATCAATTTAATACTTATTTTGTCTGTTGAATCCAGAAATACAATTTACCATTTTCTACTCTCTCTACTCCAGTCCAAAAGACTCCACAAAAGACAAATTAGAAGTTTTCCACTAAGAATAAGATTATATAGGAGAATAACGATAAGCTCCTGGTCCTTGATACAAAGTCTATACCAGGGTCCTCCAACTATCATGTGCCATTATACTGCTGGTGTTATTTGTGTGGCAGGGGGGCATTGGACTCGTCCTGTGATAGAAAATGAAATGTGTGAAAGTAAATATATTATTATTCATTACAGATATGGGGCTATTTTATGTATGTGCATTAAACCCATTATGTATTTTACAGACATTTATAACATCTGAATATGTGGCACCAGTGACAGCCGACATGCTAGAAGATCCACTGTATATATGTAAGTACTATAGCAAATAACAACCTATAGAAATTCTATAATCTGATGTCACCCAGAATGTTCCTATAGAGACACATGACAAGACTGTGGGAACAAATTCTCCAAGGTTGTCAAAAGGCAGATCATATATTTGTTGATATGATGAACCATACTAAGCGCACGTCATAATATCTTTACAGTTTATACTTTTTGTTCCAGAAATACTTAAGATCGGCTGCCTGCTGCCAGGGGGACTCTCTGAAGTAATATTTCATCTATATGCGGTATGACCATCATTAGTTACTATATACTGTACCCACCAGTAGCTCTGTACATTGAAAAAGTGATGAGCGGGCAAAATGCCAAGAAAGGCATAGCAGTGGGGAACTTTGGATAGTTGGTAGGAATAGGCATAATGTAAGTTAGGGGTATCTTTGTCCAAAATGCTGGCCACATTGGGACTGAACGTAGGTGTAAGGTAATTGGATGAGGGGACTTAGGGTAGTGTAGTGGAATTTTAGACAGCTTTGGTCTGCCAAGAACATTTGCGATGTGTCAAGGCCTGGTTAAAGTATCTACAATGGCTTCAGGAAGGGAGAGTAGTAACTAGGGGGCCCCATCAATGACCTCGATTTCATGGCGCCACAGGCTGGAAGTTCAGTAGGCCTAAATTAGGCCTAATATTTTGTGTGAAACTGGAGGCGGCCGTACCACTATGATGCAATAGAAAAGGACTTAAGTGAGTTGCATTACAAGTCATGATCTGCAGGCATAGGTGATAATGGACACTGGCAGAATGTTTTTATATTTACAGCTCTCAAGCGGAAAGCAATGGAAGGTGCTGGGATATTGCCACGTATAGAGCCCCCACAAGTCATGTAGCACAAGAACCTGGACTTGGGGTATACTGGATTGTTTGGAGCCGATGGCTGGAAGTAAGAAGTATCCTGGCATCAAGGAAGCAAGGCAGGTATCCTCAATGGTATCATTCTAGCAAAAATTTGAGGGAACATGGCACAATGATGGGCCAAGTGCCAGGGTCCTTGCGCAGGGTTCCTGGGTCGGTGAGGGCAACATTATCCCAGGAGGGCCTCATAATCTCAACATGGGAGAGGGACACCTTGGGGGTTGCCAAAATGTTTATAACATGGAGTACTGGCACAATGTTTGGAATTACAGGAGCAGCGCATCTGGATGTAAAGAGAAGCAGAAGAAGGCAACAGTAGCTGGTTGAGTCTGATTCTGATCTGTCAGATGATTATGAGTGGTCTGATGTTGGGGATAGAAGGGCTAATGGGCAAGACAAGTAAGGTGCTGAAAAAAATGTTTAAGCAGGATAAAGCAAAAAGGCAAAAGCGAGGAGGCGTGATACCGAAAGCCAATCCTTTACTGGAAAGAGGGGGTAAAATTTGGGGCCAGGAAACATGTTTGTTGATTTCTACCTAAACACACTTGTCCCAGGAAATGTTGGGAACGATAAGTGGGGAAAGGCTTGTCTAGTTTTTGAGATGTCTATGGAAGCCGTTGCAGCTTGAGTGGTTGGGTAGCTGTCAGAGGGAAAAGAGGCAGAGGAGGTTATTAGTGATTGAGTGAAGAGATTTTGTATAGTATTGCAGTGTTATGGTGGTGGACCAGGACCCCCTTATTGATCAGGTGCCAATAAAAAGGGATGGTGCCTGTAAAGAAGGCTGGTAAGTATGAAAAAAAATACATCTGTCGCATCTAAAAGAGGCATCCGTAAACGATGCAACAGACAAGGAGTTGAGTGGGTTGCATCATTAAAGCAGAATCTGCAGGTACGGGTGACAATGGATACTTGCAGAATGTTTTTGTGCCTACAGGACTGAAGCGAGAAGCAGTGGAAGGGACCCGGATATCGCCACGGATAGGGCGTCCATGAGTCATGCAGCACAAGGAACTGGACTTGGGATGTAATTGACTGTTTGGAGGAGATAGCGTACATTTGCAAAGAACGTAGTTGGCTTTCGAAGCGCGTAAGCGGTCTTGTATCATCAAGTCAACATGCCGTGTGGTTTATAAAATGTTTTTCTAATAAAGTCATCACATTGTCATGAGGATTGCTGGCCCGTATTTTCTTCTGTTTGCTGTAAATTTGTTGGACAGTGTGGTCAGGGGGTCATGAAGATTGGTCAGGGTGATCATTGGCTACCTGGGTAGGGGGACAGTTGGGTGCAGGTGGCCACGGCTGGCCCTAGAAGCGGAATTGGATGCCTGATGGTGCAGAACAAGGATGGGTGTGAGAAGGGTGGAGAGCAGTGCGACTTGCATAGCACGCTATGGCAAATTATCCGGCTATTGAAGACAAATCCTAAATACAATAGTTTAGTGTACAAATACAATATCAGATTCAAGCATAGATACGTATAGCATAGAGACAGGGCTAGAAATAAGCTCAGTTTATATATAAAGCACCAAAAAAAAGCTCAGTGTTATGGCTACGGACCGCTGCCGCTCACCCTCTGCAAATAGCCGCGACCGCCACTACCTGCACACCTGCCGAAATTCTCCTCCCCAGAGACCACGGCTGGTGCGACCTTCCCTTCCTGGAGTGTGCGAGGAGTGCCTTAAAGGGGCAGCGCACGCACTTCCTAAAAGTTTCCTATCCTACCCCAGTGCACCCTGGATTATAAAAAGGGCTCTGCCCTCCCACTCCTTGCTTGAACGTTGTTTGTACTTTTCCCATGTTTGTATTGCAAGTGGTCCCTTAGGGTTTTCCTGCTTGCTCCCAGTGTTCCCGTTCCCTGCATCCTATCTCTTGTATCTCGTGATGTTTCCTAACTGTGCCTGCCTTGTATTTGAGTCGTGTGGTACAGCCTGCTGTATCACCACAACTGTGTGTCATCTGCCATCCCTGGTGCCATCCGCCTCGACTGGCGCAACCTGCCACACCTAGCCCTATCTACGCCGGAGCCTGCTATGGCAGAGCGGCCTAGTGGGTCCACATAAGGATGTAGCCATCTTTAACTTGACTCTGATAACTTGCTGCAAAATAAGGGATCTTTCCACTGTGTATTTAATGCGTTAAAAGTCAAGCTAAAGACGGCTAGATCTGTACCCTAGATCGTGACAGTACGCTCAGGCCATGGAACCCGCTGGCCAGCCTAAGACCACAGTTCAGGTCATACGGATGGATATGTGTGACCTACATGCACGCCAGGATCAACTCCTCGTGGCTGTAAATTCCATCATCACCCGGATCAACTCCCTGTTCCTTCCCGAGAGACTGCTGCCATTCCACTGCCCGTTACTTCTCCTGTCTGTTCCGGATCCACAGTTGCACTGTCTCTTCCTCCTCGCTATGACAGTGATCCTAGAGCCTGAGAGGGTTCATCAATCAATGTACCATGCATTTTAGACTGTGTGCTCTCCTCTTCTCCTCTGATGAGGCCAAGATAGCGTTCATTATTTCCCTCCTCGCTGGCAAGTCCCTCGCATGGGCGATGCCCATCTTGGAACGTCAGGGGCCAGAAATTTTGGACTTATCCCTGTTCTTACAGACTTTTCGTGCGGTGTTCAAGGAGCCGGGTCTAACATCCTCAGCAGCAGCCACTCTGCTAACCCTGAAGCAAGGGGCGTCCACAGTAGGAGAACATGCCATCTCCTTCCGTACCCTGGCAACATAGTTGGCATGGAACAATGAAGCATTGGTAGTGACCTTTTTGCAGGGACTGTCCTCACACATCAAGGACGAGCTGGCAGCCCGCGACCTCCCACCTACCCTGGATGCCTTTATCCTGTTGGCTACCTGGGTCAACATGAGGATCCAGGAACGCGATCAGGAGGTTCGGGGGAGAGACATTTTCACAGATTGGCACCCTCGTTCAGGTCTGTGTTTGTATTGCGGACTTAAAGGCCGTTTCGTGCACCAATGTCCACAAAAGCTGGGAAACTCCAGCACCTAGAGATCCAACTCTAGGTGGGATGATGCCAAACGTCAAAACCTCTTCCAAATTATCTATTCCTGTGACCATCATCTCGGGAGAGACATCACACTTCTCCTCTGCCTATCTTGACTCCAGGGCAGCTGGAAATTTCATCCAGCAGGATTTAGTGGACCGACTACATCTACCCACAGATCTTCTAGAGAGACCCCTTGCTGTTGCTTCTGTAAATGGACTACCATTGCCCGATCCTATTGTGGCTATCATAAAACCACTGACGTCACAAATTGGAGTCCTTCACTCTGAACAGATCACCTTCCTATTCCTGCCTAAAGCCATCAACCCGGTTCTACTGGGTCTGCCTTGGCTTCATCTACACGCCCAGGTCCTTGACTGGAGTCCGCCCTGTTTTGCCTCCACTGCCTCAGTCACTCTCCGATCTACCATCTTATTATGCTAGTTTTGTGGACATCTTCAGTAAGAGCAGGTAGATAAAAACAGTGGGAACCATGTGGGATCCATTGTAAAAAAGAGACAACATCCAGGCGCAATACTTCAGGGAGTCCAACACATTTTTGAGAAAAATATATATATAATTCATTTTCTAAAACAATAGATCATAATAAAACATACATAAAAAAGAGAGATAGAGGTTCTCTTGAGGCACAATGCGTTTAGGGGAAACAGAACCCCTTTATCAAGTAAACATGAGACCAAAAAGTTTTTCCAGAGAACCCCTTTAATGACCGCCGTGAAAAGGCGTAATGTTATTAAGGGGTTATATTCGCATTGTTGGGCGGTCATCTCCAGTTTACTGTAGTATCATTATTATTATTACACCAAAATTTATATGATATTATATAATAATAAATTATATAATATATATATTATTATATTATACCTGTTAGGAGATGTTGTCACCCCCAGACGAGGGCTGTGCCGAAACGTACTTCGTAATTGGCGCCATCCCGGTTATGTCATACAGATGGGTATATATTGCGGCATGTTATTTCATATGCTGTACTCTTTTGAACATGTGTTGCAACTATCCTAGGACCATCAATACTTGTATTTAGCTTCTTGTCCATGTCCTTATCCATCCTGCAGTATTGCAAAGACAATTTATATTATATATGGTATATATCTTTATTTCATATATTGCTTAGCACTTTGTACTTTATAAATAAAATGTATCCGTATTGTTATGGGCATGTGTTCACCCTGTGTATTTCACTTCCGGAGATGTTGCTATATCTATTGTGTGACTCTTTTTGTCATTTGTCCTCTATATTTAATAAAGCTTTTTGATACTTTTCAAAAGCATCACTATTGGTGCTCTGTGCCATTATTGTTTAGGTCAGGTTCGCCCTCTGCCGCTAGGTGCTGTGGGGTAACACAGGAGGAGGCATGTGTAGATGCCTGGGGGACTCAGTGGGGTGCCTGATGAACATGGTGGGGCGGTTCCCTGGTGAAGGGTGCGGGTCCATCCCAGGTTTTCGCGTGGGCGGTCCTGTAAAGTCTGGGTAGGAGGGAGGTTTTCCACATTTTCCCTTGTTAAGCCTCTTCTGGTGAGTCATGAGGCGGTTGCGGTCTCAGTCCAGACTGAGACACCTAATGAGGTAAACGGGGATCAGTTGGCTGTGTATGTCTGCTTCGAGAGATCCCTGGGTGCCCATCTTTAGCAGGAGGTCAGGAAACATATAGGGAAGGAAGAGTATGTGGAGATCTTCCCCCTCCTCCCCTTGAAGAAGTTCTATCTGGACCAGGAGAAGAAGGACTAGAGCAAAAAAGAAGAGGAGGAGAAAAGGTGTTATCTCCTGATTCCGCAAACGTTTACCAATTGGTTGCATGCATTTGCGATTCTAGCTAGTGTGATTTGCAAAAAATGCTGGAGCACTGATCGGCCCTTTTATGTTTTATGGATTCTGTTGGGGAATCACATAGGGTGTATGAGGCCCTGGTATAGCTCTGTTATGATAAAGAAGTCAGAATACAGACAACGCAGTTAAATCTAAGCTTTATACAGAACATAGTGGAACGACAAAAACAGCAAAAAAATCGCAAAGACAACCACCACTTAAAACCTTAATTTAAAGAATCAAAATAAATTTTATAAAACAACACCAGCCCCAAGTGAATATAATTTGTAATGTTACATAGTTACATAGTTAGTACGGCTGAAAAAAGACACATGTCCATCAAGATCAACCAAGGGACGGGAAAAGGGAAGGGAACAATTTCTACACATAGGAGCTAATACGTTTTTGTTCTAGGAAATTATCTAACCCTTTTTTAAAGCCATCTACTGTCCCTGCTGTGACAGCTCCTGCGGTAGGCTATTCCATAGATTCACAGTTCTAACAGTAAAGAAGGCTTGTCGCCTCTGCAGGTTGAACCTTTTTTTCTCCAGACGGAGGGAGTGCCCCCTTGTTTTTTGAGGGGGTTTTACATGGAACAGGATTTCACCATATTTTTTGTATGTGCCATTAATATATATATATGTAAATTAATCATGTCCCCCCTTAGTCGTCTTTTTTCAAAGCTAAATAGGTTTAATTATTTTAATCTTTCCTCATAACTTAGATTCTCCATGCCCCTTATTAGCTTCGTTGCTCTTCTTTGTATTTTTTTCCAACTCCAGGGCATCCTTTCTATGAACTGGAGCTCAGAACTGAACTGCATATTCTAGATGAGGCCTCACTAATGTTGTAGGGGGTAAGGGAATGATAATGCTGGGAACTCTCTCTATTACACACCCTACTTAAACCCTGCCCACCACTGCGGGATAGCCGCTCTGATGACAGCAATACAACACTCGAGCCTACTGTACCTATTATACGCTAGATCCACCCGGATAATTATTAGTGAGACCGAAGAAATGACCAAAAAACGTCCACTTCCAGTGCCATTCCCTTTGTCCGAAGGTTGTAGTTCAAAAGGGAAGCAAATATAGTTACTGGCCATACCAATCAGATCCTGAGTATACAGTAATAGATGTGTGAGATAATTGTTGTTTGGGTAAATATAAGACACAGTACAGAAGGTTATATTGATCATGACAATAATTATATATTTAGATATTCCAAAAAGAAGGACCAGTACAAAATAAAGTTGCACTGATCACAGCAATAGTACTTGTATGTCCCCGAT
This sequence comes from Rhinoderma darwinii, assembly GCF_050947455.1. NCBI lineage: Eukaryota > Metazoa > Chordata > Amphibia > Anura > Rhinodermatidae > Rhinoderma > Rhinoderma darwinii. Next base: position 77,774,094 of record NC_134690.1, read on the forward strand.
GTAGAAAGAAGTCAGCCGCATAGTTTAGCTGGCCACCCGATGTCAGTCCATAATGGTGCAGGGGATAGAGGAGTATTCCCTGCACATAATCCAAATAGCATCTGATGTCATAAAGTACTGCCCCGGATGTGATGATGAGCGGTACCATTGCACGGTGCAGAAGTCTATCAAGCATGTGTCACTGGTGGGAGTATCACGTGTCTCCCATGACACAAATGCCCAGAGTGTAGTCCATGATGCTTCTCATGACATGAGCTGCCAACGTGTGTCAACAGATAGGGAACCAATAAGTGTGTCAGATGCCGGATACCACATCATCGGTAGCTGTGTATTATATCTGTAGAGACCTGATCACAAATGTATTAACTCTAGGCACTCTCAGGACTTTTCAGTGGTGGTCCTCTCTGTGATTTTCTTTTGCTGTTTTTACCTTCCACTTTGTTCTGTAGTCAGCGTACTGACAGCCCCATGATCAAATCACAGCGTACTTATGGAGTGACAGAGGGAGCCGCCTCCCGCTATCTACCCACCTAAATGCTGCGGTTGCCATTGACTACACCATCTAAGAGGTTAAATTGTCAAGATCAGAGGTTTCAATCACAGCCGGGCTCCTCCTGTGCCACACAATCACCATGATGGAATAGTACGTTACGGTGGCACTATGTAAGGCAATCCATGACGTACATTTATTTTATGGAGGCTTAAGGGGTTAATTTTATGGCTGAACGGTGTATAATCATCAAGGGCATAATAATAGGGGTTGCAGAGGTAAAAGCCTCACTGGTGCCTTGCTACCTGAGGGGCCCCAAAAGAAGACACTTGAATTATAAATGGAGCACAGTCTAGAAAAATAGTTGCCTATTGGTCAGTGTCTGTAGTGTCCGGAATAAAAAGAATACGTTGTTTGAAGGTAAAGTTGTTATGATGAGACGACCCCTTTAACCCGTTTGTGACCGGCCCATCGTGTTTCTACGTCGGTCACTAACGGGCCTTATTCCGATGCCATAGACTTTTTAAGTTGCGGCATCGGAATAAGTTTACAGAGCAGGGAGCTGTCAGATCTCCCTGCTCTCAGCTGCTAGAAGCAGCTGAGGGCTGGGAGCGTCCCTGCTCTGCCGTGTGAGATCGATATAAGTATCGATCTCACATGTTTAACCCCTCAGATGCGGTGCGCAATAGCGAGCACCGCAGCTGAGTGGTTTTGGAGAGAGGGAGGTAGCTCCCTCTCTCTCCCACCGACACCCGGCGATACAATCGCCGAGTGTCAGTGTCTCCCATGGCAGCCGGGGGCCTAACAAAGGCCCCCAGGTCTGCCTGTAATGAATGCCTGCTAGGGCATGCCTCTGGCATGACCTAGCAGATGCCTGTCCGTTTTAAACGGACAGGCATAATACACTGCAATACAAAGTATTGCAGTGTATTATAATAGCGATCGCAGAATCGCATATTATAGTCCCCTAGTGGGACTAGTAAAAAAGTAAAAAAAAAAGTTTGATAAAGTTAATTAAAAAAAATGTGAAAAAAAAATGAAAAACCCAGCTTTTCCCATTACAAACTGCTTTAGTATTAAAAAAACAAAATACAGTAAAAAAGTTACCTATATTTGGTATCGACGCGTCCGTAACGACCCAGACTATAAATCTATAATGTTTTTTAACCCGCACCGTGAACGCCGTAAAAAATTAAATAAAAAAAGATGGAAAAATTTCTGTTTTCTGTGAATCCTGACTTTAAAAAAATGTGACTAAAAAGTTATCAAAGAGTCGCATCTACTCCAAAATGGTACCGATAAAAACTACAAGTCTTCCCGCAAAAAAAAAGCCCTCATACAGCTGCATCGGCGAAAAAATAAAATTGTTACGGCTCTTCAAATACGGAGACACAAAAACAAATACTTTTAAAAAAAAAGCGTTTTTACTGTGTAAAAGTAGTAAAACATACGAAAACTATACAAATTTGGTATCGTTGCAATCGTAACAACCCGCTGAATAAAGTTATTGTGTTATTTATACCACACGGTAAACTGCGCAGATTTAGGACGCAAAAAAGAGTGGCGAAATTTCAGATTTTTTTCTATTTCCCCCCCAAAAAAAGTTAATAAAAGTTAATCAATAAATAATATGTACCTCAAAATGCTGCTATTATAAAATACAACTTGTCCCGCAAAAAACAAGACCTTCTACAGCGATGTCGACGCAAAAATAAAAGAGTTATAGCTCTTGGAATGCGACGATTGAAAAACTTAAAAAATAGCTTGGTCATTAAGGTCCAAAATAGGCTGGTCATTAAGGGGTTAAATACAGAAGTGACAGTTTTACACAATGATTCAATTTATATAAGTGACACTATTGATATATTTGTTCCGCAATATGTCAGCTTCTATGTACAGATGTAGTGATCTTTAACTTGAATTTAACCCCTTAACCCCTTAAGGACGCAGCCTAGTTTGGGCCTTAAGGCTCAGAGCCCATTTTTGAAATCTGACATATTTCACTTTATGTGGTAATAACGTCGGAATTCTTAAACCTATCTAAGCGATTCTGAGATTGTTTTCTCGTGACACATTGGGCTTCATGTGCATGGTAAAATTTGGTTGATATATTCAGTGTTTATTGGTGAAAAATTGCAAAATTTAGAGAACATTTTGAAAAAATAGCATGTTTCAGAATTTCAATGCATCTGTTTTTAAAACAGACGGTTATACCACCCAAAATAGTTACTAGTTCACAATTCCCATATGTCTACTTTAGATTTGCATCATTTTTCGAACATTCTTTTATTTTTCTTGGACGTTACAAGGCTTAGAACATAAACAGCAATTTCTCATATTTTTAAGAAAATTTCAAAAGCCTTTTTTTAAAGGTACCTCTTCAGTTCTGAAGTGGCTTTGAGCGGCCTATGTATTAGAAACCCCCATAAAACACCCCATCTTAAAACCTAGACCCCTCAAGGTATTCAAAACAGCATTTAGAAAGTTTTTTAACACTTCAGGCATTTCACAGGAATTAAAGCAAAGTGGAGGTGAAATTTGCAAATTTCATTTTTCTTGCTGAATTTTAATTTGATGAAATTTTTTTCTGAAATACAGAAAGTTTTACCAGAGAAATACTACTAAATATGTCTTTTCCAGATTCTGCCGTTTTTAGAAATGTCTCACATGTGGCTCTAGTGTTCTCGTGGACTAAAATACAAGCCTCAGAAGCAAAGAAGCACCTTGTGCATTTTGAGGCCTCTTTTTTATTAGAATATATTTTAGGCAGCATGCCAGGTTTGAAGAGGTGTTGAGGTGCCAAAACAGTAGGAATCCCCCAATAGTGACCCCATTTTGGAAACTACACCCCTCAAGGAATTCATTTATGGTTTTTGTTATCATTTTGACTGCACAGTTTTTTCACAGTACCTATTTGAATTGGGCTGTGAAATTAAAAAGATGAAATTTTTTCCAATAAGATATTATTTTTGATCTAAATTTCTTATTTTCACAGGGAATAAAATACCCCATTATGTTGCCCAATTTGTCCTTAGTGCGGCAGTACCCCATTTGTGGTGATAAACTGCCGTTTGGGCCCTTGGGAGGGCTCAGAAGGAAAGGAGCGCTATGTGTTTGTTGGAGTCCAGATTTTGCTGGATTGGTTTTCGGGTGCCATGTCACATTTGCAGAGCCCCAGAGGTATCAAAGCAATGGAAACCCACCAGAAATGACCCCATTTTGGAAACTACACCCCTCAAGGAATTCATTTATGGTTGTTGTTATCATTTTGACAGCACAGTTTTTTCACAGTACCTATTTGAATTGGTCTGTGAAATTTTAAAAAAATGTAATTTTTTCCAATAAGATGTAATTTTTGATCAAAATGTCTTATTTTCACAGGAAATAAAATACCCCATTTTGTTGCCCAATTTGTCCTTAGTGTGGCAATACCCCATTTGTGGTGATAAACTGCCATTTGGGCCCATGGCAGGGCTCAGAACGAAAGGACCACCATTTGGCCTACTGGAGCTTTTCTGGTGCTAAGTCATGTATGCAGAAGCCCCTGAGGTACTAGTACAGTTGAAACCCCCGAGAAGTGACCCCATTTTAAAAACTACACCCCTTAAGACATTCATCTAGTGGTGTAGTGAGCATTTTGACCCCACAGGTAAGCAGATGGTGCAGAGTGAGATTTGCAATTTTCTATATATATATATATGCCATGTCAGTGTCTGATATAGTGTGCCCAGCATGTGCCACCGGAGATATACACCCCATAAGCTGTAATGTGGGTTTTCCCAGGTACGGAAATACCCTACATGTGGCTGTTATTAGCTGCCTGGGCACACGGCAGGGCCCAGAAGGAAAGGACCACCATTTGACCTACTGGAGCTTTTCTGGTGCTAAGTCATGTATGCAGAAGCACCTGAGGTACCAGTACAGTTGAAACCCCCGAGAAGTGACCCTATTTTAAAAACTACACCCCTTAAGACATTCATCTAAAGGTGTAGTGAGCATTTTGACCCCACAGGTACTGTGTAAAAGATAATGCGCAGCAGATGGTGCAGAGTGAGATTTGCAATTTTCTATATATATATATATATGCCAGGTCAATGTCCGATATAGTGTGCCCAGCATGTGCCACCGGAGATATACACCCCATAAGCTGGAATGTGGGTTCTCCCGGGTACGGCAATACCCTACATTTGGTTGTTATCAGCTGCCTGGGCACACGGCAGGGCTCAGAAGGGAAAGATGAGGGGAATAAGCTGTGTGTGGAGTGCATCAGGTTAAATTAAAAATTAAGGGATGTATGATAAATTCTAAAACAATCTTTCATACAGAGCCCTGGTTTTTCGGGACACGTGTCGCATTGGTATGTTGTGTCCTTCCTTATCACCCTCTTTGAGCAGACTCTGCACCTCTTTTGACTTTTTCCCTTCTTGCCAGTTTGGGGAACTTCTCCTGGAAAGTGTTGCCCTGGTACGATGCGTGTGGCCTCGCTTCCAGAAGTGCTGGGTGCCAACCCTTCTTGGTCCCTAAAGATTAGGTTCTTGGTAACCACCTCTTGAAATTCCAGGAAAGTTCCCCTCTGGCCTGCACATCGACGTAGCACATACGCATTGAACGCATTGTACAATGCCATCTGTATAATGTGCACGGCCAGATTATTAAACCACACCCTCATTTTCCGCATGGCGCTGTAGGGTTTTTAGGACTTGATCTGACAAGTCCACCCTTCCCATGTACCTATTGTAGTCCAGGATGCAGTCTGGTTTGGGGGTCTCTGTACTGGTACCTCATACAGGTACATGGGTACTGGTGTGGCCATATATTGTTGTCAATACAAGGACATCTCTCTTGTCCTTGTACTTGACACACAATATGTTGCTGCTAGAATGTGCCCTGCTCTCACCCCTTCTGAGTGTTTGCCCAAGCAGAGTCATAGGGAGACCTCTCAGATTTTTTCTAGCAGTGCCGCATGCCACAGTACTTATGGAAGCGAGGCATTTGAAGAGCGGGACGCTGGTATAAAAATTATCCAGGTAGAGGTGGTAACCCTGATCCAGCAGTGGGTGCACCAAATCCCACACAATTTTTGCATTAATTCCCAAGTAGGGGGGGCATTCTGGGGGCTGAATACGGCTGTCCTTCCCTTCATATATTCTAAATTTGTAGGTATACCCTGATGCACTCTCGCACAGCTTATACATCTTCACGCCATACCTTGCCCTCTTACTCGGCAGGTACTGGCAGAATTGAAGCCTCCCTTTAAAATGTACCAGGGACTCATCAATAGAAATACACTTCTCGGGGGATTTGGGGCTCATAAATGTCTGGTGTGGGGGTCCAAATGGGGTCATTTCGCTCGGGGGCTTGAACTGAGGTGGTGGTCCTGGGGCGTCTCCTAGGGGGTTCCTCTTCTTCATCACTGGATGAGGAGGTGGATAAATAAAACAGGGTCTCACCATCCGACGACTCTTTGTCGGAGTCAAGAAATGAATATGCCTCTTCGGCACTAAATATCCGTTGGGACATTCATTACTTCCCTAACTAGGAACAATAGGCTGCTACCTAAACCAGCCAAAAAAATTGGAGTTTTTATAGAACGAGTGGGCTTCCCTGAGACTCAACCTAACTAGATTTTATTTGAACTTCCCTGAGACTAAATCTAACTACGGCGACTATTCCCTGACACTAAACCTAACTAGATTATTCCGAGCTTCCCTAACACTAAACCTAACTACGGTGACGGGTGCCTGACACTAAACCTATCTAGATTATTCCGAGCTTCCCTGATGCTAAACCTAACTACGGTGATGGACCCCTAACGCTAGATCTAACTACGGTGACGGATTCCTGACAATAAATTCCCTGACGCTATACCTAACTACGCTTTTTGACGGTTCCCTGACACTAACTAACCCTATTACTAAACTAACCAGTTAAATTGTCTAAATTAACTATTTTTTTTTTTTTTTTAATTTTTATATATTTTTTGGTTTTATATGTTTTTTATAAAGAAAAAAAAAAGAAAAAAATAATCCCCAGGGACCAAGAAATTGGTCCTGAAGACGAAGAAGTGGTCAGTGATAGGTGATCAGTGACCAAAAACGTGGGGGGAACACAAGGAGGAAGGGTACAGGAATGGGTAGTGGATGGGAGAGGTGGGATGCTGAAAAAAGTTTTTTTTTAGACTTTTTTTTTAACTTTCTCTTCTCTCTCTCTTTCTCACAACCGCTCTGAACGCCTCGCTATCTCCAACAGAGGCGTTCAGGGCGGGAGCGGCAGGATGTGATGTCAGGGAGAGGAAGTGAAGAGACCGATTGCCACTATTGGACAGTTACTCACTAACTGACCAATAGTGGCGATCGTGGAAGCGGGACCATCGCGACAGGTCCCGGCGTATTGAGCTGTGATAGCTTGCTGTCGGAAACAGCAGCTGTCAGAGCTCGTGCACGCGCTGTTGGAAAATGGAGATGCATTTTCCTTGCGACGTACTATTCCGTCGCTGAGCGCGAATGTGTCGGTCAGCACGACGGAATAGTACGTCGCTGAGCGCGAAGGGGTTAAGATCGATATAGGCCTCATAAGGCAGGATATGCAGGCCATGAGGGAACGTATGTCCCATGCTGAGGAACGCATTTCGGCCTGGAAGATGGGATTTATCCTGTACCCAGGGCCTTAACAGCCTTGGAAGAAGCTGCAGAAGCGATTGGAAAATCGTCTGCGCCGAAATAACATCAGAGTTTTGGGATTGCCTGAAAAAGCGTAAGGTCAAGATTAGGGATGAGCGAACTTTTCAAAAGTTCGGTTCGGCTAGTTCGCCGAATTTCACAAAAAAGTTCGATTCGGACCGAACTAGTTCTGACCGAACCTGTAATTTCCGTGCGCCGAGCATTTTACTGTCCAGGGTGCTGATAGAGTTAATGGGCTGCACTAACTCTTTCAGCAACCTTGACAGTACATGCTCGGCACGCGGAAAATACAATTTAAATGTAATAAAAAAATAAAAATTATATGTTCGTACTTACTTTCCTCCTGTCCGGCCTCCAGCGATGACGTTTCATCCCTTTCGCCGCTGCAGCCAATCACAGGCTGTAGTGGCGGTCACGCACGTCAGGATGACGCTTCATCCCACGTGACCGCCTCTGCAGCCAATCACAGGCTGCAGCGGCGACATGGATGAAACTTCATCGCTGGAGGCCGGACAGGAGGAAAGTAAGTATGAACATATTATTATTTTCTTTGGCATGTATGTATGTTTGCATGTATGTATGTATGTTTGCATGTATGTATGTATGTTGTCATGTATGTATGTATATATGTGCATGTATGTTGGCATGTATGTATATATGTGCATGTGTGTATGTATATTTGCGAGTATATATTTGCATGTATGTATGTATGTTTGCATGTATGTATGTTTGCATGTATGTATGTTTGCATGAATGTATGTTTGTATGTATGTATGCATGTATGTATGTTTGCATGAATGTATGTTTGCATGTATGTATGTTTGCATGAATGTATGTTTGCATGTATGTATGTTGTCATGTATGTATGTTGTCATGTATGTATGTATGTATGTTGTCATGTATGTATGTATATATGTGCATGTATGTTTGTATGTATATTTGCATGTATGTATGTTTGCATGTGTGTATGTTTGCATGTATGTATGTATGTATGTTGGCATGTATGTATATATGTGCATGTATATTTGCATGTATATATTTGCATGTATGTATGTATGTTTGCATGAATGTATGTATGTTTGCATTTTATGTATGTTTGCATGTATGTATGTATGTATGTTTGCATGTATGTATGTATGTATGTCGTCATGTATGTCGTCATGTATGTATGTTGTCATGTATGTATATATGTGCATGTTTGTATGTATATTTGCATGTATATATTTGCATGTATGTATGTATGTATGTTTGCATTTATGTATGTTTGCATGAATGTATATTTGCATGTATGTATGTTGTCATGTATGTATGTTGTCATGTATGTTGGCATGTATGTATACATGTTTATATGTATATTTGCATGTATATATTTGTATGTATGTATGTATGTATGTATGTTTGCATGTATGTATGTATGTTGTCATGTATGTTTGCATGTTTTTATTTTTGCATGTATGTTTGCATGTATGTTTATATATATGTGCATGTATGTAATTATGTTTGCATGTATTTATGTATGCATGTATATTTGTGCATGCTTGTATATATGTATGTATGTATCTTTGCATGTTTGTATGTATGGTTTCATGTGTGTGTGTATGTATGATAGTTTGCATGTATGTATGTGTGTATATTTGTATATATGTATGTATGTATGTATGTTTGCATGTATGTTTGTTTGTATATATGTCTGTACATAGGGTATGTTCACACTCACTAATTACGGACGTAATTCGGGCGTTTTTGCCCCGAATTACGTCCAAAAATAGCGCCTCGATAGCGCTGACAAACATCTGCCCATTGAAAGCAATGGGCAGACGTTTGTCTGTTCACACGAGGCGTAATTTACGCGCCGCTGTCAAATGATATGATGGCGCGTAAATAGACGCCCGCGTCAAAGAAGTGACCTGTCACTTCTTTGGCCGTAATTGGAGCCGTTATTCATTGACTCCAATGAATAGCAGCGCCAATTACGTCCGTAATGGACGCGGCGTTCAAGCGCCTGCATATGCCATAACGGCTGAAATTACGGGGATGTTTTCAGGCGGAAACATCCACGTAATTTCAGCCATAACGGACGCTGTCGTGTGAACATACCCTTATAATGACAGCACGGCTCGTAAAAGCGGCCGGCCGTGCTCGTAATTACGAGTTGTAATTACGAGCACGACCTGTAAAATAAAAAAATAGAACATGTTCTATCTTTTTAACGGCACGGGCACCTTCCCGTGAGAAAACGGGAAGGTACCCGTGGCTAACAGAAGTCTATGGGCCCGCTATTTCGGGTCGTAATTACGACCCTTAATAACGGGTGTTTTTACGGTCGTGTGCATGAGGCCCCGTAATGACGGGTGGCTACATGTGTGCACCCGTCATTACGGCAGCGTTGCTAGGCGACGTCAGTAAATAGTCACTCTTCAGGGTGCTGAAAGAGTTAACTGATCGGCAGTAACTGTTTCAGCACCCTGGACAGTGACTACCGATCACAATATAGAGTACCTGTAAAAAAAAAAAGACGTTCACACTTACCGGGAACTCCCTGCTTCCTCCAGTCCGGTCTCCTGGCCGTTGCCTTGGTGACGCGTCCCTCGCGACATCCGGCCCGACATTCCTTGATGACGATGCAGCCCATGTGAGCGCTGCAGCAAATCACGGACTGCAGAGGCCTCTGCAGCCAATCACGGGCTGCAGAGGCCTCTGCAGCCAATCACAGGCTGCAGAGGCCTCTGCAGCCAATCACAGGCTGCCGCGTCAGAAAAGAAGGTCGGACTGGAGGAAGAAGAGAGACTCGTCCGCAAGACAACGACCAGGTACGTATGAAATGCTTTTTATTTTATTTTTAATCAGCAGCCTCTTTTCTCTATCAGTGATTGATAGAGACAAGTGGCTGCCGATTTGTATAATATTTTTGACCGGGTTCGGTCAAAACGGGTTCGGCCGAACCCGGTGAAGTTCGGATTCGCTGCGAACCGAACTTTTCCGGAAGTTCGGACCGAAACCGGGTTCGGTTGTCCCGGTTCGCTCATCTCTAGTCCTAATACATTGTCTTTCTTTCTCCTAGAATTAATTCCTCATAAGAGTTAATGATAACCACACATCCCAGGAGGCCAGATCAAAGATTAAGCAGAGCCCTCCACCTCACCTCACATAATGTTCTACATTCAGCCGGATATATTCAGTAGGAGAGTCCAAGGTCAGTGTATTTTATTAACTGCATCTCTACACGATCGCACAGGGCGCATTACTGGTCAATACTACAGAGGGCACCACCACCATAGATTGCCTGAGCACCCTCAACTTGCACTCCCGATCCGACATTTAGGGCCCAAACCTATAATATAAAAAACAGAAAGATATAATCCCTAGTTTATTGACTAGGTGATTTTAATTGGGCACTGTATGATTAAATTATTTGGACACTACATGGTGCATCATAAGGGGGAGGACGTCACAGATACTGCACATGTCACCAATAAACCTAAGGCCGGACCTGGATGTGACACAATAGCTGCCACGTGACATGCCATCCACACTGACATGACCGCTGTGGCCTAGTAACTAAAGACAACAGAACCACCAGCGCAGGAGCCACAGGGAATTTTCTAAATTAGTACGGACTATTTGATATTTTTAGCCATATGCCTCATGCCCACTTCAGTTATTTTCTTCAGGGTGCTATTCGTTTTTTTAACTGATAGCACCCTAACACATTAATTTCTATGGGGCCATGCACACTTCAGTTGTTTTGACGGTTTCGTTCGTCCGTTCCGTCAAAAGTAGTGCATGTCCTAGTTTTGTCTGTCGTTCAGCGACTCTGGGGCCCATTGAAGTCTATGGGCCCGTCAAAAAAACCGACTGCACACAAACTCTCTACTCTCTCTACTCCAGTCCAAAAGACTCCACAAAAGACAAATTAGAAGTTTTCCATTAAGGATAAGATTATATAGAAGAATAACGATAAGCTCCTGGTCCCTGATACAAAATCTATACCAGTGTCCTCCAACTATTATGTGCCATTATACTGCTGGTGTTATTTGTGTGGCAGGGGGGCATTGGACTCGAGCTGTGATAGAAAATGAAATGTGTGAAAGTAAATATATTACTATTCATTACAGATATGGGGCTATTTTATGTATGTGCATTAAACCCATTATGTATTTTACAGATATTTATAACATCTGAATATGTGGCACCAGTGACAGCCGACATGCTAGAAGATCCACTGTATATATGTAAGTATTATAGCAAATAACAACCTATAGAAATTCTATAATCTAATGTCATCCAGAATGTTCCTATAGAGACACATGACAAGACTGTGGGAACAAATTCTCCAAGGTTGTCAATAGGCAGATCATATATTTGCTGATATGATGAACCATACTAAGCGCACGTCATAATATCTTCACAGTTTATACTTTTTGTTCCAGAAATACTTATGATCGGCTGCCTGCTGCCAGGGGGACTCTCTGAAGTAATATTTCATCTATATGCGGTATGTCCATCATTAGTTACTATATACTGTAATAAGGTAATTGGATGAGGGGACTTAGGGTAATGTAGTGGGATTTTAGACAGCTTTGGTCTGCCAAGAACATTTGCGATGTGTAAAGGCCTGGTTAAAGTTTCTACAATGGCTTCAGTAAGGGAGAGTAGTAACTAGGGGGCCCGTCAATGACCTCGATTTCACGGCGCCACAGGCTGGAAGTTCATTAGGGCTAAATTATGCCTATTATTTTGGTGTGAAACTGGAGGCGGCCGTACCACTACGATGCAATAGAAAAGTACTTAAGTGAGTTGCATTACACAGTCATGATCTGCAGGCATAGGTGATAATGGACACTGGCAGAATGTTTTTATATTTACAGCACTCAAGCGGAAAGCAATGTAAATTTCTCGGATATTGCTACGTATAGAGCCCCCACAAGTCATGCAGCACAAGAACCTGGACTTGGGGTTTACTGGACTGTTTAGAGCCAATGGCTGGAAGTAAGAAGTGTCCTGGCATCAAGGAAGCAAGGCAGGTATCCTCAATGGTATCATTCTAGCAAAAATTTGAGGGAACATGGCAAAATGATGGGCCAAGTGCCAGGGTCCTTGCACAGGGTTCCTGGGATGATGAGGGCAACATTATCCCAGGAGGGCCTCATAATCTCAACATGGGAGAGGGACACCTTGGGGGTTGCCAAAATTTTATAACATGGGGTACTGACACAATGTTTGGAATTACAGGAGCAGCGCATCTGGATGTAAAGAGAAGCAGAAGAAGGCAACAGCAGCTGGTTGAGTCTGATTCTGATCTGTCAGATGATTATGAGTGGTCGGATGTTGAGGATAGAAGGGCTGATAGGCAAGACGTTTAAGCTGCTGAAAAAAAATGTTTAAGCAGGATAAAGCAAAAAGGTAAAAGCGGGGAGGCGTGATACTGAAAGCCAATCCTTTACTGGAAAGAGGGGGTAAAATTTGGGGCCAGGAAACATGTTTGTTGATTTCTACCTACACATACATGCTTGTCCCAGGAAATGTTGGGAACGATAAGGGGGGAAAGGCTTGTCTAGTTTTTGAGATGTCTATGGAAGCCGTTGCAGCTTAAAGAGGCTCTGTCACATTATAAGTGCCCTATTTCCTACATAAGGAGATGGGCGCTATAATGTAGGTGACAGCAGTGCTTTTTATTTAAATAAACAATCTATTTTTACCACTTTATTAGCGTTTATAGATTTATGCTAATGAGTTGCTTAATGCCCAACTGGGCGTATTTTTACTTTAGACCAAGTGGGCGTTGTACAGGTGAGTGTATGACGCTGACCAATCAGTATCATGCACTCCTCTCCATTCATTTACACAGCGCATAGGGATCCTGTTAGATCCTTATGTGCTGTCTTATACTAACATATTAACAATACTGAGATGTCTATTCACAATCTCTGCACTTCGTTACTGTTTCTATGGTAGTAACAGCAGAGGAAGCGTGATCTCGTTGTAACCTGTCATTTACCGCGTAATCTCGCAAGATTACGCGTTCTCTGCTGTAACTACCACAGACAGAGTAACGAAGTGTAGAGATTTTGAATAGACATCCCGTGGAATGTCTATTCACTGTCTAAACACTTCAGTAATGTTAATGTGTTAGTATAAGACAGCACGAAAGGATCTAACAGGATCCCTATGCGCTGTGTAAATGAATGGAGAGGAGTGCATGATGCTGATTGGTCAGTGTCATACACTCCCCTGTACAACGCCCACTTGGTCTAAAGTAAAAATACGCCCACTTGGGCATTAAGCAACTCATTAGCATAAATCTAAAAACGCTAATAACGTGGTAAAAAAAGATCGTTTTTTTAAAATAAAAAGCACTGCTGTCACCTACATTATCGCGCCCATCTCCTTATCTAGGAGACAGGGCACTTATAATGTGGTGACAGAGCCTCTTTAAGAGGTTGGGTAGCTGTCAGAGGAAAAAGAAGCAGAGCAGGTTATTAGGAATTGGATGAAGAGATTTTGTTTAGTATTGCAGCGTTATGGTGGTGAAGCAGGACCCCCTTATTGATCAGGTGCCAATAAAAAGGGATGGTGCCTGTGAAGCAGGCTGGTAGGAAAATAAAAATACATCTGTCGCATCTAAAAGAGGCATCAGTAAACGATGCAATAGACAAGGAATTGAGTGAGTTGCATCATTAAAGCAGAATCTGCAGGTACGGGTGACAATGGATACTTGCAGAATGTTTTTCTGCCTACAGGACTGAAGCGAGAAGCAGTGAAAGGGACCCGGATATCGCCATGGATAGGGCATCCATGAGTCATGCAGCACAAGGAACTGGAGTTGGGATGTAATTGACTGTTTGGAGGAGATGGCGTACATTTGCAAAGAACGTAGTTGGCTTTCGAAGCGCGTAAGCGGTCTTGTATCATCAATTCAACATGCCGTGTGGTTTATAAAATGTTTTTCTAATAAAGTCATCACATTGTCATGAGGATTGCTGGCCCGTATTTTCTTCTGTTTGCTGTAAATTTGTTGGACAGTGTGGTTAGGGGGTCATGAAGATTGGTCAGGGTGATCATTGGCTACCTGTGTATGGGGACAGTTGGGTGCAGGTAGCCACGGCTGGCCCTAGAAGTGGGATTGGATGCCTGATGGTGCAGAACAAGGATGGGTGTGGGAAGGGTGGAGAGCAGTGCGACTTGCATAGCACGCCATGGAAAATTATCCGGCTATTGAAGGCAAATCCTAAATACAATAGTTTAGTGTACAAATACAAAATCAGATTCAAGCATAGATACGTATAGCATAGAGACAGGGCTAGAAATAAGCTCAGTTTATATATAAAGCACCAAAAAAAAGCTCAGTGTTATGGCTACGGACCGCTGCCGCTCACCCTCTGCAAATGGCCGCGACCGCAACTTCCTGGCCGCCTACCGAAGTCCTCCTCCCCAGAGACCACGGCTGGCGCGACCTTCGCTTCCTGGAGTGTGCGAGGAGTGCATTAAAGGGTCAGCACGCGCACTTCCTAAAAGTTTCCTATCCTAGCCCAGTGCACCCTGGATTATAAAAAGGGCTCTGCCCTTCGACTCCTTGCTTGAACGTTGTTTGTACTTTTCCCATGTTTGTATTACAAGTGGTCCCTTAGGGTTTTCCTGCTTGCTCCCAGTGTTCCCGTTCCCTGCATCCTATCTCTTGTATCTCGTGCTGTTTCCTAACTGTGCCTGCCTTTTATCGGAGTCGTGTGGTACGGCCTGCTGTATCACCACAACTGTGTGTCATCTGCCATCCCTGCTGCCATCCACCTCGACTGGCGCAACCTGCCACATCTAGCCCTATCTGTGCCGGAGCCTGCTACGGCGGAGCGGCCTAGTGAGTCCACATAGGGATGTAGCCATCTTTAACTTGACTCTGATAACTTGCTGCAGTGTGATTTCACACAACAATAACCATTGAAAAGTCATTGAAAAAGTCAAGATAAGGGATCGTTCCACTGTGTATTTAATGCGTTAAAAGTCAAGCTAAAGATGGATACATCTGTACCCTAGATCGTGATAGTACGCTCAGGCAATGGAACCCGCTGGCCAGCCTAAGACCACAGTTCAGGTCATAAGGACGGATATGCGTGACCTACATGCACGCCAGGATCAACTCCTCGTGGCTGTAAACTCTATCATCACCCGACTGGATCAACTGGATTCGACCGGATCAACTCCCTGTTCCTTCCCGAGAGACTGCTGCCGTTCCACTGCCCGTTACTCCTCCTGTCTGTCCACAGTTGCACTGCCTCTTCCTTCTCGCCATGACAGTGATCCTAGAGCCTGAGAGGGTTCATCAATCAATGTACCATGCATTTTAGACTGTGTGCTCGCACCTCTTCTCCTCTGATGAGGCCAAGATAGCGTTCATTATTTCCCTCCTCGCTGGCAAGTCCCTCGCATGGGCGAACCCCATCTTGGAACGTCAAGAGCCAGAAATTTCGGACTTATCCCTGTTCCTACAGACTTTTTGTGCGGTGTTCAAGGAGCCGGATCTAACATCCTCAGCAGCAGCCACTCTGCTAACCCTCAAGCAAGGGGGGTCCACAGTAGGAGAGTATGCCATCTCCTTCCGTACCCTGGCAGCAGAGTTGGCATGGAGCAATGAAGCATTGGTGGTGACCTTTTTGCAGGGACTGTCCTCACACATCAAGGACGAGCTGGCAGCCCACGACCTCCCACCTACCCTTTATCCTGTTGGCTACCTGGATCAACATGAGGATACAGGAACGTGATCAGGAGGTTTGGGGGAGAAACATTTTCACAGATTGGCACCCTCGTTCAAGAGACCACTACTGCCCCCTCCTATTGCTCTACCTGAGGAACCAATGCAGGTAGACAGAGTCAAGTTGTCCGAGCAGGAGAAACAGAGCCAATGCTCTTCAGGTCTGTGTTTGTATTGCGGACTTAAAGGTCGTTTCGTGCACCAATGTCCACAAAAGCTGGGAAACTCCAGCACCTAGAGAGGCAACTCTAGGTGGGATTCAGTGCTGCTGTGAACTCTGCTCTTACCATTACATAGCTCTCAGTCTGTTACCTCTCCTCCACTCCTGTCCTCAATAACACCTTCACATGTTTGGCAAGTCACCACGTAATGGTAAGAGTAGAGTTCACAGCAGCACAGAGTATTTCAGGAGATGAGCGTGCGGATCTTGTGCGGGGTGGTGACTTGCCAATCATGTGAAGGTGTTATTGAGGTCAGGAGTGGAGGAGAGGTAACAGACTGAGCTACGTAATTTTAAGAGCAGAGTTCACAGCAGAACAGAGTATTTCAGGAGAGGAGCGTGCAGATTCCTACAGACTTTTCGTGCGGTGTTCAAGGAGCCGGATCTAACATCCTCAGCAGCAGCCACTCTGCTAACCCTCAAGCAAGGGGGGTCCACAGTAGGAGAACATGCCATCTCCTTCCGTACCCTGGCAGCAGAGTTGGCATGGAACAATGAAGCATTGGTGGTGACCTTTTTGTAGGGGGGACTGTCCTCACACATCAAGGACGAGCTGGCAGCCCGCGACCTCCCACCTACCCTGGATGCCCTTATCCTGTTGGCTACCTGGGTCAACATGAGGATCCAGGAACGCGATCAGGAGGTTCGGGGGAGAGACATTTTCACAGATTGGCACCCTCGTTCAGGTCTGTGTTTGTATTGCGGACTTAAAGGAAGTTTCGTGCACCAATGTCCACAAAAGCTGGGAAACTCCAGCACCTAGAGAGGCAACTCTAGGTGGGATGATGCCAAACGTCAAAACCTCTTCCAAATTATCTATTCCTGTGACCATCATCTCGGGAGAGACATCACACTTCTCCTCTGCCTATCTTGACTCCAGGGCAGCTGGAAATTTCATCCAGCAGGATTTAGTGGACCGACTACACCTACCCATAGTTCTTCTAGAGAGACCCCTTGAGTTGCTTCTGTAAATGGACTACCATTGCCCGATCCTATTGTGGCTATCATGAAACCTCTGACGTCACAAATTGGAGTCCTTCACTCTGAACAGATCACCTTCCTATTCCTGCCTAAAGCCATCAATCCGGTTCTGCTGGATCTGCCTTGGCTTCGTCTACACGCCCAGGTCCTTGACTGGAGTTCTGGAGATGTCCCCCAATGAGTGCACAGATGAATTAGCCGCTGCCTGCAACAGGTCCGCCCTGTGTTGCCTCCACTGCCTCAGTCACTCTCCGATCTACCATCTCATTATGCTAGTTTTGCGGATGTCTTCAGTAAGAGCAGGTAGATAAAAACAGTGGGAACCATGTGGGATCCATTGTAAAAAAAGAGACACCATCCAGGCGCAATACTTCAGGGAGTCCAAACATTTTTGAGAAAAAAATATATATAATTAATTGTCTAAACCAATAGATCATAATAAAACATACATAAAAAAGAGAGATAGAGGGTCTCTTGAGGTACAACGCGTTTAAGGGAAACAGAACCCCTTTATCAAGTAAACATGAGACCATAACGTTTTTTCCAGAGAACCCCTTTAATGTCCGCCGTGAAAAGGCGTAATATCATTAAGGGGTTTTATTCGCAGTGTTTGGCGGTCAGCTCCAGTTTACTGTAGTATCATTATTATTATTACACCGAAATTTATATTATATTATATTATATGATAATAAATTATATAATATATATATTATTATATTATACCTGTTAGGAGATGTTACAAATCCTAAAGATTGGAGTCTGACACACCAAAAATGAATTAAAGCGATATAAATTTATTAGATCAATTAAAATTAACAAAACACATTAAAAACATAGAGATGATTGCCACAGTGCGGATAGACAACCAGATGATACAGTACAGAAAATGGTGCTGTATAAACCAGAAAGGACAAGACTATAGCACATTACACCTAAGTATATATATTTATCACAATGTAAAGGAGTCAGCAAACGTACTCAGCATTTTGTATATGGACTATATTTGAAAGGTAATTCCAGCAGCCAAATGTATATAAACATATGGTGGTTCGATGATGGATGCAACAATGATATATTCACCATGTGTGGCCTCTACATGATGCATATGAGAACTTGCCCATAAGGCTGGGTTCACACGACCTATTTTCAGATGTAAACGAGGCGTATTATGCCTCGTTTTTCGTCTGAAAATAGGGCTACAATACGTCGGCAAACATCTGCCCATTCATTTGAATGGGTTTGCCGACGTATTGTGCAGACGACCTGTAATTTACGCATCGTCGTAAATGGACTGCCTCGGCAAAGAAGTGCAGGACACTTCTTTGCCACGTAATTTGAGCTGTTCTTCATTGAACTCAATGAAGCACAGCTCAAGATTTACGAGCGTCTCAGACACCTCGCAAAATACGAGGAGGAGCATTTACGTGTGAAACGAGGCAGCTGTTTTCTCTTGAAAACAGTCTGTCTTTTCACACGTAAATGACAGCTAGCGTGTGCACATACCCTAACAGTAATAAATGAATTTAGGAGAGGTGTATACACACCATATATAAAGGTCTGTTATAATGCACAAGAGGATCTCTTACCCATCTCAAATGTCACCGTATCTGGCGTCAACCCCGACGCGCGTTTGGCCCGGAAGCCTTCGTCTGGGTGTGGTGTCAAGAAGAAAACCCAAGCCCTTTAAATACCCATCAACCAATCACAGGTAAGGAGTTTTGAAAGGTATAATAAAATATCATATCATCCACGGCGTCACAGTCCGATGCATCAACATCCGGGGCACGGCCCCGGAAGCAGAAGACGTCAGAAACACGTGTACCGCAATCTGGTCCGGCCTGGGAGGTGGAGACACGGACAGCGAGACCGCGCATGCGCATAAGGTAGGATGCAGGGGATCGTTCGTGATACAGAAAACATTTGATGGATACATACATAAGAAAAGAGGGAATGCAAGAAGGTGGGAAAAAGGGACTTGTTATTGTATATTTATGGATCTATAATCTATCCCTAACCTATCCCTATGCTCATTATAAAAGGGGAAAGAAGGAAAAGTATATAGATTAAACAAACCCACAATAAAAATTGGTGTTGCATATCATTATTGCATAAAGCATCTATACATATTCAATAAAGAGTAACATAGTCAATTGAATCAACTGAACATCCAAATCAATACGTTGTTGCCAAAAAATATATATTTACACATCTATAACACACATAATGTGACAGTACATAGAATTAATGAAAAATAACATTGTTATAAGTGCACATGAAAAATTCATAAGTACACATACATTTTTTTATTTAAGATAATTAAAGTAATAGAGAATATAAAAAGTTACACTTAAAAACAATATATGTAAAATATATATGCATGCTCATACTTGTGCGCTGCATATCTGAGCATATCAGACTATGAAAGTGAATGAATAAATATAATGAGGTGACAAACTGAAAAACATCAATAAGGAAAAATAATTCAATGTAGTGACAATCCGCTGCCGGAGGAAAGGAATTTATTATTAATGCAAAAAGTGAGAAAACCAAAGATAAAGATAAAATATGAGTAAAGAAGACCACAAAAAACATCGCAAAACTGTGTAAGACGACGAAAAGATAGTCGCTAAAAGTGGAATAATGTGATATATGATTATGTACATCAGAGGATATATATATATATATATGCATGTATACCTGTGTGTAAATAATTAATTAGTTGTGTCAGGTATGTGACTAAGACTGTGAAAAAGTATAAAACACGTAAGAATATAGATAATAAAATGATAAAATAATAAACTCATACATATTATTGAAAAAAGAGTGAATGTCGTGCAAGAACTACTAATAATGTAGCTAAAGTGATGATTATCAAAAAACCATGTTAAAGAAGCATTTACAAAAAATATAATAGATTCAAAAAAATAGATATCTATCCAGTACATACTAGGAGATTGTGTAAATGCACAAGCAATGATAAAATACACACATTTACGCACAAATACACACATACATACATGCATACATACATACATACATACATACATAAATACATAAATACATACATACATACATACATACATACATACATACATACATACATACATACATACATACATACATACATACATACATAAATACATACATACATACATCCACTGAAAATTAAATACAAAATTGACATAAAGTGCAAAATAGCAATTACAAAATTCATGATGTAGTGAAAAACATATATATACATATATAATATAATAATGTTAAAAAGTGAAAGATGATGCTAGATAAAGAAAGAAATTGAAGAAGCAACACCAAATGGATGAATCCATCTATATGCTGTATCTGGATCCAGATAACCACTGTCGAGGTAGGTAACATGGAGTGCATCCCCTAATAAGCTATTTGTTAATTCGATGAGGAGGATGAAGAATTATTACAGGCTCAGGAGGACATCAGAGTATTAGGTCACAGCAAATTCACAAATAAATTGGATGACAATCTGCAGGAACTAAAAACAGATAAACATTAAAAAACGGCCTTTGCTAGACACATAAACAAACATCTTAAAAACAACACCATGAAAAATCCTAACACCCTCACAGGAAAGCTGCAAAACCAAGGTTTTCATTCAAACCCTTGGGTTGTACTGTCTTCAGTTTCCAGATCCATTTGGATTCTACTCTCAACAGTTTTTTCATTAAAGACCCCCCTCTCAGGTCAAGTTCCACATGATCAGTGCCTTTCATTTTAAGGTCTTTAGATGCGCAATTATGATGCAGGAGAAAATGTCGTGGCAGAGTTTTCAAAAGATCTATATTATCAGGAGCCGTTCCCCTAGCTGCCTCAATACTATTTACATGTTCCCTCGTCCTTGAGTTCTCTTGTAGTGAGACCAATATAGATTTTTGGGCATGGGCAACATGCATAATAGATTACTCCCTTCGTGTTGCAGTTAATATGCCAGGTAATCTTGTATGTTACCTGGCCAGATAAGTCCACATAATCATCACTGCTAACAATGTTTGGGCAGGCTATACATCGGCCACATTGGCGACAACCCCATTTTGGTTTAGATGCTCCAAAGATCGGTTTAATCGCTTGGGGTTGGTGGTAGCTGTGAACTAATGTATCGCGAAGATTCCTTGCCCTCCTTGACGCTACTGCAGGTTTAGTAGGTAAAATTTCAGATAGAATACCATCAGTTTGTAAGATGGGCCAGTGTTTAGACAGACATTTCCGCATTTCTCCCCATCTGTCGGGATAGGTGGTGACATACCTGATTTTAATGTCGCCACTTTTCTTGATGGCAGGGTGGAGTAGTTGGGCCCGTGTGGACCTGCATGCCCTCTCATATGCTTTGTTGACACATCTTCTAGTGTAGCCCCTATCAGAGAAACGTTGTTTAAGATTTATTGCCTGTTTCTCAAAATCCTCTTCGGATGAACACAATCACTTTATCCTTAAAAACTGTCCAACTGGGATGGAACGGATCATATGTCTAGGGTGCGAGGATGAGGCATGTAAATATGAGTTGACTGATGTGTCTTTCCTATGTACATATGTCTGGACAAAGCCAATGTTGTCACGCTTAATTAGTACATCCAGGAAGTCAATGGACATTTCATTTGTTTTCCAGGTCAGTCGGATGTTGAGATCATTGACATTCAATTCACCCATAAAAGAAGTGAATTCCTCTTGAGTGCCCTGCCAGATTATAAAGATATCATCAATGAATTTGTTCCAAAGGACCACCTTATTCATTGACGATATCCGGTCGGACAAGAACAGATCCCTCTCCCAAAACCCCAGGAAAAGGTTGGCATATGAGGGTGTGCAAGCTGCCCCCCATCGCCGTTCCCTGGAGCTGTACATAGAAGGAGCCATTAAATGTAAAAAAATTGTGTGTGAGCACAAATTCCATATGGATGAGAATGAACTGAGACATGGATGGGTCAATGTCAGTCATCCTCAAGAAATATGCCACTGCCTGGAGTCCATCTTGGTGTCTGATGTTCGTATACAATGATTCAACATCACAAGTGGTCAACAGCATGTCGGGTTCAAGCTGAACCCCCTCCAATTTTTTAAGGAGATCCGCCGAATCTCTGAGGTATGATGGCAATGTCTCCACTAGTTGTTTTAGGGTTGCGTCAATATACTTACTTATGTTGTCGCAAATATTCCCTCTCCCGGAGATGATGGGGCGTCCTGGTGGTAGTTTGGAATTCTTGTGGACCTTTGGCAGCAGATACAGACTCGCTGCTATAGAGTCCTGTACCATAAGACATTCTGATAGAGCAGTAGAAATGGTGCCCACATTCCAGGCCTCTCTTAGTATGTTAAGAAGCGAGGTACTAAAAGAAGAGAGGGGATTAAAAGTCAACTTCTTATAACAAGTGGGATTCCTTAGTTGGCGATACACCTCCCTTTCATACATGTCTCTTGGCCAGACCACTATATTACCACCCTTGTCAGCTGGTTTGTATACAGTGTCTTTGAGAGATTTTAATCTTTTCAAACTGCTCCGTTCAGCCACAGTCAGATTGTCATGTCTAATACCCGTAGATATCTTTTACAGATCTTGGGAGACCAATTTGACAAATAGATCAACCGCCGGACATATAGCGAATGGAGGAAATCTTGTTGATCGTTTCCTTATTGTTTGCGAAATCATACCTGTATCAGGGTTCTTTTGTTCATTAAGTAGTTGTACCCGTTAGTGACCGCCAATACGCCTTTTCACGGTGGCCACTAACGGGCTTTACTCTGAAGCATACGCCTTTTCACGGCGCTGCATCAGAATAAAATTTCGGCGCCGTGAAAAGAGATAGCTCCCTGCTCTCAGCTACCGGAGGTAGCTGAGGGCTTGGAGCACAGTCTGGGGACTGTTGTTTGAGGTTTCAACGAATACCAGCGACCGCCGTTACAATGTATGCAGCGGTGGAAAAGTAACATTTATATCTCCTCTCACCATGAATGTTTGGTGAGAGGAGATAAAAAACTAACCTGAAGGGCCTCCGATGCCCGCGATCGTGCCCCCCCTCTCTTCTCCCCCCGCAGCTGCCGGGAAGAGAAAAAAAATGGCGCCCGCGCATGCGCACACAATCTAATTAAGATTGCGGCGCCGTGCAGAGGGATAGCTCCCTGCCCTCAGCTACCAGAGGTAGCTGAGGGCTTGGAGCACAGTCTGGGGACCGTTGTTTGAGGTCCCCAAACCGGCGATCGCCGGTATTCAACGAATACCGGCGATCGCCGTTACAATTAGTGCAGCAGTGTAAATCTAACTTTTTATCTCCTCTCACCATGAATGTTTGGTGAGAGGAGATAAAAAACTACTTGTTAGGCCCCCGATCGTGCCCCCCCCCCTTCACCCCCCCACCCCCAAACGCCGGGAAAATGTAAAAAAAAAAATGGCGCACGCATGCGCTGTCAGTGAAAGGCAGCTATTCTGCCTGTAAATAGAAACTGATCAGGGACCGTTATAATTGGTCCCTGATCAGATGGTCACTGTGATATACCTATCACAGTGACCATAGTCTCATATTTACACAATACAGCACAGGATTTGTGCTCTTTCCCTCCCTCCTCTCACTGTAGTTGATCTGTGAGAGGAGAGAGAGAGATACTATACAAATCTTGTGCTGTATTATACTGTAAAATACACCACATACTCGCCAGTGTTCCGATATTATCCGTATATTGTCCGTAATTACCCCAGATTACCCGTAATCACCCCAGATTACCGTAATCACCCCAGATTACCCGTAATTACCCCAGATTACCCGTAATTACCCCAGATTACCCGTAATTAACCCAGATTACCTGTAATTACCCCAGATTACAAGTAATCACCCCAGATTACACGTAATCATCCCCGTTTTTTTGTTTGTCTTCTAAAAACAATTATTAGTGTAGTGAACATGAACCGCAGAAGCCGCAGAATGTTCTCTGCAGAGCAGGCATACGCCATGCTGTGCTCTAGCGGTTCCGGCAGTGATACGGATACTGCGTCAGAAGCAGAACTTGGCTCAGAAAGCGACACAAGTTCTGCTTCTGCCACTGGACCCCCCAGCCCTATGGTGGTGGACACAGCGGTCAGCGGTGAAGCGTCAGGAGACGGGCCTAGTACTGAAGT
Source organism: Rhinoderma darwinii (assembly GCF_050947455.1). Lineage (NCBI taxonomy): Eukaryota > Metazoa > Chordata > Amphibia > Anura > Rhinodermatidae > Rhinoderma > Rhinoderma darwinii. Next base: position 77,798,340 of record NC_134690.1, read on the forward strand.
CCCTTCCGCAATTTGGGATCCTGCAATTGCTCTCTCCCCCCAAGTTTTGTCATTTACAGCGACTCCAGGCATCAACGCAGATGTCTAAAATTTTAGTCCCTATAATTTTTTTCATTTGTTTATAGGCGATCAGGTCCTGGAACTAATCGTCCAGCAAACGAATTTATACGCCAGGCAATTTGGCACCCAAAATCCCAGGTCTTCCTATGCCAGAGGATGGATCCCCACAACAGTTTCTGAAATAATTTTTTTGGGGGGAATTACCCTAAACATGGGCATAGCAAAAAAAAAACTCTATCCGCTCCTTTTGGGCTACCAGTGCTATCCATAGCACTCCTGTATTTGCAGCCGTTATGGCCCGAACGCGCTATGAGACTCTAATGCGTTTCATGCATTTTTCTGACAATACACAAATCCCCCCAAGAAGTGACCCAGCCTATGATCGCCTCACCAAACTGAGACCCCTAATCTCCCTCCTAAATGACTCATTTTTCAATTTATACACCCAGGCCAAAAACTAGCGGTAGATGAGTCCCTTATGTCCTTCAAGGGCCGTCTATCGTTTCGCCAATACATCCCCTCCAAAAGAGCCCGATACGGAATGAAACTCTATAAGGTGTGCGAGAGCACAAGGGGCTACACCTGTGGCTTTTTCATTTATGAGGGCAGGGACCGCCACCTTAATCCCCCACAATGCCCAGAGGATATTGGCATTAGTGGGAAAATTGTCTGGGAACTCATGGTGCCATTCCTACAAAAAGGGTACCATGTGTACACCGACAATTACTACACCAGTGTCCCCCTGTATAAGTCCCTCCATGCTGCGAATACAGGGGCCTGTGGGACGGTACGAAAAAATAGAGTCGGCTTCCCTCAACGACTGGTGTCCAGGCGACTAGTAAGGGGTGCGTCACTCTCATTTGCAAGTGACCAGTTGCTCGCTGTCAAATGGAGTGACAAAAAGGACGTGTACATGCTCTCCACCGTGCACGAGGACACCACAGTGGCAGTATGAGAGAGGGGCGCTACCTCTGATAAGAGGAAACCGGTCTGCGTGGTGGACTATAACAAGTTCATGGGGGGAGTCGATCTATCTGACCAGGTCCTACAACCGTACCTGGTCGAGCGCAAAACTAGGGCCTGGTATAAAAAGGTAGCGATCTACCTTATCCAAATGGCCACTTACAACAGCTATGTGCTCTACAAGACCCAGGGAACGCTCAGTTTCCTCCAGTATCAGGAGAAAATTATAGAGCACCTCCTGTTTGACTCCCCCACACCTACAGACTCCTTCGAGTCAGAGGATGTCAAAAGGCTCACTGAGCGCCACTTCCTTCACCCCGTCCCTGCCTCTGTGAACCAAAGATACCCCCAAAAGAGATGCCGGGTGTGCAGTAAACACGGAAGGAGGAGCGATTCCCGGTTTTACTGCCCCATGTGCCCTTCAAATCCAGGCCTGTGCAACTACCCCTGTTTTGAGACCTACCACACCGTTTCTAGTTATTAATTTTATCTATAATTTAGGGAAAACCAAAAAGGGTGGGGTGGGGGGGGGATTCTTTTTAGGGAGTCAATTTCATTTATGCATATTTTTTTGTTTAGTTTCTGGGCTTTCCAAGGGAGGGAGGGATTCTCATGGGGAGGTTTATTTATTTCAGACTGTAAAACTAAATTTCCCCTTTATGATTTTTTTTATACAATTCTTGGACAATTAAATCCTGGACTTGATCACTCACAAATGAATACTGTTTATTGTGCAGGAGCCCACATCTGTCTATTCAGAACATGGACCCCACAAGTGTTCTTGAAATAAAAAATAAATGTGGGCATTGCATTTATTAGTAGATAAATCCAACACCTGCGGCCCGTGCCGCCCCTGAATTAGTGGAAGTCGTGCATTTTAGAAATGGTTACAAGAATAAATTGGGGATGTATTTCCTTTTTCTTATGACTATGTCCTGCCACATACGGCTGTTACATTCCTAATTCTGTACCGTGATACGGGCATGATATTTTTTTTTTGGAGGATCTCTAATAATCGAGCTGTTCCTTATCAATACACCATGGGCTTTGTTACGATTCTTATGGAAATACTGACATCATTTTGGAGATTAGTGATCCTTTACTGTTCCTATAGATGGTTTTGGACATTGCCCCTCTATATATTCTGTAGGTGATTGGTTGTTTTGTGCACATAGCGGTTCCTACCTTGCCGGGCAGGGGTATGTTATGGTGTACCGCGTCACTTGGCACGTTCGTCCCTCATATAAGGATTGATGGAGCTAAAGAGACGTTGTACAACCAGTCACTGAAAAAAAAAACCTTGTCATGACAGCCCTGCAGGTGTTCTTCTATATAGTGAACAGACTTGAGTTTGCAACATAGTTGGATACATTTTCCTCCATTTGTTTGAAGATATTGCCCATCACTCCAGTACAGTTTCTTTTTTCCTGTCTGACTGATTTTATATTAGGACAGAATTCTGTCCACAATGACATCATAATGGCACCAACTGCTTCTTCAGCAAGACATAGTCATAAGTACAGGCAAATACGTCTATAGCGACATGTATCCGTTATGAATACACGGCTTCACTTCTCTTCTGTGCCGCACAAATTTATTAATGTGGCATATTTCTAACAAAATAACCTTCTACCACGTCTCCTCTATTTCATGTGGAAACGTAATAAGAGTTTGAAGAAAACATTATATACCCATAGTGTCTGAAATAATACCCATTATTTCCTCTAAAAAAATTTTCGTCCACATGCCCACTACACCACTAGATGAATACCTTTAGGGGTTTAGTTTTTAAAATGGGGTAATTTCTTTGTGTTTTTTTTTTTTTTTGTTCAGGCTGCTCAATGCCTCTAAATACATGATATGGGGCCGAGAATTTATTCAATTGTGCCCTGAAAGCCAAAGGGTGCTCCCTCTCTTTTTGGCCCAGCCACACGTCTAATAAGCAAATTGGGGCAACAATGAGAGTATTTTTGAAAACAGGAGAAACCGGGTGATAGATTTTGGGGTGTGTTTCTTCATTTTCATGTTCCGCTTTACACAGAAATCGGTCTTCAAAGTGATACTTTTATGAAAAAAGTGAAGTTTAATTTTTTTTCACCTGCTATGTATTAAATTTAGCAAAAAACTGTGAGGTCAAAATACTTACTATACCCCTAGATAAATACCTTAAGGAGTCTAGTTTTCTAAATGGGGTCATTTATGGGGAGTTTCTATCGTTCTGGCAGCTCAAAACCTCTCCAAATGTACATTGGGGCCTAAAACATTTTCAAGCAAAATAGGAGTCCTGAAAGCCTCCGGGTGCTCCCTTCCTTTCGGCCCTGCTGTGTGTCCAGGCAATGCAATAGGGTCACAATGGGGGAATTTCGAAAACCGGAGAAACAGGGTGATAGATTTTGGGGTGTGTTTCTTCATTCTTATGGTCGCTTTACACAGAAATCTGTCTTAAAAGTGATACTTTTATGAAAAAAGTGATTTTTTATTTTTTTTCACCTGCTATGCATTAAATTTAGCAAAAAACTGTGGGGTCAAAATACTCACTACACCCCTAGATAAATACCTTATGGGGTCTAGTTTTCTAAATGGGGTCGTTTATGGGGAGTTTCTATCGTTATGGTAGTTCAAAACCTCTCCAAATATACAGTGGGGCCTAAAACATTTTCAAGCAAAATGTGAGTCCTGAAAGCCTCCGGGTGCTCCCTTCCTTTCGGGCCCTGCTGTGTGTCCAGGCAATGCATTAGGGTCACAATAGGGGCATTTTCGAAAACCGGAGAAACAGGGTCATAGATTTTGGGGTGTGTTTCTTCATTCTTATGGTCGCTTTACACAGAAATCTGTCTTCAAAGTGATACTTTTATGAAAAAAGTGATTTTTTTATTTTTTTTCACCTGCTATGCATTAAATTTAGCAAAAAACTGTGGGGTCAAAATACTCACTATACCCCTAGATAAATACCTTAAGGGGTCTAGTTTTCTAAATGGGGTCGTTTATGGGGAGTTTCTATCGTTATGGTAGTTCAAAACCTCTCCAAATATACAGTGGGGCCTAAAACATTTTCAAGCAAAATATGAGTCCTGAAAGCCTCCGGGTGCTCCCTTCCTTTCAAGCCCTGCTGTGTGTCCAGGCAATGCATTAGGGTCACAATGGGGACATTTTTGAAAACAGGAGAAAAAGGGTTATAGATTTTGGGGTGTGTTTCTTCATTCTTATGGTCGCTTTACACAGAAATCTGTCTTCAAAGTGATACTTTTATGAAAAAAGTGATTTTTTATTTTTTGTCAGCTGCTATGCATTAGATTTAGCAAAAAACTGTGGGGTCAAAATACTCACTACACCCCTAGATAAATACCTTAAGGGGTCTAGTTTTCTAAATGGGGTCGTTTATGGGGAGTTTCTATCGTTCTGGTAGTTCAAAACCTCTCCAAATATACAGTGGGGCCTAAAACATTTTCAAGCAAAATATGAGACCTGAAAGTTTCCGGGTGTTCCATTCTTTTCGGGCCCTGCCGTGTGTCCAGGCAATGCATTAGGGTCACAATGTGGGCATTTTGAAAACAGGAGAAACAGGGTGATATATTTTGGGGTGTGTTTCTTCATTTTCATGGTCGCTTTACAAAGAAATCGGTCTTCAAAGTGATACTTTTATGAAAAAAGTGAGATTATATTTTTTTACGCCTGCTTTGCATGACTTCTTACAAAAAAACTATGGGGTCAAAATACTTACAACACCCCTTAAAAAAATACCTTAAGGGGTGTAGTTTGCAAAATGGGGTCACTTGTGGGGGTTTCCACCATTCTGACACCTATGAGCCTCTGAAAACCTGGCTTGGTGCAGGAAAACCAAATGTACTTCAAAATGTCTAAAATTATTACTAAACTTGTAAGTCTTCTAAATAGCTAAAAAAAATAAAAAAAAATTCAAAAGTGCTGCCAAAATAGAGTAAAGAGCTGGAAATATTTATTTAATAAAAAAAATTGTAAAGTATGTATGTACATATGTGACATATTGCCGTTAAAAATAGGGAAAAATTATAATTTTTACAAAATGTCTTCATTTTTTCTATTTTTTTATTAATTTCCGCAAATCGTATCAGTCTACTTTTACCACTAAAATAAAGTACAACATGTGACGAAAAAACAATGTCAGAATTACTTGGATATTCAAAACTTTCGCAGAGTTATTCTCTGATAAAGTCACACATACCAGATTTAACGAATCTGGCTTGGTCATTAAGGCCCAAACAGGCCCGGTCATTAAGGGGTTAAACTATTTTTAGTAGCAGCTAAATTTCCACGGGTGTCAGGATCTCCCACAAGATACTGCACATGTCACCATTAAACCTAAGGCCGGCCCTGGATGTGACACATCTGCCACGTGACATGCCATCCACACGGACATGACCGCTGTGGCCTAGTAACTAAAGACAACAGAACCACCAGCGCAGGAGCCACAGGGAATTTTAAAAATTAGTAGGGACTATTTGTTATTTTTAGCCATATGCCTCATGCACACATCCTTCACCATTTTCATGTCCGTTTAAAACGGATCCGTGTGCCGTTGTGACATCCGTGTGGTTTTCGTTGTCACTCCGCATCTGTTCCGTTGTTCTATTTGAAGTGGATGCTGTGCTTCAGTTTATCTTTCGTTTTAAAAGGTATGTTAAAATCCATCTTGTGTGTTGAATGCAGGGAACTTTGGCATGTACTACCGTTGCCTAGCAACGGATCCGTGAAAAACGGGCGGCACACGGATGCCGTCCGTGTGCCGTCCGGTTTTTTGGACGGACCCATAAACTTCAATGGGCCCCACGGTCACTGAACGATGGACAAAAGTAGGACATGCACTCATTTTGACGGAATGGACGAACAGAACCGTCAAAACAACTGAACTGTGCCTGGCCCCATAGAAATGAATGTGTCAGGGTGTTATCAGTTAAAAAAACATATAGCACCCTGAATAAATTACTGAAGTGGGCATAAGGGCTTTTAACTGAAGTGGGCATGAGGCCTAAGGCCTCATGCCCACTTCAGTTATTTTCTTCAGGGTCCTATCCGTTTTTTTAACTGATAGCACCCTGACACATTCATTTCTATGGGGCCATGCACACTTCAGTTGTTTTGACAGTTTCGTTCGTCCGTTCCGACAAAAGTAGTGGCATGTCCTACTTTTGTCCGTCGTTCAGTGACTGTCGGGCCCATTGAAATCTATGGGCCCGTCAAAAAAACGGACGGCACACAGACTCTCTATTCTCTACTCCAGTCCAAAAGACTCCACAAAAGACAAATTAGAAGTTTTCCATTAAGGATAAGATTATATAGAAGAATAACGATAAGCTCCTGGTCCCTGATACCAAATCTATACCAGTGTCCTCCAACTATTATGTGCCATTATACTGCTGGTGTTATTTGTGTGGCAGAGGGGCATTGGACTCGTCCTGTGATAGAAAATGAAATGTGTGAAAGTAAATATATTATTATTCATTACAGATATGGGGTTATTTTATGTATGTGCATTAAACCCATTATGTATTTTACAGACATTTATAACATCTGAATATGTGGCACCAGTGACAGCTGACATGCTAGAAGATCCACTGTATATATGTAAGTACTATAGCAAATAACAACCTATAGAAATTCTATAATCTGATGTCATCCAGAATGTTCCTATAAAGACACATGACAAGACTGTGGGAACAAATTCTCCAAGGTTGTCAATAGGCAGATCATATATTTGTTGATATGATGAACCATACTAAGCGCACGTCATAATATCTTCACAGTTTATACTTTTTGTTCCAGAAATACTTATGATCGGCTGCCTGCTGCCAGGGGGACTCTCTGAAGTAATATTTCATCTATATGCGGTATGTACATCATAAGTTACTATATACAGTACCCACCAGTAGCTCTGTACATTGAAAAAGTGATGAGCGGGCAAAATTCCAAGAAAGGCGTAGCAGTGGGGAACTTTGGATAGTTGGTAGGAATAGGCATAATGTAACTTAGGGGTATCTTTGTCCAAAACGCTGGCCACATTGGGACTGAACGTAGGTGTAAGGTAATTGGATGAGGGGACTTAGGGTAGTGTAGTGGGATTTTAGACAGCTTTGGTCTGCCAAGAACATTTGCAATGTGTCAAGGCCTGGTTAAAGTATCTGCAATGGCTTCAAGAAGGGAGAGTAGTAACTAGGGGGCCCGTCAATGACCTCGATTTCACGGCGCCATAGGCTGGAAGTTCAATAGGCCTAAATTATGCCTAATAGTTTGGTGTGAAACTGGAGGCGGCCGTACCACTACGATGCAATAGAAAAGGACTTAAGTGAGTTGCATTACACAGTCATGATCTGCAGGCATAGGTGATAATGGACACTGGCAGAATGTTTTTATATTTACAGCACTCAAGCGGAAAGCAATGGAAGGTGCTGGGATATTGCCACGTATAGAGCCCCCACAAGTCATGCAGCACAAGAACCTGGACTTGGGGTATACTGGATTGTTTGGAGCCGATGGCTGGAAGTAAGAAGTGTCCTGGCATCAAGAAAGCAAGGCAGGTATCCTCAATGGTATCATTCTAGCAAGAATTTGAGGGAACATGGCACAATGATGGGCCAAGTGCCAGGGTCCTTGTGCAGGGTTCCTGGGTCGGTGAGGGCAACACTATCCCAGGAGGGCCTCATAATCTCAACATGGGAGAGGGACACCTTGGGGGTTGCCAAAATGTTTATAACATGGGGTACTGGCACAATGTTTGGAATTACAGGAGCAGCGCATCTGGATGTAAAGAGAAGCAGAAGAAGGCAACAGTAGCTGGTTGAGTCTGATTCTGATCTGTCAGATGATTATGAGTGGTCTGATGTTGGGGAAAGAAGGGCTGATGGGCAAGACGTTTAAGGTGCTGAAAAAAAATGTTTAAGCAGGATAAAGTAAAAAGGTAAAAGCGAGGAGGCGTGATACCGAAAGCCAATCCTTTACTGGAAAGAGGGGGTAAAATTTGGGGCCAGGAAACATGTTTGTTGATTTCTACCTACACATACTTGTCCCAGTAAATGTTGGGAACGATAAGGGGGAAAGGCTTGTCTAGTTTTTGAGATGTCTATGGAAGCCGTTGCAGCTTAAAGAGGCTCTGTCACCACATTATAAGTGCCCTATTTCCTACATAAGGAGATGGGCGCTATAATGTAGGTGACTGCAGTGCTTTTTATTTAAATAAACAATCTATTTTTACCACTTTATTAGCGTTTATAGATTTATGCTAATGAGTTGCTTAATGCCCAACTGGGCATATTTTTACTTTAGACCAAGTGGGCGTTGTACAGGGGAGTGTATGACGCTAACCAATCAGCATCATGCACTCCTCTCCATTCATTTACACAGCGCATAGGGATCCTGTTAGAACCTTATGTGCTGTCTTATACTAACACATTAACAATACTGAAGTGTTTAGACAGTGAATAGACATTCCACGGGATGTCTATTCACAATCTCTGCACTTCGTTACTGTTTCTATGGTAGTTATAGCAGAGGAAGCGTGATCTCGTTGTAACCTGTCATTTACCGCGTAATCTTGCGATCTCTGCATGATACTGATTGGTCAGCGTCATACATTCCCCTGTACAACGCCCACTTGGTCTAAAGTAAAAATCCGAACATGATAAATTCGAAAACAATCTTTCATACAGAGCCCTGGTTTTTCGGGACACGTGTCGAATTGGTATGTTGTGTCCTTCCTTATCCCTCTCTTATAGTAGACTCTGCACCTCTTTTGACTTTTTCCCTTCTTGCCAGGTGGGGAACTTCTCCTGGAAAGTGTTGCCCTGGTACGATGCGTGTGGCCCCGCTTCCAGAAGTACTGGGTGCCCCCCCTTCTTGGTCCCTAAAGATTAGGTTCTTGATAACCACCTCTTGAAATTCCAGGAAAGTTCTCCTCTGGCCTGCATATCGACGTGGCACGTACGCATTGTACAATGTCATCTGTATGATGTGCACGGCCAGCTTCTTATACCACACCCTCGTTTTCCGCATGGCGCTGTAGGGTTTCAGGACTTGATCTAACAAGTCCACCCCTCCCATGCACCTATTGTAGTCCAGGATGCAGTCTGGTTTGGGCGTCTCTGTACTGGTACCTCGTACAGATACTTGGGTACTGGTGTGGCCATTATATACACAGAGAAGAACTAGGAGTATAGAAGCCATGAGATAAAAAATATATCTTTATTACATAGAATATACACATTACATAGAAAATTTAAAAGGTACAGTTGGAAAGAGTGACTCTGAAAGTTCCCAATGCAGTCAGACAGGCTCAATGGGTCAAGGTAAACATACAGGAAGATTACTACTGTCAAATTGAGCAAAAACAAACACAAATACTGAGGACCATGACGTTATATAAGTATGAATATACAGAGGAAAGCTTTGGGGGAATTGCGTAGTCTGGATGATGTAGTCATCAAACCTGCAGACAAGGGGGGGAACATCGTGGTCTGGCCAATGGCGAAATATGAAAGGGAAGCCCTGAGACAATTACGAGATAAACACACCTATTCCAAATTGACTCATAGTCCGTTATCTTCTTTTTCTGTTGAATTAACCAATATTCTCGGTAAGGCCCTAGATAAGGGACTTATCCCTAAGAAAATCTATGAGGGACTCCTGATTAATGAACCTAAGATTCCAACGCTTTATTTTCTGCCTAAGGTTCACAAGAGTCTTGTGGACCCCCCAGGACGTCCGATCGTGTCAGGTATGGGTGGTCTTTGTGACCCAATATGCAAATTTATAGACTACTATCTTAAACCTTTAGTTGCTGATTTGCCCTCATACATCAAAGACACGACGGAAGTCCTGGGCAGGTTAGACGGTATTCAAATTGAGCCTGACATGTTTCTTGTTACGGCAGACGTTGAGTCTCTGTACACATGTATACGACACAGTGATGGTTTGGAGGCGGTCCGCTTCTACCTGGGGACCAGCAACTGGGATGGCGAAATGTGTGATCTTATACTGGAATTGCTTCAGTATATTTTGACTCACAACTTTTTTGTGTTTAAAGATCACTTTTATTTACAGACCAGGGGCACTGCCATGGGTGCGGCCTGCGCGCCATCCTATGCAAACCTGTTTCTCGGTCTTTGGGAGAGGCAGGTTTTTCTTGGGGATGGCGCTGGGGCCGCTGAACATGTGCAGTGTTGGCTTAGGTACATTGATGATATTTTTTTCATATGGCAGGGTTCCGAGTATGAACTGATGGAATTTATGCGCCAATTGAATTTGAACTCAGTCAATATTAAGTTGACCTATAAGTCACATAAACAGCAAATAGACTTTGCACCAAATCCCACACAATTAATGCATTAATTCTCAGTAAGGGGGGGCATTCTGGTGGCTGAATACTGTCCTTCCCTTCATATATCCTAAATTTGAAGGTTATCCGTATAATGTAGGAAGCAAAGTATTGCCTCATAACGCATCCTGGACCTGGCCATACTGTACATCGGGGTGTGGTATAAGATGTCCGTGCTCCAGTAGGTCCTAATGGACAGCTTTTTCAGAAGCCCCATGTTCAAGTGAAGTCCCCAGAACTTGCCCAACTCTGCTGCATATACAGGGGTCCACCTGTGGGATTGGGCATAAAATTATGTGGGGTTCTTAGTAATATACTGTTGGGCATATAAATTCGTCTGGGTGACCATAAGATCTATAAAGTCATCAGTGAAGAACTTGAAAAAGTCAATTTCACTGAGCCCTGCCATATTACATTTTATCCCTGAGCTGCCTGTGTACTCTGGGATTTGGGGCTCATAAATGTCTGGTGTGGGGGTCCAAATGGGGTCACTTCGCTCGGGGGCTTGAACTGCGGCGGGGTCATCTCACTCGGGGGCTTCAACTGTGGTGGTGGTCCTGGGGCGTCTCCTAGCGGGTTCCTTTTCTTCATCACTGGATGAGGAGGTGGATAAATAAAACAGAGTCTCACCATCCGACGACTCTGTGTCGGAGGCAAGAAATTAATATGCCTCTTCGGCACTGAATGTCCGTTGGGACATGTTTGATTGCTTCCCTAACTAGGAACAATAGGCTGCTACCTAAACCAGCCCAAAAATTTTTTTGTTTTTATAGAACGAGTGGGCTTCCCTGAGACTAAACCTAACTAGGGCGAGGGTTCCTAACACTAAACCTAACTAGATTTTATTTGAACTTCCCTGAGACTAAATCTAACTACGGCGACTATTCCCTGACACTAAACCTAACTAGATTATTCCGAGCTTGCCTAACACTAAACCTAACTACGGTGACGGGTGCCTGACACTAAACCTTTCTAGATTATTCCGAGCTTCCTTGACGCTAAACCTAACTACGGTGATGGACCCCTAACGCTAGATCTAACTACAGTGACGGATTCCTGACGCTAAATTCCCTGACGCTATACCGAACTACGCTTTTTGACGGTTCCCTGACACTAACTAACCCTAATACTAAACTAACCAGTTAAATTGTCTAAATTAACTGTACTTTTTATTTTTTTATTTTTGTTTGTTTTATATGTTTTTTATAAAGAAAAAAAAGAAAAAAAGAATCCCCAGGGACCAAGAAATTGGTCCTGAAGACTAAGAAGTGGTCAGTCAGGGGCGGACATACCGCATGTGCAGCCGGTGCAGCTGCACAAGGGCCCCGCGTGGGAAGGGGGCCCGTTCAGTGGCGTAACTACCACAGTAGCAGCCGTAGCAGCTGCTACGGGGCCCGCGGCATGGGGGGGCCCGTGTCGCCCTGACAGGCACATTACATTTTATGTACCAGGCCTGGCGGCACGGGCCCCCTCATGCCTAGTAGCATCACAACACTAGGCATGAGGGGAGGGAGGGGGCGGGGGCCCGGTGATAGCCGCCACACTGCACTACCAATCGGGAGGGAGGGGGCGGGTGCCCGGGCCCGGTGATAGCCGCTACACTGCACTGCCAATCTGGCACAGATGAATAGGACAGGACGGCGATGCTGGTGGTAGGAGGAGCGCTCAGGCAGGGGAGAGGACAGGGGGCGGTGCGACGTAAGACTTCGGGCGGCTGGACAGTACAGTCAGGACTGCCGGAGAACTCATAGGATGAGCGGAGGACAGACACAGGACGAGTGGAGGACGTGCAGACTGCAGAGGACAGGTAGATGAAGTTAAAAAGTTCATGTCAGAAGGGAGAAGTTTTTATGTAGAAAAATCTGCCTCATAATTCCTTCCGGAATTTTGAGGCATATTTTGACCTGCCGGTAGAACACTTCCCGCGTTTTTCATTGCGTTTTTTTGTGGCGTTTTTCGGCCATCGGGCCGTGGGCAGGGAAACGCAGCAAAAAACGCATTTTCTGCCTGCCATTGTTGTCAATGGGAAGTCAGAGACAGAAACGCCCGAAGAAAGGGCATTGCGCTTCTTTTTCCCGCATGCGGTTTTTACTGCTCGCAGGAAAAATTTCATGGATTTCAATGGGAGGCACTTTCTGACGTTTTTCGCGAAAAAAACCTCAGTGTGAACTCCCCCTAACACAGGGGCGTAACTACTGCTATAGCAGCCGTAGCGGCTGCTACGGGGCCGCGGCATGAGGGGGCCCGCGTCACCTGCCGGCACGGGCCCCCACCTTGGCCGGAATCTCCGCTAGCTGCCGCTATGGCTGCTACAGCGCGATGCCACGGAACACTACGGCAGAGCAGGGAGTATCTCCCCGCTCTGCCATTAAACATAAGACATGTATCCCCTATCCACAGCATAGGGGATACGTGTGTGATCGCTAGCATTGATAGGGAGAACGGGGGACCGAAAGTCCCCTGAAGTTCTCCATCACAAACCTCGGACTTCCGGGGTCTGTGTCGGCAGCTCCGTAGAAATGAATGGAGCGCCGGTCACACTTGAGCTGCGCAGACACCGGAAGTCAGAGGTGAGTGATGGAGAACTTCGGGGGACTTTCGGTCCCCCGCTCTCCCTATCAATGCCAGCGATCACACATGTATCCCCTATCCTGTGGATAGGGGATACATGTCTTTTGTCTTTTCACACTGTAGGTCGCATTTTTTTGAGTGATTGGGGGTGTATGGCGTTCCCTACAGGGGGGGGGCTGTATAGCGTTCCCTACAGGGGGGGGCTGTAAGGCGTTCCCTACAGGGGGGGCTGTATAGCGTTCCCTACAGGGGGGGCTGTATAGCGTTCCCTACAGGGGGGTCTGTATGGCGTTCCCTAAAGGGGGGTCTGTATGGCGTTCCCTACAGGGGGGGGCTGTATGACTTTCCCTACAGACCCCCCCTGTAGGGAACGCCATACAGAACCCCTGTAGATAACGCCATACAGACCCCACTGTAGATAACGCCATAAAGTCCCCCCTGTAGATAACACCATACAGCCCCCTGTAGATAACGCCATACAGCCCCCCTGTAGATAACGCCATACAGCCCCCTCTGTAGATAGCGCCATACAGTCCCCCCTGTAGATAGCGCCATACAGTCCCCCCTGTAGATAGCGCCATACAGTCCCCCCTGTAGATAGCGCCATACAGTCCCCCCTGTAGATAGCGCCATACAGTCCCCCCTGTAGATAGCGCCATACAGACCCCCCTGTAGATAGCGCCATACAGACCCCTCTGTAGATAGCGCCATACAGTCCCCCCTGTAGATAACGCCATACAGCCCCCTCTGTTGATAGCGCCATACAGTCCCCCCTGTAGATAACGCCATACAGCCCCCTCTGTAGATATCTTGAGATTCAGTCCTGCTTGATAGGTAACAGTGCAGTAAGCTAAGCATGATAAGATCATCTAAATTATTGCATCTCAGTTGCATGAGTGCTTTGTGTTATATTCAATGATTCAATTTAACCTAAGTCTCTAAATGTGGGCAAAGAAAATAAAAAACTATACTCACCTCCTCCCTCGCCTCCGTTCACCCGCCGCAGCCCCCATCCTCCTGTCTCGGTCTGTGTTACAAGTGTACAAGGCTGCACTGGTGACGCGCTGCCGATGGCACGTGACCGCTGCTGCCAATAACTCCTCATTGGTGTGCTGCTGAGGACAGTAGTTCCACAGCAAATCGCTGTTGAGGGCATTGATTGGCTGCAGCGGTCATGTGCCATCGACCGCGCGTCACCACAGCAGCTTTGTAAACACAGAAAGGGATAGGGGCTGCGGAGGGGGAACGGAGGCGCCGGAGGAGGTGAGTATAGGTTTTTCATTTTCTTTGCCCACATTTAGGGACTTAGTTTAGATAAGAATTTAACCCGGAAAAAAATGTGTTACTTGTGTTCTAAACTGGTAATAAAATGTACAATATAAATCTTCCTTCATAATTTTTATTAGTAAGGTTTATTTTTATATGCATATATATGTTTAGGTAACTTTGTCGGTATTGGGGGGGGGGGCGGGGGGGCCCTGGCACATTATCTGCACAGGGGCCTTTTGCAGTCTGTGTCCGCCACTGTGGTCAGTGATAGGTGATCACTGACCAAAAACGTGGGCGGAACCCAAGGAGGAAGCGTACAGGAATGGGTAGTGGATGGGAGAGGTGGCATGCCGAAAAAAATTGTTTTTTAGACTTTTTTTTAACCTTTTTTTTACTTTCTCTTCTCTCTCTCTTTCTCACAACCGCTCTGAACGCCTCACTATCTCCAACAGAGGTGTTCAGGGTGGGAGCGGCAGGATGTTATGTCAGGGAGAGGAAGTGAAGAGACCGATCACCCCTATTGGACAGTTACTCACTAACTGACCAATAGTGGCGATCGTGGAGGTGGGACCATCACAACAAGTCCCGGCGTATTGAGCTGTGATAGCCTGCTGTCGGAAACAGCAGCTGTCACAGCTCGGGCACGCGCCGGTGGAAAATGGCGATGCATTTTCCCTGCGACATACTATTCCGTCGCTGAGCCCGTACGTGCTGGTCAGCGCGACGGAATAGTACATCGCTATAGGCCTCATAAGGCAGGATATGCAGGCCATGAGGGAACGTATGTCCCATGCTAAGGAACGCATTTCCGACCTGGAAGATCGGATTGATCCTGTACCCAGGGTCTTAACAGCATTGGAAGAAGCTGCAGAATTATGGAAGCAGAAATCTGACGACTTGGAAAATCGTCTGCGCCGAAATAACATCAGAGTTTTGGGATTGCCTGAAAAAGCGTAAGGTCAAGATTCTATTGCCTTTATAGTTGCATGGCTGCATGAGCTGTTTCCTGATGCAGTGTTCTCTACTGCTTTCGAGGTGGAGAGAGCTCATAGAGTACCGGCACGACCCTTACGACCGGGATCACCCCCTACATCTATGCTGGCACGCTTATTGAATAGCAACGACCGGGACTTGATCCTTCGTCTGGCTCGCAAAAAGCAAGATATTAGATACAATGGAGCTGCAGTGTCTATATTCCCTGACTTCAGTGCGGAGTTACAGAAAAGTTGCGCTACTTTTATGTCGGTGAAAAGGAGGCTTAGCGATCTACAAATCCCATACTCCATGGCGTATCCTGCAAGGCTACGTATTGTGGATGGAGATTGGTCACTGTTCTTTGCGACCCCAAAAGATGCCGATGACTGGGTGAGTCACCAGAGCGGAACTGAGACTCTCTGCCGCATCCTGCGTTGATGCTATGCTGACCACTTTAAAGATGGCTGCGTGATTCCATGCGTCCTGCTGTTTTTTTTTCCCCTCTACATGTATCCTTGAACTTGCAATATGTATATATATCAGATGGACGCTACGCTGTATCTTTGACATATTGCTTCTTTCTGGCATACTCTGGATAATGAACACGGCTTTCCGTGGTTCAGATAACCGTCATACATGCCTTTTTCTTATGTCTTGATTAGATAGATACTAGGTATTAACTCATATACTAACACATGGGTTCTTGCCTCGTATATATGAAAAGCCACTATGGCGAAGGCAATGTGTCGTCACTGTTGATGCTTAATGGCTTTACTGAATGCTATATTAATATGTTACATGGTACATATGTTCCCCTTTTGTACCAAAGACCTGAAAGGTTTCATGTTTTAAGTCTTACATACCTACAATGGATCAGTTTGCAGTATAGCTATACGTATATCAGGGACTAGAAGAAAGGGAGGAATCCTCCAGCTCACCTGGTTGTAGACGTCACACTGTCTTTAGTGCCCGGGTCCTCGTGTCGGCACACGTAATGGATATAGCAATGAGAAGAAAGGAAGGATCCAGCGTTGAGACCAGGTGATCTGTTAAATTTGGAAACTTCTTCCAAGTTTTATTGACGACAAAGGGTGTTTAAAATAGACATTCTGTGTTAGTTCAAAGTCCAAACGGCTAGTTTGAAGGGGAGAGGCGGGTGCCTACGCGTTTCAGACGTGGTCTGCGTCCTTAGTCATGGCTTTCTGTCAAACTCTGACTGGTGCAGGTAGATTTTGTATCCGGTCTTCCATGTGGAATTGATTGCGGTCCAAAGTAATTGTTCTGATGGAACGCTTCCCCATTTTGCATCCGGGAAGCTAATTGGATGAATCTGAGGGCAATAGCCGGACATCGCTGATCAGGTAAGATACATATTTTTTATAAATATAACTTATATTGTGACATTCTTATGATTGTAACATGGATCTTGCTATTTTGTTAGGCAGATGAGAGGACCAGTTGACAGAGTTTGTCTGATTGTGAACACGGTGTGTTAAAATGTATACATGTGAGAGGAAAGTGTGTGGTATAAAATAATTTAGTCATGTTTATACTGGAGATGGATAAGAATATTGATACAATGTATATGTATTATTGTACTTCTTTAGTTTAATTAATTTATTTATTTATTTGTTCCTTAGTATGTAGCAAGTGTTGAATTGAGTACAAATGGTACGTCCTTGGGTTCATTTCAGATTTGTATCGAGGGGTTCATGTCATATTATATGCTTTCATTATTCCTTAGAAATAGAGAATAATATTTATTATTTAATCCTGTAGTACTATTTGGAGAATTAAAATTGGACATGTTAATTTTGAGTGTAAATCAGAGCGTGTAAAAGATATATTGGATATATTGGATAGAATGGTCTTGTGCTGCACTTTTGCCCAGGGCAAATGGATTAAATAATAAATATTATTCCCTATTTCTAAGGAAATTAACCCAAGGACGTACCATTTGTACTCAATTCAACACTTGCTACATACTAAGGAACAAATAAATAAATTAATTAATTAATTAATTAAACTAAAGAAGTACAATAATACATATACATTGTATCAATATTCTTATCCATCTCCAGTATAAACATGACTAAATTATTTTATACCACACACTTTCCTCTCACATGTATACATTTTAACACACCGTGTTCACAATCAGACAAACTCTGTCAACTGGTCCTCTAAACGCCTAACAAAATAGCAAGATCCATGTTACAATCATAAGAATGTCACAATTAGAGATGAGCGAACTTTTCAAAAGTTCGGTTCGGCTAGTTCGCCGAATTTCACAAACAAGTTCGATTCGGACCGAACTGGTTCGGACCGAACCTGTCACTTCCGTGCGCCGAGCATGCTACTGTCCAGGGTGCTGATAGAGTTAATGGGCTGCACTAACTCTTTCAGCAACCTTGACAGTACATGCTCGGCGCGCGGAAAATAAAATTTTAATGTAATAAAAAAATAAAAATAATACGTTCGTACTTACTTTCCTCCTGTCCGGCCTCCAGCGATGACGTTTCATCCCTTTCGCCGCTGCAGCCAATCACAGGCTGCAGCGGCGACATGGATGAAACGTCATCGCTGGAGGCTGGACAGGAGGAAAGTAAGTATGAACGTATTACTATTTTTTTTTGGCATGTGTGTATGTTGGCATGTATGTATGTATGTATGTATGTATGTATGTATGTTGGCATGTATGTATGTTGTCATGTATGTATGTATGTATGTATATATGTGCATGTATGTTTGCATGTATGTTGGCATGTATGTATATATGTGCATGTTTGTATGTATATTTTCATGTATATATTTGCATGTATGTTTGCATGTGTGTATGTTTGCATGTATGTATGTTGTCATGTATGTATGTATATATGTGCATGTATGTTTGCATGCATGTTGGCATGTATGTATATATGTTCATGTTTGTATGTATATTTGCATGTATATATTTGCATGTATGTTTGCATGTGTGTATGTTTGCATGTATGTATGTTTGCATGTATGTATGTTGTCATGTATGTGTATATTTGCATGTATATATTTGTATGTATGTATGTATGTATGTATGTATGTATTTTGCATGTATGTATGTTTGTTTGCATGAATGTATGTTTGCATGTATGTATGTATGTATGTAGTCATGTATGTATGTTGTCATGTATGTATGTATATATGTGCATGCATGTATGTTTGCATGTATGTTGGCATGTATGTATACATGTGTATGTATACATACATGCCATACATGTATGTATGTATGTATGTATGTTGTCATGTATGTATGTATATATGTGCATGTATGTTGGCATGTATGTATATATGTGCATGTTTGTATGTATAATTGCATGTATGTGTGTATGTTTGTATGTATGTATGTTTGCATGTATGTTTGTATGTATGTTTGCATGTATGTATGTTGTCATGTATGTATGTATGTATGTTATCATGTATGTATGTATATATGTGCATGTATGTTTGTTTGCATGTTTTTATTTTTGCTTGTATGTTTGCATGTATGTTTATATATATGTGCATGTATGTAATTATGTTTGCATGTATATTTGTGCATGCTTGTATGTATGTATCTTTGCATGTTTGTTTGTATGTATGTTTTCATGTGTGTGTATGCATGTATGTATGATAGTTTGCATGTATGTATGTATATATGTGTGTATGTTTGCATGTATATATGTGCATGCTTGTTTGTATATATGTATGTTTGCATGTATGTTTGTTTGTATATATGTCTGTATGGCCATGTATGATACTGTCTGCTGGCACCCTGTATCTAAGTCAACTTCGCGGCAGGCTTCTATACATGGTATAACAGTCAAACAAAAACAACAACCTAAAAAATGGAGTCAATACACAGCTTTGACTAATAAAAATAATAATCTTTATTTATACAAAACATAAAACATGAAATATTTATCACACATTAAAATCAAGGATGATTGCCACAGTGTGGAAATATTTGGAAGCCAGACAGGTATAGATCACAGTGTATAAATATGGGAGTATTATACTCCAAAGGATAACACGGAAGGGGACTGAAGAGTCAATTACAATTAATATACACAGTCCTAGATCATAGTAGATGGTTGTAAGCATAAGGGATAGGGCAGAAATACCTAGCCCATCCACAAACTGGTATAGAGGAAGGTGTATAAATATCATGTGAGAGTCTTACCCATAGTATGTTATCCTGCTGTCTGGCGTCACACCCGACGCGCGTTTCGGCGGAAAAGCCTTCGTCCGGGGGTGGTGCCAGAGAGCCAAGAGGAGGAATTTATGCAAATAGAACACCAATCGCGTACGCAGCTGGTAAGTAGCCTCATCACTTACAGCTGACCGAAGTAATGAGGCAAGTGACGAGGCATTCGAGACGCCAATCGCATCTCATACATGACACATCGCAGAGTTCAAGATGAAAAGGTCAGAGGCCTGCGCATGCGCAGGCGATAATCGGGACAAAACACAGCCCGCAGGCATACTGCCTGACCAACTGACACATCGGAACTGAACGGTCACATGACCGAATCAGCCGTGGAAGTCACATGATCTGGCGGATGTCAACAATGGAAAGGAAACATCGGAGCTACAGAAAAGTGCGTAGATACACTGCTGTGTATCCCAGTTTCAGAATGTAAATGCATGTGATCACATTTGAGAACCATTATATGTCATTGTATACAGATATAAAAATACATATACTATCCCTAATCTTTCCCTATTTTATAATATACAGTGTACATAAAATACATGTGTACATATAAAAACAAAAACAGCAATGAATGAATACACAATATATATGGAAAATATATACATATATAGATATATACACATATATACATATGTGACAGACAGATAATGCATTTGCAGTATATATAAATAATAATAAATAACATACAAAACACATTTACTATGTACAATAAAATAAATTAATCATTACACTATGTGAGTAAAATATGCATATATACATATAACCATATATAAAGAAACATACACATATACACATCAACACATGCACATAACTTATATTATAAAAACTAAAAATTGTTAATATTGTAAACATAAATAAAAAGTGCTACATCAACCATATATCCAAAAGTATATGATTAAAAATGAAAAAAATAATAAAAATAAATGTGTGCAAAGTGAATTGTGACTAATAAATTAGTGTATGTTTGTGAAGATCGTAAAAGAAAATTATAAAAGAGAATTATAGATCCTTCATTATTTATACTCTATATGTGTGTTTAATTGCTAGTGATTAAAAAAATATATATATATGAATAATTGTGAAAAACTATATATACACATATATACATATGAGTATATACAAACCAAATGTACAAAAAGACGTATACACATATATATCGAAGAAAATCCTATTTTTGTGTTAGAAACATATATATGTGTGTATAATACACACATGCATACATAAAACACATAAAACACATAAAAGTGTGCAATATACCCATACGCCCATGCATATGAAACCAACAATATAAAAAGAAAAAATATATAAGAAATTAATGACATGCCTACATGATATATACATACTCACATATATAAACTAAATAAATTATAATACACTAAATATATAATTCAAATAATACAGAAAAAAAAGGGGAAAAGAAACACAAAATATTTATTAATTATATCCATCCGTCTAATGAGAAGGTAATAGTGCAGATGTTCATCTAAAATGCATAAATGGCCTCCAAATAGACTCATAAATCATCAAAAAATGGTCGACAGGACCTAAAATACAGAAACAAAGACAAGAAAAAGAAAAAGTTACAACATTAAAATTATCATGTCATTTGTTCGACACCTAAAAGCATCACACAAGAGATCCTGACACCAGTTATAGAAAGGCCGCAAAACCCAAATTTTCGTTAAGGCCTGTTGGATGCATGGTTTTCAATTTCCAGATCCAGCGGGTCTCTAAACGAAGAAGTTTCTTCATCAGAGACCCACCTCTAAGGCCCACCTCCGTATGGTCTATGCCCATGGCACGCAGGCCCTTAGAATCACAACTGTGATGGAGAAAGAAGTGCCTAGGCAAAGTTTTTAATGAGTCTACCATTTCGGGCATCGTTCCTCTGGCAGCCTCGATCCCATTCACATGTTCTCGTATCCTTACCTTTAGTTCTCTTGTAGTCAACCCAATGTATATCAGGGGACACGGGCACTGGGCATAGTAGATCACCCCTTTCGTATTGCATGTAATGGGCCACGTGATTCTATACTTCGTCTCCTTGCTTGAATCCCAGAACTCCTCACTCATAGTAATGTTTGGGCAGGCAATACAACGTCCGCATGGGCGACAGCCCCAACGTGGTTTACCTGCACCAAAGATAGGTTTTATTGTAGGAGGGCCATAATGACTGTGAACCAGTGTGTCTCGAAGGTTCATCGCTCGCCTAGAGGCCACCGAAGGTCTCAGGGGCAACAAATCCGATAGGACTGGGTCTGTCCTCAGTAGGGGCCAGTATTTAGACAAACATTGCACCATTTCCCCCCACCTGTCATGGTAAGTTGTCACATACCTAATTTGTGAGGGTAGTGATCGCTTGGCTACAGGCTGCAATAGTTTAGAACGAGTTGTTTTACAAGCTCTATTATATGCCTTCCGTATATTCTTTGTATTGTATCCTCTATCCAGAAAACGCTGTCTCAGAATAGCTGCCTGTTTTTCAAAGTCCTCTTCGGTGGAACAAAGCCTCTTCATTCGAAGGAATTGTCCTGTTGGAATAGCCCGTATCATATGCCTAGGATGAGACGAGGATGCATGCAAATATGAATTAACAGCAGTTTCTTTTCTATGGACATCCGTCTGTATGTACCCATCATTGTCACGTTTGATGAGTACATCCAGAAAATCTATTGCCTGATCTTCTACTCTCCATGTCAACTTGATGTTAACCTCATTGCAATTCAATTCAGCCACAAAAGAGTGAAATTCCTCCCTTGTGCCATGCCATATCAAAAAAATGTCGTCGATGAATCTGGTCCAAAGTACGACCTTGCTCACCGACGACATCCGGTCAGACAAAAAGAGATCCCTCTCCCACAGCCCCAGGAATAAGTTGGCATATGATGGTGCACATGCTGCCCCCATTGCAGTGCCCTGGAGCTGTAGGTAGAAGGAACCTCCAAAGGTGAAAAAGTTGTGGGTCAACACAAACTCCAAGATAGTTAGTATGAATTGGATCTTGGCAGGGTCTGTGTCAGTCATTCTCAAGAAGTATGCCGCTGCACACAAACCATCCTGGTGTCTGATGTTAGTATATAACGACTCGACATCACAGGTGGCTAATAGCATCCCAGGGTCAAGATGAATCCCCTCTAATTTTTGAATAAGATCCGCAGAGTCCCTCAGATAGGACGGGAGGGTCTCAACTGATGGTTTTAGCATAGCATCTATGTACTTACTAAGATTATCACATAAATTTCCCCTTCCCGAAATAATGGGGCGTCCAGGTGGTACTTTAGGATTCTTGTGAATCTTAGGTAGCAAGTACAGGCTTGCTATTGTAGGTTCTTGTATGGTCAAGCATTCCTTCAATTCAGCGGAGATGATACCATCATCTGAGGCTTCCCTTAGAATATCCATTAAAGCTGCACTGAAAGAAGAGAGAGGGTTGAATGTCAGCTTTTTGTAGCAGGTAGAATTTTTCAAGTGCCGATATGCCTCTTTCTCGTACATGTTTCTTGGCCAGACCACTATATTACCCCCTTTATCTGCCGGTTTGTATATGATATCCGGTAAATTCCTCAATTTTTTGAGGCTCTTACGTTCAACTATAGAGAGGTTATCATGTCTAATGGATACAGGAATTTTTTCCAAATCCTGTGTCACCAATTTAACGAATAGCTCGATAGGAGGGCATGTAGCAAATTGTGGAAATCTGGTAGAACGTTTACGTATAGAGATCGGAATCCTACCTGCTGTTAATTCTTCTTGTTCGTTCAGCAGTTGTTCCAAACATCGCAATGTCTCAATTTCTTCCGGTGTCTCAAAATTGTAACTGTCATCTCTCCTATGGTACCATCTCTTGAACATGAGACTCCTGGCAAATAGATGGAGGTCCTTTATTGCTGTAAAAGTGTCGAATTGTGAGGCGGGCACAAATGTCATCCCCCTAGACAGGACCCCTATATCAATACTTGATAGAGCATGTTCTGATAGGTTAATTACCTTAAGCCTTGCGTTGTCCATTAGGTTTTCTGATGGGTCCACCCTTCTTTGCCTGTTATAGGCTCCAGAACCGCGTGGTTCCATATGGCGTCCAGTTTGTTTGCGTCTTTGACGACCTCTGTAACCATTCCCATTAAATCGTCTGGGGTCCATGGTGCTTCGTGTTCTCATCCCCTGTGATGTGTCACTGGATTCTGATGTAGAATTACCCGACGACATGGACGACGTTCTAAATATAATTTTATTCTTAGGTTTCGGGTTACGCCATCTATATACACGGTTCAGAGATGCATCATTCTGATCACGCATAAATTTGCTTTTCTTGACATCCTGTATTTCTTTTTCCCATTTATCCATGTCTATCTCCAGGGACTGAAAAAAGATTCCAAAATCTTCATTACTCATTTTGTCTTTAAGTTGAGTTTGTATTAATTGGATATCAACATCTATGGTTTCAAGCCCTTTCCTATCTAGACCGACCAAGAGTTCCATCAAAGTTTTGGATGCTATATTGCAAGCATCCTCCCACCGTGACATAAACATGTCATCGTCCACTGGGAAAGAAGGGAAAACTTGGATACGAAGGCCTCTGGGAAGGAGGCCCCGTTGTAAATATTTTTCAATAAAGGCCTTATTCCACCAAGTTTTAACCCGTTTGTGGAAAAGGGTTCTAAAGGTGTTTTTAAGGGCAGCAACATTCTCCCTGGTGTCAGGATCTACCCCTGTGGCATCATCCTTAAAAACCAAATCGAGTTTGGTCAGCCAGGTCTTTTCCCTGGCTGTAAAGTCCATGTCGGTGGACCTCCTGGAATCTGAAAAAACAACAGATAATAAATATACACAACCAATTTGGAGGACAACCTGAATTCCCCTTAAGTTATGTCCATAAATAATGTCGTATAGACAAGGAAAAAGAGGGGCGTACAATAATGCCTATGACTGTAAATGACAGGTAGCTATGACTCCTGAAATATCAAGAACAACAACCTAAAAAATGGAGTCAATACACAGCTTTGACTAATAAAAAGCAAGGAGACGAAGTATAGAATCACGTGGCCCATTACATGCAATACGAAAGGGGTGATCTACTATGCCCAGTGCCCGTGTCCCCTGATATACATTGGGTTGACTACAAGAGAACTAAAGGTAAGGATACGAGAACATGTGAATGGGATCGAGGCTGCCAGAGGAACGATGCCCGAAATGGTAGACTCATTAAAAACTTTGCCTAGGCACTTCTTTCTCCATCACAGTTGTGATTCTAAGGGCCTGCGTGCCATGGGCATAGACCATACGGAGGTGGGCCTTAGAGGTGGGTCTCTGATGAAGAAACTTCTTCGTTTAGAGACCCGCTGGATCTGGAAATTGAAAACCATGCATCCAACAGGCCTTAACGAAAATTTGGGTTTTGCGGCCTTTCTATAACTGGTGTCAGGATCTCTTGTGTGATGCTTTTAGGTGTCGAACAAATGACATGATAATTTTAATGTTGTAACTTTTTCTTTTTCTTGTCTTTGTTTCTGTATTTTAGGTCCTGTCGACCATTTTTTGATGATTTATGAGTCTATTTGGAGGCCATTTATGCATTTTAGATGAACATCTGCACTATTACCTTCTCATTAGACGGATGGATATAATTAATAAATATTTTGTGTTTCTTTTCCCCTTTTTTTTCTGTATTATTTGAATTATATATTTAGTGTATTATAATTTATTTAGTTTATATATGTGAGTATGTATATATCATGTAGGCATGTCATTAATTTCTTATATATTTTTTCTTTTTATATTGTTGGTTTCATATGCATGGGCGTATGGGTATATTGCACATTGCACACTTTTATGTGTTTTATGTGTTTTATGTATGCATGTGTGTATTATACACACATATATATGTTTCTAACACAAAAATAGGATTTTCTTCGATATATATGTGTATACGTCTTTTTGTACATTTGGTTTGTATATACTCATATGTATATATGTGTATATATAGTTTTTCACAATTATTCATATATATATATTTTTTTTTAATCACTAGCAATTAAACACACATATAGAGTATAAATAATGAAGGATCTATAATTCTCTTTTATAATTTTCTTTTACGATCTTCACAAACATACACTAATTTATTAGTCACAATTCACTTTGCACACATTTATTTTTATTATTTTTTTCATTTTTAATCATATACTTTTGGATATATGGTTGATGTAGCACTTTTTATTTATGTTTACAATATTAACAATTTTTAGTTTTTATAATATAAGTTATGTGCATGTGTTGATGTGTATATGTGTATGTTTCTTTATATATGGTTATATGTATATATGCATATTTTACTCACATAGTGTAATGATTAATTTATTTTATTGTACATAGTAAATGTGTTTTGTGTTATTTATTATTATTTATATATACTGCAAATGCATTATCTGTCTGTCACATATGTATATATGTGTATATATCTATATATGTATATATTTTCCATATATATTGTGTATTCATTCATTGCTGTTTTTGTTTTTATATGTACACATGTATTTTATGTACACTGTATATTATAAAATAGGGAAAGATTAGGGATAGTATATGTATTTTTATATCTGTATACAATGACATATAATGGTTCTCAAATGTGATCACATGCATTTACATTCTGAAACTGGGATACACAGCAGTGTATCTACGCACTTTTCTGTAGCTCCGATGTTTCCTTTCCATTGTTGACATCCGCCAGATCATGTGACTTCCACGGCTGATTCGGTCATGTGACCGTTCAGTTCCGATGTGTCAGTTGGTCAGGCAGTATGCCTGCGGGCTGTGTTTTGTCCCGATTATCGCCTGCGCATGCGCAGGCCTCTGACCTTTTCATCTTGAACTCTGCGATGTGTCATGTATGAGATGCGATTGGCGTCTCGAATGCCTCGTCACTTGCCTCATTACTTCGGTCAGCTGTAAGTGATGAGGCTACTTACCAGCTGCGTACGCGATTGGTGTTCTATTTGCATAAATTCCTCCTCTTGGCTCTCTGGCACCACCCCCGGACGAAGGCTTTTCCGCCGAAACGCGCGTCGGGTGTGACGCCAGACAGCAGGATAACATACTATGGGTAAGACTCTCACATGATATTTATACACCTTCCTCTATACCAGTTTGTGGATGGGCTAGGTATTTCTGCCCTATCCCTTATGCTTACAACCATCTACTATGATCTAGGACTGTGTATATTAATTGTAATTGACTCTTCAGTCCCCTTCCGTGTTATCCTTTGGAGTATAATACTCCCATATTTATACACTGTGATCTATACCTGTCTGGCTTCCAAATATTTCCACACTGTGGCAATCATCCTTGATTTTAATGTGTGATAAATATTTCATGTTTTATGTTTTGTATAAATAAAGATTATTATTTTTATTAGTCAAAGCTGTGTATTGACTCCATTTTTTAGGTTGTTGTTCTTGATATTTCAGGAGTCATAGCTACCTGTCATTTACAGTCATAGGCATTATTGTACGCCCCTCTTTTTCCTTGTCTATACGACATTATTTATGGACATAACTTAAGGGGAATTCAGGTTGTCCTCCAAATTGGTTATGGTATAACAGTCAGTATCACACATTAAACTGAATCTAAGCCACGACATGTTTTATTTCATTTTATTTTTTTTTACAGGTTTGGTGTTTGGACTACGTCGGTTACGAGGACTACTTCGATGACTGTTTTTTTTTCTACAATAAAATGGTTAATGAGGGTTGTGTTGGGGGTGCTTTATTTCAATAAAATATTTTATCTATATCTTTGTCTTTTCAAATTTTATTACTACCACTTTAGTAATGGCCGCTGTCAACATCCATTACTAAGGCGAGGCTTAGTGTTAGCCGGTGCAGAGGCTAACACTAACCACCATTATTACCCCGGTACCCACCACCACCAGGGGTGCCGGGAAGAGCCAGGTACGATCCAGTACCCGACCATCTGTTGTGATGGTCGGGCTCTGGGGCGGCCGCAGGCTGGTATTATGAGGCTGGGAAGGGCCAAAAACAGTGGACCTTCCCACCCTTGTAATGCTAGGCTGCTGCTGCTGTGTTGTATCTGGCTGGTTATAAAAGTGGGGGGGACCCCACGTAATTTTTTTAAATAATAATTATTATTTTTTTTTTTTAAAAGACATGGTGTTCCACCCAATTTATCATAACCAGCCACAAACAACACAGTGTTATTAGCCTGGGAATGCCAGACTGCTGCGGCCGTGTTTATGGCTGATTATTAAAAATGTGGGGGACCCGTCTATTGTTAAATTTGTTAAATTAAAAAAAAAAACGACGTGGCGTCCCCATTTTTAGAACCAGCCCGATACAACACAGCAGCAGCCTAGCATTACAAGGGTGGGTAGGTCCACTGTTTTTGGCCCTTCCCAGCTCTTCCCGGCACCCCTGGTGGTGGTGGGTACCGGGGTAATAATGGGTGGTTGGTGCTAGCCTCTGCACCGGCTAACACTAAGTACCGCCTTAATAATGGGCACTGTCAATCAGCCAACTGCCATTATCTAGGCACTAATAAAGTTTCAAAAAAAACACAAAGACAATTCTTTTTTATTGAAATAAGAAATCCCCAACAAAACCCTCGTTAACCATTTTATTAAAATTTGAAAAAACGTAGATCTACGCAGTAGTCCAACGAATCGAAGACGTAGTCCAATCGGTACATCAAAATCTGCAACAACATAAAAAAACAGTTATCAATGTGAACAATAACAATACTTCTACTCACCTACACACATATATACACGCACACACAAACAAACAACCATACACAAACACACACATATACACAAACACACACATATACACAAATACACACATATATACACACACACATAAACACACACCCATATACACACATATACACAAACACACACATATACAAAAACACACACACACAAACATCTACACACAAACATATACACAAATACACCCATATATACACCCACATATACACAAACACACCCATATATATACAAACACACATAAACACACATATACACAAACACACATATAAAAACAAAAACAGACAAAGACACATACCCAAACACACACACTCTTTCTTTTAAATGCTGCTGGGGAACCCGCTCGATCCACTATATAAGGCTGCGCTATAGTGCAGCATTTAAAAGAAACAGGATCCTGACCTGTCCATAGAGTTTAAGGCAGCACAGAGTATTTCAGGAGATGAGCGTGCAGATTCAGTGCTGCTGTGAACTCTGCTCTTACCATTACGTAGCTCTCAGTCTGTTACCTCTCCTCCACTCCTGTCCTCAAGAACACCTTCACATGATTGGCAAGTCACCACGTAATGGTAAGAGCAGATTTCACAGGTGCACAGAGTATTTCAGGAGATAAGCGTGCGGATCTTGTGCGGGGTGGTGACTTGCCAATCATGTGAAGGTGTTATTGAGGACAGGAGTGGAGGAGAGGTAACAGACTGAGCTACGTAATGGTAAGAGCAGAGTTCACAGCAGCACAGAATCTGCACGCTCCTCTCCTGAAATATTCTGTGCTGCTGTGAACTCTGCTCTTACCATTACGTAGCTCTCAGTCTGTTACCTCTCCTCCACTCCTGTCCTCAAGAACACCTTCACATGATTGGCAAGTCACCACCGCGCACAAGATCCGCACGCTCATCTCCTGAAATACTCTGTGCTGCTGTGAACTCTGCTCTTACCGTTACGTGGTGACTTGCCAATCATGAAGGTGTTATTGAGGACAGGAGTGGAGGAGAGGTAACAGACTGAGAGCTACGTAATGGTAAGAGCAGAGTTCACAGCAGCACTGAATCTGCACGCTCATCTCCTGAAATACTCTGTGCTGCCTTAAACTCTGTGGACAGGTCAGGATCCTGTTTCTTTTAAATGCTGCACTGTAGCGCAGCCTTATATAGTGGATCGAGTGGGTTCCCTAGCAGCATTTAAAAGAAACAGGATCCTGACCTGTCCACAGAGTTTAAGGCAGCACAGAGTATTTCAGGAGATGAGCATGGCCGGCCACAGGCAGCCGGTCGTTTTTCAGAGCCGTGCTCCCATTATGCACACGACCGTAAAAACACCCGTTATTGCGGGTCGTAATTACGACCCGCAATAACGGGCTCATAGACTTCTGTTACCCACGGGTACCTTCCCGTTTTCTCACGGGAAGGTGCCCGTGCCGTTAAAAAAATAGAACATGTTCTATTTTTCTATTTTACGGGCTGTGCTGCTATAATTAGGGTATGTTCACACGACAGCATCCGTAACGGCTGAAATTACGGGGATGTTTCCGCCTGAAAACATCCCCGTAATTTCACCTGTAACGGCATGTGCAGGCGCTTGAACGCTTCGTCCATTACGGACGTAATTGGCACTGCTATTCATTGGAGTAAATGAATAACGGGTCCAATTACGGCCAAAGAAGTGACCGGTCACTTCTTTGACGCGGGCGTCTATTTACGCGCCGTCATTTGACAGCGGCGCGTAAATATACGCCTCGTGTGAACAGACAAACGTCTGCCCATTGCTTTCAATGGGCAGATGTTTGTCAACGCTATTGAGGCGCTATTTTCGGGCGTAATTCGGGGCAAAAACGCCCGAATTACGTCCGTAATTAGTGCGTGTGAACACACCCTTATAATGACAGCACGGCTCGCAAAAGCGGCCGGCTGCCCGTGGCCGGCCGTGCTTGTAATTACGAGTCGTAATTACGAGCACGGCCCGTAAAATAAAAAAATAGAACATGTTCTATCTTTTTAACGGCACGGGCACCTTCCCGTGAGAAAACGGGAAGGTACCCGTGGCTAACAGAAGTCTATGGGCCCGCTATTTCGGGTCGTAATTACGACCCGTAATAACGGGTGTTTTTACGGTCGTGTGCATGAGGCCCCGTAATGACGGGTGACTACATGTGTGCACCCGTCATTACGGCAGCGTTGCTAGGCGACGTCAGTAAATAGTCACTCTCCAGGGTGCTGAAAGAGTTAACTGATCGGCAGTAACTGTTTCAGCACCCTGGACAGTGACTACCGATCACAATATAGAGTACCTGTAAAAAAAAAAAAAAAGACGTTCATACTTACCGGGAACTCCCTGCTTCCTCCAGTCCGGTCTCCTGGCCGTTGCCTTGGTGACGCGTCCCTCGCGACATCTGGCCCGACATTCCTTGATGACGATGCAGCCCATGTGAGCGCTGCAGCCAATCACGGGCTGCAGAGGCCTCTGCAGCCAATCACAGGCTGCAGAGGCCTCTGCAGCCAATCACAGGCTGCCGCGTCAGAAAAGAAGGTTGGACTGGAGGAAGAAGAGGGACTCGTCACCAAGACAACGACCGGGTACGTATGAAATGCTTTTTATTTTATTTTTAATCAGCAGCCTCTTTTCTCTATCAGTGATTGATAGAGATAAGTGGCTGCCGGTTTGTATAATATTTTTGACCGGGTTCGGTCAAAACGGGTTCGGCCGAACCCGGTGAAGTTCGGATTCGCTGCAAACCGAACTTTTCCGGAAGTTCGGACCGAAACCGGGTTCGGTTGTCCCGGTTCACTCATCTCTAGTCACAATATAAGTTATATTTAGAAATAACCGGAAAGAGGAAGCAGAGCCAGAAGCAAGTAAGGAAGGCCAGCAGGAAGGTTAACAATAATTTTGCAGTTTTTAATTTGTTTGTTTTTTTGTACTGAATGGTTGCTTTTTAACCAGTAAGCAGCAGCTCCAATGTGCGTCTAGCTGTGGTGTATTTACGTTGCTCAGCGGTCTCATGCTGCAATCTAGCACATCTTGATGTCACGCTCACAACGTCATAAGCGTTAACTCTAATGTTTAAAACTCTATAGAACTAATGACGAAGCTATTTATAATGTTTATATATATTTATTTTTTCTTTTACTTAATAATTTTTATTATTGCTAAATGTCCAAAGCGCTGAAGAGCGATCCCAGTGACACCAACTGCTGTGTCTGGATAGGGCAGAGGGAGCGGCTCAGCTTCAGTGTGTGGTAAGCACTTGTGAGCTTGATGCCCCCCTGCTGTAGAGAAGACTGCAAAGGTAAGTGTAAAATGAATAAATGGGTTACATATAGAACTAGAATAATATTTACACACAGGGGTGTAACTACATTGTGCTGGGCCCCATGCCACACTTTTGAATAGCCTCATCCACCTTAAGCATGGACCCCAGAACAGACATAAAAATGTAAACTGATGTACTCCCCACTACTCGCTCCTCTTGCCTTCATGGCCTGGTACACAAGGCCCACTGCCACATCCGGCCGGGCAGCATTAGTAAATTATATAAGACGCAGCATACACCATCCTAACGCCTCGTTAAATACGTTGATCCAATTTTAAGTGGGGCTCGCCCATTCCAGGTCGACCCACCCCGCCCCCCGGTGACCACAATTGTTATGCCACTGTTTTAACAACCTTTTTCTCCTTTGCTCTTATGCATCTATTTTTGATCATAGATGGGGTTTTAAGATTGTACCAAAACAAATCCTGTATCTTCTATTTTATTTAAGTGAACCTGTTGGCCTGTTAATGTTGCCCTAGCTGCAGGCAGCATGATATAGTGACAGGTGATTAAACTAAACTATGTGTTACTCTAAAGTGCTGTGACATTTTAGAGAAATCATAGCTTTAGCACTGGCATGTGTCCATTGTTAGGGCAGCATGAGTGTGCTAAAAGGTTCCTATTAAAGGGGTTTCCAGTCCTTAAAAATTGATGGCCTATCCTCAAGTTAGACCATCAATAGCTTTAGGGTCTGTCCGAGCGCTGCTTCCCATACATTTCTTCTTGCTCACTGTGAATCGTCGACACGGATATAGCGTTTATTCACAGTATTGCAGCCCTCTCCCAATGTGTGAAGGCTGCAATACTCTGAATTGCACTACATCTGTGTCGACGATTCTCAGAGAGCAAGTAGAAATGAAGGGGAAGCAGCGCTCGTACAAGCGCTGCACTCCCTTCAAAACAGCTGATTGGCGGGGGTCCCGGTATTTGGACCCCGACCCATCAGCTATTGATGGTCTATCCTTCCGGTACCATCGGCAAGATGGCGCCGGCTCAGCTTCCGGCTCAGACGCTGAGCGGGCGTCATCAGCAGTTTGGTTGTGTGTTGCCGTTGTTTGACCTGCCCCAGTCCCGCCCCCTATAGCGCACTGCGCATGTCCGGGATCCCTGTACGCGTCGGGGACCAGGATGTGCGCTACAGCGCTGGGGGCTGGAAGTGGGGCATGCCTCACTTCCGGTTTCGGCAACAGACATGCGCCGGAATCTCAGTGCACAGAGAAAACGAGCAAGTACACCTGGGTCTGATCCTAGTTAAAGCTTGACTGCATTTAGACACTATGCACTCCTTGAGGAAGCACACCGCGAAATGCGCGTTGGGGTCCTTTGCATGGTATCCTGACTTCCATGAGCACTAATATGGGTAAGGTTTTTTGAAGGGGAGGGGGGGGGATACTATCCATCTGTGACCTACTGTCTCTTTCATATAAGTGTTTGAAATTTATTTGACTACTATGTCCATAACTAATTGATATTATATGATGATTCAGTGTTCACCGATTTTCCCACCACCCATCCTCCATACTCCTTTTTAGGATATATTACATATTCCCATAAATGATACAGGGAGTCCGCCTCCCATGTTTACTGGAACACTATAGAGTCTTCTTGTCCTTTTTGTACCTTTTTTAAACGGTTTGTCCAAATTTATGTGATCAATAAAGATTGTTATTTTTTATACATATATGGCTTCTATGCTCGGTCCTGTCTCTTTTGTTTAAATGTTTTTTAATTCACAGCCCAATTCAAATAAATTTTGTGAAAAAACTGTGGGGTCTAAATGGTCACAACACCCATAAAATAATTCCTTGAGGGGTTTAGTTTCCAAAATGGGATCACTTCTGGTGGGTTTCCATTGCTTTGATACCTCTGGGGCTCTGCAAATGCAACATGGCACCCGAAAACCGATCCAGCAAAATCTGGACTTCAAAGAACACATAGCGCTCCTTTCCTTCTGAGCCCTCCCATGGGCACAAACAGCAGTTTATAGCCACCAATGTGGTATTGCCGAACTCAGGACAAATTGGGCAACAAAATGAGATAATTTATTCCTTGTGAAAACAAGAAATTTTGAGCCAAAACTACATCTTATTGGAAAACATTTCATTTTTTTTTAAATTCCCAGCCCAATTCAAATAAATTCTGTGAAAAAACTGTGGGGTCTAAATGGTCACAACACCCATAAATGTATTCCTTGAGGGGTCTAGTTTTCAAAATTGGGTCACTTCTGGTGGCTTTCCATTGCTTTGATACCTCTGGGGTTCTGCAAATGCGACATGGCACCCGAAAACCAATCCAGCAAAATCTGCACTCCAAAGAACACACAGCGCTCTTTCTCTTCTGAGGCCTACCATGGGCCCAAATGGCAGTTTATCACCACAAATGGGGTATTGCACTCAGGAGAAATTGGGCAACAAAATGGGGTATTGTAATGTCGGGGTAGGGAGACAGACAGGTGAGCCCTAATCTACCCGCCACTCAGTCCCCGCCTACTTGCAACGACCCGCCGTAGGTGACGGGGTACAACTGGGCGACGGTCCCTACACTCAATAGGTGCATGACAGACAAACAGACAAGGGTACAAAGAAGCCAGGGATTATACCTGGAGGCAAAACACAAGCAGGATCTTCCTCCGAAGGAGGGCTGGCCATGAAGCTATGCGGCAGTGCATCAGCCTTAATATTTTTAGACCCAGCCCTATAGGTGACCAAAAAGTTTAATCTGGTAAAAAATAACGCCCATCGAGCTTGTCTCGGGTTTAGCCTCCGGGCAGATTCTAGGAAAACCAGATTCTTGTGGTCGGTAAGGACCGTTACCTGGTGCCTAGCCCCCTCCAGGTAGTGGCGCCACTCTTCAAATGCCAATTTAATGGCTAAGAGTTTGCGGTTGCCAATATCATAGTTACTCTCAGTGGGCGAAAACTTCCTGGAGAAGTAGGCACAGGGACGGAGATGGGTGAGGGACCTGGTACCCTGGCACAAGACAGCCCCCACTCCCACCTCGGACGCGTCAACCTCCATGATAAATGGCTCCATTTGGTTGGGCTGAACCAGCACAGGGGCCGAGATAAAGCACTTCTTAAGGACCTCAAAAGCCTGGACAGCCTCAGGAGGCCAGTGGAGGAGATCAGCACCTTTGCGAGTGAGATCCGTAAGAGGCTTAGCGATGACCGAGAAGTTAGCAATAAATCTCCTGTAATAATTAGCGAACCCCAGGAAGCACTGTAACGCCTTCAGGGAGGCAGGTTGGACCCATTCCGCCACAGCCTGAACCTTGGCGGGGTCCATGCGGAATTCATGAGTGAGGATTTGACCCAAAAATGGTATCTCCTGTACCCCAAACACACATTTTTCGGTCTTAGCAAACAGTTTGTTTTCCCGAAGGGCCTGGAGCACCTTCCTGACATGCTCAATGTGGGAGGACCAGTCCTTGGAAAACACAAATATGTCATCAAGGTACACTACAAGAAATACCCCCAGGTAGTCTCTTAAAATCTCATTTATGAAATTCTGGAAGACCGCGGGAGCATTACACAACCCAAAGGGCATGACGAGGTATTCGAAATGACCTTCGGGCGTGTTAAACGCAGTCTTCCACTCATCCCCCTCTTTGATGCGGATAAGGTTATAAGCCCCCCGTAGATCAAACTTAGAGAACCATTGGGCCCTCTGAACCTGATTGAAGAGATCAGGAATCAAAGGAAGGGGATACTGGTTCCTTACAGTGACCTTATTCAAGTTTCGGTAGTCAATGCATGGCCTAAGACCACCATCCTTCTTCCCTACGAAGAAGAAGCCAGCACCTACCGGAGAAGTAGAGGGGCGAATGTAACCCTTGGCCAGGCATTCCTGGATATACTCTCTCATGGCTTCACGTTCGGGACAAGAGAGATTAAATATCCTACCCTTAGGGAGCTTAGCTCCTGGTACCAAATTAATTGCGCAATCGTATTCTCTATGAGGAGAATGGGAAGTTGCCCACGGTAACACCGTGAGCAACAAGCGAGGTGAACGAGCCGAGTCAAACCAGGAGATGAGCGAGGTACAAAAACGCAGAGCAGAAGAGTGGTCAGTAAAGCCAAGGTTAATAACAAGCAGAGGGTCAGTAGTTCAAAAAGCTGCAGCAGGGCCAGGAAACCAGCAGAGAAGAATCACAAGCAAAGGAGGAACAGGAAAGGCAGGTATAAATAGACAGAGGGCGGGAGCTAGCTCCGTCTGGCCAGGTTGTGATAGGCTCTCCCATCCTAAGCCTGCCATCCTGAGTGGTGGAAGATGGAGTCAGTCTCACAGACTTAGAAGCAGGTGCAGACTGATTACCTATGGGCGTTGACACAGAAGCTGTGTCTGGCAGATCCTTTACAGGTATTTTGTTTCCTGTAAAAATAAGAAATTTTGATGAAAAATTATATTTTATTGGAAAAAATTTCATTTTTTTTATTTCACAGCCCAAGTCAAATACGTGCTGTGTAAAAACTGTGGGGTCAAAATGGTAACATTAACTATAAATGAATTCCTTGAGGGGTGTAGTTTCCAAAATGGGCTCACTTTTGGGGGATTCCTACTGTTTTGGCACCTCAACACCTCTTCAAACCTGGCATGCTGCCTAAAATATATTCTAATAAAAAGAGGCCCCAAAATGCACTAGGTGCTTTTTTGCTCCTGGGGCTTGTGTTTTAGTCCACGAGCGCACTAGAGACACATGTGGGACATTTCTAAAAACTGTGGAATCTGGACAATACATATTTAGTAGTGTTTCTCTGGTAAAACCTTCTGTGTTACAGAAAAAAAATGGAATAAAATTGAAATTCAGCAAGAAAAATGAAATGTGCAAATTTCACCTCCACCCTGCTTTAATTCCTGTGAAACGCCTGAAGGGTTAAAAAACTTTCTAAATGCTGTTTTGAATACTTTGAGGGGTCTAGTTTTTAAAATGGGGTGTTTTATAGGGGTTTCTGATACATAGGCCCCTCAAAGTTAATTCAGAACTGAACAGGAACCTTAAAAAAAAGGTTTTTGAAATTTTCTTAAAAATATGAGAAATTGCTGTTTATGTTCTAAGCCTTGTAACGTCCAAGAAAAATAAAAGAATGTTAAAAAAACGATGCCAATCTAAAGTAGACATATGGGAAATGTGAACTAGCAACTATTTTGGGTGGTATAACCATCTGTTTTACAAGCGGATGCATTTAAATTCAGAAAAATGTAATTTTTTTCTACATTTTCTCTAAATTTTGCAATTTTTCACAAATAAACACTGAATATATTGACCAAATTTTACCACTAACATAAAGCCCAATGTCTCACGAGAAAACAATCTCAGAATCGCTTGGATAGGTTTAAGCATTCCAAAGTTATTACCACATAAAGTGAATTATGTCAGATTTGAGAAATGGGCTCTGAGCCATAAGACACAAACTAGGCTCTGTCCTTAAGGGGTTAAACGGACATGAAAATGGTGAAGGATGTGTGCATGAGGCCTGAGGGTATGTTCACACGTAGAGTCAAAAACGTCTCAAAATACGAAGCTGCTTTCAAGGGAAAACAGCCCCTGATTTACAGAAGTTTTTTGAGCAACTCGCATTTTTTGCGGCGTTTTTCGCGGCTTTTTCGCTGTGTTTTCGCAGCCTTTTTTACGGATGTTTTTGGAGCCGTTTTCATTGGAATCTATGAGAAAACGGTTCCAAAAAGTCCCAAGATGTGTCCTGCACTTCTTTTGATGAGGCTGTAATTTTACGAGCCGTCTTTTGACAGCGACGCGTAAAATGACAGGTCGTCGGCACAGTACATCGTAAAGACCATTGAAAGTAATGGGCAGATGTTGGAGCCATTTTTTCAGACGTAATTCGAGGTGTAAAACGCCTCCATTACATCTGAAAATAGGTCGTGTGAACCCAGCCTAACAATGTGGTATCACTATACCTGGAGACACTGTAGCTGTCGCTGTATTTGTGGACTTTGTGGCTGTCGCTATTTTTGCTTTCCTACCTGCCCCGAATGAAGTTTGTAGGCCAAAGCCAAATAACAAGGCGATTTTAGAATTGTACAGGTATAATGTTTAGTGTAGGGACCCCCTAAATGAAGTCGCCTTGTAGTGGAAGTTGGGCTCACGCAAGTGGATTATATTCAGCGCTACAAATCTCACAATTATAAGTATGGTAGATATAGCAGTAATGCAAATTAAATAAATCCATATACCATGTTTGCGTATATATTAGTTTCCGCATTATACTGCTGTAATTTTGTGTTTTTTTGCTATATTTGGGGACACTGTGGCTTTCACTGTATTTGGAAACACTAAAGTTGTGGCTAAATTTGGGGATATGGTGGCTATCACTGTATTCGAGGACGTCACACCTGCATTTGCAATTTAATTGTTCTGTCACAGGAGCTTCAGTCACCCCTAAAGCCCAGACCCAAACTCCAGTCACTTACATAACTTAGACAAGAAGCCTCAATGACACATATCTGCCATCAACTACTTTACCCACTGATTATTTACTAGGGGTTTAACAAAAATATTGCATTAACCTCTTAATGACCAGCCTATTTTAGACCTTAATGACCAAGCCATTTTTTACGTTTTTCAATCGTCACATTGGAAGAGCTATAACTTTTTTATTTTTGCGTCGACATAGCTGTATAAGGTCTTGTTTTTTGCGGGACAAGTTGTATTTTTTAATAGCACCATTTTTGGGTACATAATATTTGTTGATTAACTTTTATTAACTTTTTTTGGGGGGGGAATAGATAAAAAAAATTTCACCGCTCTTTTTTGTGTCCTAAATCTACGCCTTTTACCTGTGGTATAAATAACACAATAACTTTATTCAGCGGGTTGTTACGATTGCAAAGATACCAAATATGTATAGACTTTGTATGTTTTTAGTACTTTTACACAGTAAAAACGCCTATTTAAAAAACAATATTTGCTTTTGTGTCTCCATATTTGAAGAGCCATAACTTTTTTCTTTTTTCGCCCATGCAGTTGTATGAGGGCGTTTTTTTTGTGGGACGACTTGTCGTTTTTATTGGTACCATTTTGGAATAGGTGCAAATTTTTGATTACTTTTTATCACATTTTTATTTAAGTCAGAAATTCCCAGAAAACAGCAATTTTTCCATTGTTTTTTATTTAATTTTTTACGACATTCACTGTGCAGCTAAAATAATGTAATAGCTTTATAGTCTGGGTCATTACAGTCGCGTCAATACCAAATATCTGTAACTTTTTGTTCAATTTTGTTTTTTTAATAGTAAAGCAGTTTGTAAGGGGAAAAAGTGGGTTTTTCAATTTTTATTTCACATTTTTTTTTATTAACTTTATTAAACTTTTTATTTTTATTTTTACTAGTCCCACTAGGGGACTTTAATATGTGATCCTCCGATCGCTTTTGTAATACACTGCAATACTTTTGTATTGCAGTGTATTACTGCCTGTCCGTTTAAAACGCCGGGTGCCGGTGGGATGAGAGGGAGCTCCTTCCCTCTCTCCAAAACCGATCTGATGCGGCGCCCACTATTGAGCACCGCATCTGAAGGGTTAAACGGGTGAGATCGATACTAATATCGATCTCACCCGTTCGAGCCGGGATTCCTCCAGCCCTCAGCTACCTCTGGTAGCGGAGAGCAGGGAGATTTAACGGCTCCCTGCTCTGTTTATTTATTCTGATGCAGCGCCGTGAAAAGGCGTATGCATCAGAATAAAGCCCATTAGTGGCCGCCGTGAAAAGGCGAATTGGCAGTCACTAATGGGTTAAGCTTTTAGGAAATACAGCCATTTATTTACATCATCCCTCCATTTTTACATTTAAAAAACAAATTGGATAAATTAACAAAAGATTTTTAAAGCTCTTTTTATTGAAAATTCAGTAGACAATAAGAAAGATACATTACAGCAGAAATGTCACAACAGATTGTATGAATTACTTTTTACGTATGTACTACAATAAATTGTGTACATTAAACATTTTCTCTCCCTGTTTTTGGTACAGAAAAATGTTTCCTACAATAGTAAGACATCATGTGGGTCATAATATCAATATACAGTATATGCACATGGTACAGATTAAGGAAAAAGAAACCAAGGGAATCCGATTTCCTCATCACATTTCAGAGTTACATCGGATGGGCAGACATTGAAGCCCTAAGTCAGTTCTCAGAGTAAAGTGTGAGTGTGGATGAATAGCTTGTATCCCAAAGTATGGTAAATTTTTGGGGACACCACCTATTCTTGTATACCAAGCGCTCATATGGGATTATTGTTTGAATCATATTTTTCCATTTCCTAACAGAGAGTGATTGCCTTGCCATCCACCACATAGCAATGGTTTTCCAGGCCAAGAGGAGGGCCTCCTGTGAAAGTGATTATTTGTAGTAGGACCAGGCTTCAAGAAGACAAACATCTGGAGTCATAGGAACTGGCTTCTGGGAAATATCAGTCAGTAAGGATACAATTACCTGCCAAAAGTGTGAAATATTGGGGCGTTGCCATATAAGGTGCCAAAAGTCGGCGTTGACTGCCATACATCTATGACAATTGGTAGATGGACTACAACCCCTTCTAAGCAGTGGCATTGGTGTGAGGTAGCAATAATTTCTTATTGTGAACAGCAGGAGATACTAGAAAGGGATACTCCAGTGCATCCAACCAATCCGCATCTTTTAAAGTGGTATTCTCATCTAATAAAAACTAGGTGAAAAGCTTTGATATTAACCTTAAAGAAACTCTGTCACCAGTTTATAAGTGCCCTATCTCCTATCTAATCTGATAGTCGCTGAGATCCCGCTGTGCTGTCACTTACTCCCACATTAACTTTACCGGACCTACGGGTCAATGACCAGACATCGCCTCCAGCCAGGAGGAGATGTCTTTTCATTCTCCCGACAATCCGGTAAAGTTATTGTGGGAGTGACAGCACAGCGTGATCTCGCGAGATCACGCTGTGCTGTGAGTACAGCTGAACATGAATGAAGAGAAGTGTATGACTCTTTTAAAAAAATAAAACTGATGTTATCTACAATACAGCAACTATCAGATTAGGTAGGACATAGGGCACATATAAACTGGTGACAGAGTCTCTTTAAGGTTAATATCAAAGCTTTTCACCTAATTTTTTTGGAAGTGTGACCTGGGATATTTTCTTGTTAATAAGATGAGTATTTGGTGTAAAAATAAAACCAGATGATCCCTGCCTATAGAGTCAAACTACCATCACTATAGATATAAGGATTATTGTTAATACTTGGCTGTAAGTCACTGACTGTCGGAAGTCTAAACACATGGACATCACTAAATGATGAGTTTCCCTCCTTGTAAAGCTTTGCCGGGCCTTTACTGCAGCCGCCCTCAGTTTGGTTTTCAAAATTGGGACAATGTGTCTATCACTATATCGGGGGAAACTGTGCCTGTCAATATATTTGGGGGACACAGTGATTAACACAATATCTGGGGGCGCTTTGACTGTTAGTATATTTTGAACACTGTGGCTGTCACTAAATCTGTGGACACTGTGGCTGTCATTGTATTTCAAGACACTGTGCCTGTCACTGCATTTGATGACACAGTGGCTGTCATTAGATTTAGGCACACTGTGGCTGTCACTGTATTTGGGTATCTAATATAGTTTATAACCCCCGCCCCTCTCTGTTGGTATCTCTAAGGGTATGTTCACACGGCCTATTTTCAGACATAATTTGGGCATTTTACGCCTCGAATTAGGCATGAAAAGACGGCTCCAATACGTCTGCAAACATCTGCCCATTGCTTGCAATGGGTCTTATGATGTTCTGTTCAGACGAGGTGTAATTTTACGCGTCGCTGTCAAAAGACGGTATGTAAAATTACGCCCGCATCAAAGAAGTGCAGGACACTTCTTGGGCCGTTTTTGGAGCCGTTTTTCATTGACTCCATGAAGAACAGCTCCAATTACGTCTGTAAAAGACGCCGCGAAAAACGCGAGTACATGCAAAAGCCCCGGAAATTCAGGAGCTGTTTTCACCTGAAAACAGCTCCATAATTTCAGACGTATTTTGCGTTGTCGTGTAAACATACCCTAACACTGAAAGAAAGGAGGGGAGAGCAGATAATGTCAGTCCCGAGGCAGCAGTGAGCTGTCAGATCTATGACAAAAGCAGCAGCACAGCCAGCTATGTATAGGAATTGCACAGACTCTAGAGCAACAAAATGGTAGAACATTTTAAATAAAGACTATTTAGAAAGTTCTTAAATTTTACAATTTAACCAACGCCCACCCATGAACCTTACATTCAATAAATGCATTTCTTCATTGATTTGTAAATGTCTTCTTTCCTGTAGACTTCTGCTGATGCCTCTCCTGAATGTCGATGACGAGCGGACGTCCTTCACATAGTGTCAGTAAATTCTCCAGTGCGATTAGAAGGGAGGACATTATCACAAACCCATCACACAGACCACCATATGTCGCTTTCATACAAGAAATGACTCAGACAACGTAAGGAGTGTTAAACTATGTGAATTTTATTGTTGTGTGTATGTGTGTGTGTTGTGATTGTGTGTTACCTCCCATCACTCACAAAGAGCGTAGAGCGACACTCAGGACAGGCAAAACCCCCAGTGGAGGAAACCTGCAGGGAAACCATGGCCACTGTACTGTCCTTCCTCTGGCATACTAAGAGAGGTTAACGCTATATAATGTATGTGCGCGTGTACAGTATACATGTGTATATGTGGATTCCCCCATACAAGGAATAGAGCCAGAAAATGTAAAAAGTGACTGTGTTACTATGTGCAGTGTGTCAGTGAGTATGATTGTGTATAGTTCTGTATGTGTGTGTGTAAGTATTAGTGTGTATGTATTTATTATGTGTTTTTGTGTGCGTGCATGCATGTGTTATACATTACCTGCTCCTCATGTTTGGTCATCCATCATGGTCTTCATCTCTCTTGTGGATCAGGCAGCAGAACCTCCTGGGTGGGAATAGAGGTACAAGGGAAATTGTTCATCAACATGTGGATTAGAAGATCCATTACTGCATTTTACTTCGCACTTTTGTGATCATTTTTTCCTACCTACTTCTTTATAACACCAACATTTTACTTACCAGCGTTATTATTAGTCAGGGACCTCAATCGGTGTCTCCGGGTCCACTGCTGTGTCTATCCGGCTAATGATGTTTCCTTCCACTTTCCACATGCACGGATGCAAAATGATGTTTCTACAACGGGCACAGGACAGCGCGCTCTTCCATGG
This sequence comes from Rhinoderma darwinii, assembly GCF_050947455.1. Lineage (NCBI taxonomy): Eukaryota > Metazoa > Chordata > Amphibia > Anura > Rhinodermatidae > Rhinoderma > Rhinoderma darwinii. Next base: position 77,841,065 of record NC_134690.1, read on the forward strand.
GCCTCGGGTGTAAAACTCCTCTTTATTTCTCCTTGACGCACGTATGGCCCAGCTGTGATGGATTTGCCTGTTTCTCATCCATGCCCAGTGGAAAGGGTCTTGTGCCATGATCTAAAATGGAATAGTAAATGAGGTAAAATTGGCTTCCCATCAGACTCTTAATCAAAGACGGCACTTGTTCTGTTTTTTATTACAGACCAGATCACATGTGGTTCGGGCCACCCACGCTCTAAAGTCCATCCGGCAGAGCAACTGGTCGCGTTGGTGATGCAGCTCTTCTGTCTTCATTTCCCAGTCACTTCCTAAGGCCCACGCGTAGATCTCGTCTCTGAAGTCCTCGTCCTCCTCGAACTGGTTCGCTAGAAATCTGAAAAAAATAATAATTTATTAATGACACATGGAAGAGCAGAGCACTGTATACTTATATATCTCAATGTAAAGGAAACTTGTGTTACTATAAATGATAGCGATGGTGTCCAAGGATGTTAGAATGACCCCTCCCCCCAAAGTCAGAAGGCTACATAGTGTAATCTATAGGTTTGATATTTTGTCTTTTGGATATTAAAATGTTAAAATATTTTTATTTTACTGCTAAAACATGACCATAATTGTTTTGTAACCTATAAGGGATAAAGCTAATGTAAAGCGAATAGGGCCACAATCAGGAATTTCTGGGCCCCATACAGCCAAAGAGATTGGGTCCCCCCTTCATTACCGTGGGTGGGCAACGGAAAGTGGGGCGCTCACGTTTGTACGTTATATGCAGTAACTGATTTTGTTCAAGTTATAGGGAACGAAACCATGAAGCAGTCAGTGACCAGTTGATACCCTGGATTTTATTGAATTCAGCCAAAACATATGGCACACAATGGGATACGTCGCCTGGGGAACGGCCCTGTGGAAACTCCTGAAGTCACTGTCCATAAATGAACAGAGACGTCAGGGTCTTTTATCTGGGCCAAAGTCCACGGGCAGACTGCTTGTGATGCTCTGCCTGGGGACTCCGGCATTGGGAAGCCCCTGACATTGCAGCTTTTTCACCACAAAAATTGCAACATCTGCTATTTGTTGCGGGTTTTACCTCCCCATTAAATCCAATTGGGAAAACTCTCAACAGAAAAGCAGCGATTCCAAAGCATAAATTGACATGCTGCGGATTAAAAAAACGCACCGCAGGTCAATTTATGAACTGTTTTTCTGTATATTTTTAGTCAGCGTGTGGATGAGATTTATTCAAATCTCATCCACTCTGCTGCTGCTACTGTATTACGCTACGGATTTTCCAAAATGAAATCCATTGTGGAAAATCCGTAGTGTTTATGCTACGTGTGAATTTACCTTTACAGATTTTGCTAAGGATTCGCAGCAAATTAACCCTTTGCATTGTAAAGGGTGAAATGTGTGCCAATTTTGCAACATAATAGGCATGCTGCTGATTTAACAATCAGCAGAATGCCCTAAAGCCCATGCAGATTTTTTTTCTGCTGCATGTGAATGCGGATTTGAAAACCTAATTCACATAAATTGTACAAATTGTAATTTGTAGTGGATTTTCAGTGTTCAACAGCACCAAAAATAGGAGACATAGGCATTGACAGAACGCTCGTTGCCGATAATTGCCCCGTGTAAACAGGGCAGCGAACACAAGATGAACGATCATCTGCTGGTCGTATCCTTTTAAATAAGTGAAATATTATCGTTGTCGGCAGCACATCTCCCTGTGTAAATGATAATAACGTATGGGGACGAGGGATCCAAGTAACGACCGCTCGTCTCCATCCATAGCTCCGTGTGACAGGAGCAAACGGGCCTTAATTAACGATGTCTCGTTGAACAGCGCTGGCTGCACCTTACGATTATCTGCCGGTAAAACGGCCTTTAGGGTCTATTCACACAGTGCAGTCAAATGCAATTTTTTGCAAAATCTCAGCAAAAACTTGATTTAACTGCTCTGTGAAAATATAGCCTAAAAGCACAGTTTTTTTCATGTTTTGTTCCATTATTATTTTCATGTAATTTTTGTAATTGCGGCACAAATAAGGCAGTTTTGCCGCAATTTTTAAATGTCTGGTGGGCGGCTCTCTCCACACGGAGCTGCTTTCATGCTTCTCATGCAGCAGCTTCCCCTACTGTCCTCTCGGAGTCCCAGCGTTACAGTTACTTACAAGGAAGGAACGGAAGGGTCCGTTCCTTTCTCCAAGTAACTAACGCTGGGGCCCTGATAGAAATGTTTACAGTTACTAAGACGCGGGCAGACCCCTTTTTTTCAGCATTGTGGCCGGGCCCCTGACTGCCGTACCAGCTGTACTGCCCTGATGGTGACCCTGAAAACACATGATCCACAACTACTTGAGAGTATTCCTTCAAACATGTGATACGTGAATATACTCACAGGGATGCAAAGAAATTCTCTCTATATTCCTCGGTACGCAGTCCGGCTCTCTTGAAATACACGAGGACCATGGCCAGGAGATACTAGTGGAAGAAGACAAGAAGTTAGAATTTGGAGATAGAGAAATGGTCTCTTCTTATGTCTTATCTTTATGTGGTGATTCTATTTATATGTTTATTAATGTCGGTCCATAATCCTAACACATAAATCACAGGATTATCCTCATTGTTCTGACTGTAATATTATTATTTTACCAAGGATGTAGATGTAAAGTAGAATATCCCGTAATGCCACATAAACCCTTTTATTCAAATCTGATCTTTCTTGTCAGTCATGTCTATATCTGGCTGATTGTCTATTTGTTTTGTCATTATAAAATTACCTTGTCCGAAATCCTCAAACAGATGTCCTTGGCCAAAAACAGCTGGATGTGCTCATCATCTACGAAAAAAGTTTATTTCAAATTCTTTAAATCCAAAATAGTATATATACAAAGAATTAAAGGTTAAGTAAATGCTTAACCCCTTAATGACCGCCGATTAGCCTTTTCACGGCGGTCATTAGTGGGCTTTATTCTGATGCAATAGCCGTTTCACTGCGCTGCATTAGGATAAATAAACAGAGCAGGGAGCCGTTAAATCTCCCTGCTCTCAGCTGCCAGATGTAGCTGAGAGCTGGGGCAACCCTGCTCGAATGTGTGAGATCTATATTAGTATCGATCTCACCCGTTTAACCCCTCAGATGTGGCGCTAAAGAGCGTGCACCGCATCTGAGTGGTTTTGGAGAGAGGGAGGGAGCTCCCTCTCATCCCACCGGCACCCGGCGATAAGATCGCCGAGTGTCTGTGTCTCCGATGGCAGCCGGGGGCCTAATAAAGACCCCCAGGTCTGCCTGTAGTGAATACCTTTTAGGTCATGCCAGAGGCATGTCCTAGCAGATGCCTGTCCGTTTTAAACAGACAGGCAGTAATACACTGCAATACAAAAGTATTGCAGTGTATTATAAAAGCGATCGGATGATCGCATAGTAAAGTCCCCTAGTGGGACAAGTGAAAAACAAAAGTTGAATAAAGTTAATTTAAAAAAAATGTGAAAAAAAATTAAATTAAAAACACACTTTTTCCCCTTACAAAATGCTTTACTATTAAAAAAAAACAAAATGAAGCAAATAAGTTACACATATTTGGTATCGCCACATCCGTAATGACCCCGACTATAAAGCTATTACATTGTTTAACCCGCACGGTGAACGCCGTAAAAAATAAAATAAAAAACAATGGACAAATTGCTGTTTTCTGTGAATCCTGACTTAAAAACACGATAAAAAGTGATCAAAAAGTCGCATCTACTCCAAAATGGTACCAATAAAAACTACAAGTCGTCCCGCAAAAAAGAAGCCCTCATACAACTGCATCGGCGGAACAATAAAAAAGTTATGGCTCTTCAAATATGGAGACACAAAAACAAATAATTTTGAAAAAAAAGTGTTTTTACTGTGTAAGTAGTAAAACATACAAAATCTATACAAATTTGGTATCGTTGCAATCGTAACAACCCGCTGAATATAGTTATTTGTAATTTATACCACACGGTAAACGGCGTAGATTTAGGACGCAAAAAAGATGGGCAAAATTTTAGGTTTTCTTCTACCCCCCCCCCCCCAAAACAAAGTTAATAAAAGTTAATCAATAAATTATATGTACCCCAAAATGGTGCTATTAAAAAATACAACTTGTCCCGTAAAAAACAAGACCTTATACAGCTATGTCGACGCAAAAATAAAAAGTTTATAGTTCTTCGAATGTGACGATGGAAAATATTGCTTGGTCATTAGGGCCCAGAATGCAAGCAGGGAGAAGGGATAAACAACGGCCCCTTTGTTGTTTACCCACGCATAGCACCATATATATGGTTGTGGCTATGTCTGATACTGCAAATCAGTCCCATTCACTTTATTGGGACTGAGCAGCAGTGAAATGCAGTACCAGGCACAGCCACAACTATATGTATGGCGCTGTGCTTGAGTAAACAGTAAAGGATTTATTAGGGTATGTTCACACGCTTAACAAAAAACGTATCAAAATACGGAGCTGTTTTGAAGGGAAAACAGCCCCTGATTTTCAGATGTTTTTTGAGCAACTCGCGTTTTTAGCAGCGTTTTTCGCAGCTTTTTCGCAGCATTTTTTACGGCCGTTTTTGGAGCTGTTTTCATTGGAGTCTATGAGAAAACGGCTCCAATAACGTCCCAAGAAGTGTCCTGCACATCTTTTGACGAGGCTGTAATTTTATGAGCCGTCTTTTGACAGTGACGCGTAAAATTACAGGTCGTCGGCACAGTACATCGTAAAGCCCATTGAAAGTAATGGGCAGATGTTTGCCGACGTATTGGAGGCGTTTTTTCAGACATAATTCGAGGCGCAAAACACCTCCATTACTTCTGAAAATAGGTCGTGTGAACCCATCCTAAGGCTGGGTTCACACGTAGCGGAATTGCACTTGAATTCCGCTGCGGACACTACGCAGCGTTAATCCGCAGCGGAGCCGTTTCTCCATTGACTTTCATTTTTATTTAGCAGTGTTCGTTTAGACGATGCGTAAAATTCCGCTGTGGAGCATAGGCTGCGGTGCGGAATTTGGTGTCCGCAGCATGCTCTGTCTGTTGCGGACCAGTGGCGGACTGGTTTCGGACTCATGGCGGAATTTCTCCATTGACTTCAATGGAGATTCGAATTTCCGCAATAAAGTCCGCAGCTGTCATGCACATGTTATGTGTGGTGCGGATGCGTCTTGCTTTTTTAACTTGACATTTCTTCATTCTGGCTGGACCTATGTATTTCTAGGTCTGCAGCCAGACTGAGGAAGTCAATGGGGCTCCCAAAATGACGGGAGCGTTGCTAGGAGACGTCAGTAAATAGTCACTGTCCAGGGTGCTGAAAGAGTTAAGCGATCGGCAGTAACTGTTTCTGCACCCGGGACAGTGACTACCGATCACAATATACAGCAACCTGTAAAAAAAATATAAGTTCATACTTACCGAGAAGTCCCTGCTTCTGTCTCCAGTCCGGCCTCCCAGGATGACGTTTCAGTCTAAGTGACGGCTGCAGCCAATCACAGGCTGCAGCCAATCACAGGCCAATAACAGGCTGCAGCGGTCACATGGACTGCCGCGTCATCCAGGGAGGTCGGGCTGGATGCAGAAAAAGGGACGCGTCACCAAGACAACGGCCGGTAAGTATGAAATTCTTTTACTTTCGCTAGGGAAAGTGCTGTCCCTTCTCTCTATCATGCACTGATAGGGAGAAGGGAAGTACTTTTACCGCAGTCCGCAGCAGCTAGTCCGCATCAATTTACTGCACATTTTGGGCAGATCCGCCGCAGAATCTGCAACGCAGATTCTGTGCGGCATTGATGCGGACAGTTGCGGAGGAAATCCGCCACGTGTGGGCATGCCCTAACACTCGCTGGAACACTGCAGCTCCTTTACTTTGCTTACTATAGTGGTGCCAGGAGCCAGACCCTCACTGATAAAATATTGATGGCTTATGTTTAGAATAAGTTGTCATATGTTTGTACATGAGAATAAATGTAAATCACACTTTGTGTGATCAAATTCCCCCTCCCCTCCTATCGGACAATACATCAAAATAATAAAATAAAAATGTACTCACCTCAACGCTCCACTTCGCTTCTCCCCACTTAGGCTCTCCCTGCGGACCACAGCTCGTACAAGGCACTGGCGCAGAGCGTTGTATGTGACGCAGCACTGAGGTAGTTGAGTGCTGCATCACATATATGGCCCTGTATGTTGTATGAGCCGCAGCATGCTGAGAGGGCATAGGGAGAAGATGAGCGGTGAGCATATATATATTTATCTAATGTCCGATCCTGGGAGAAAAGGGATAGGGCTGCGGTCACGTTCCCACGCCCTGTGAGTGCAATTGTTACGCCACGATTGTGGTGAATGGCCAGCTGAAAGATGCGGCAAGATTATTATGAGAAATTAGCTTCTTATTAAATGTGTCGCATCCTACTCCAGCAAACTGTTTACTAAGACCGGGGTATGAAACGTCAGTCCTAATAAATCCCCCTCTTTGTGTCTGGTCAGAAATCATTGGAAGGTGCAGTGAATCTTACCGAGGAGATTGTAGAAAGCAGTCCGTTCTTCTGGCTGCAGGGTATGCTCCTTCCTCCTCTTCCGGCACTCGTCTATCATGTAGGTCAGCGAACTGTCATAGAAGAAATAGTTATTACAGTCAGCAGTCCAATGTAAAAATATAAAATCTTTATTTTCATGATCGAAAAGGTCCATTTTGTAAATCATTTGGGGTACAGAATTACATAAGAGTACAGAAAGTATAAATGCAGCGTACATATAAAGAACTGCTGTGAAAGCCAATATTCCCACGCAGGAGAGTAGTCTACATGACTCCAGGCCCCCTACGAAGAGGACGGATTCAACAGCCGCATAAGAGTACAGAGAACGAAGAGAAAGTTACAAAAAAAAAAAGAGGAGCAGATTAAAGTGAGTGGGGTGTCCCACCATGACATCCCGCAAAGTAAAGAGCGCTACTCAGGCTGCCGCGCAGTACTCAGCTCTCGTATAATGTCTTTATAGGAGTCAGAACCCTGAAAAGCAATCCAAGGAGTCCATGTTTGGCGAAGAAATAGATATTACAGTCAGCAGTCCAATGTAAAAATATAAAATACAGACAATTATGTGCTAATAAGTTTACAATGAATTAAAAATGAAATAAATAAATGACAGGGAAATCTTAGTAAAATCCATGTTTAAGAACATTTCCTGGTGGTATGTCTCTGGGGTTAGTGCTCTCACCTCTCAGAGCATTAGTTAACCTCTTAATGACCAGCCTATTTTAGACCTTAATGACTAAGCTATTTTTTACGTTTTTCAATTGTCGCATTCCAAGAGCTATAACTCTTTTATTTTTGCGTCTACATAGCTGTATAAGGTCTTGTTTTTTGCGGAACAAGTTGTTTATTTTAATAGCACCATTTTGAGGTACATATTATTTATTGATTAACTTTTATTAACTTTTTTTGGGGGGGGAATAGAAAAAAATCTGAAATTTCGCCACTTTTTTTGCGTCCTAAATCTACGCCGTTTACCGTGTAGTATAAATAACACAATAACTTTATTCAGCGGGTTGTTACGATTGCAACGATACACAATTTGTATAGTTTTTGTATGTTTTACTACTTTTACACAGTAAAAACGCTTTTTTTTTCAAAATTATTTGTTTTTGTGTCTCCATATTTGAAGAGCCGTAACGTTTTTATTTTTTCGCCGGTGCAGCTGTATGAGGGCTTTTTTTTTGCGGGACGACTTGTCGTTTTTATTGGTACCATTTTGGAGTAGATGCGACTTTTTGATTACTTTTTAATCACATTTTTTTTAAAGTCAGGATTCACAGAAAACAGCAATTTTTCTGCCGTTTTCTTATTTAATTTTTTACGGCGTTCACCGTGTGGGTTAAGTAATGTAATAGCTTTATAGTCGGGGTCGTTACGGAAGCGGCGATACCAAATATGTGTAACTTTTTTACTTTATTTTGGTTTCTTAATAGTAAAGCAGTTTGTAAGGGGAAAAAGTGGTTTTTTCACTTTTTTTTAACATTTTTTTTTTATTAACTTTATTAAACTTTTTTTTTAAACTTTTTTACTAGTCCCACTAGGGGACTTTAATATGCGATTCTGCAATCGCTATTATAATACACTGCAATACTTTTGTATTGCAGTGTATTACTGCCTGTCCGTTTAAAACGGACAGGCATCTGCTAGGTCATGCCTGCGGCATGATCTAGCAGGCATTCATTACAGGCAGACCTGGGGGCCTTTATTAGGCCCCCGTCTGCCATTGGAGACACAGACACTCGGCGATCTTATCGCCGGGTGTCGGTGGGATGAGAGGGAGCTCCCTCCCTCTCTCCAAAACAACTCAGATGCGGTGCTCGCTGTTGTGCACCGCATCTGAGGGGTTAAACGGGTGGGATCGATACTAATATAGATCTCACCCGGCAGAGCAGGGATGCTCCCAGCCCTCAGCTACCTCTGGCAGCTGAGAGCAGGGAGATTTGACAGCTCCCTGCTCTGATTACTTATTCCGATGCCGCGACGTAAAAAGTCTATGGCATCGGAATAAGGCCCGTTAAAGACCGACGTAAAAACACGATGGGCCGGTCACTAACGGGTTAAAGGGAAGGTGTCATGAAATTATTTTTTATATGTTATTGCTTTTAGTATGTCAATAAAATAAATTTATTTGTGTGTTTGTGTTGTACTTTTTTCTTTCTTTTACTTCTCTATGAGGGCTGCCATTTTTTTTTTCATCTCTGCATGTGTCGATTAACGACACATACAGAGATGGAATACGGCACATACATCCCCATAGAGAATGCGAACGGGAGCCGTTCCATTCACTATAGCGTACGCCGTCTGTGTGGGAACGGCGGAAGCGCCGTCCCGCACAGACCAAAAGGTAGGTCTTCGGCAGAGCGACATCCGGCGCCATTTTCATGTGGACCGGAAGCCGCGGCCGGACAGTAAGACGACTATTTCCGGTCGCGGCTTCCGTCCATATGTTCAGAAGCAAGGACTAGGAGCGGAGGCAGCGGCGGCAACGGCAGGAGCAGGTAAGTTATGTTTGTGTATGTTCGTTTTATATTGTGTGACTACCACTGTATCTAATCCTCCTACATTGTGAATTCGCTCAAAAAATGGCGGCACACAGTGTAGGAGATTTGAACATTCAACCCCCTCCTTTCTCCTGGCACTAGCCAGGATAAAGGAGGGGGGATTATTTGGGGACACTAGATAGAGTGTGTCTTCTCCAATTTTGCAGCATAAGGCAATGAGGTTGCTTTACCACATGCCAATGCTTCAATTTTGGGAATTGCTCCCTCTAGTTACCAGCACATGGAAATGCTATAAATTAGAATCTAATTTATAATATTTCCAGACTTGTGAAAAAATGAAAAAAATTAGAACAATGTGTAATCATTTATATACTAACTGTTTAATTTAAAAAAATAAAAAAAATTCTAGCGACACATTCCCTTTAAGCTTTGTATGACCTTGGTAGAAGGACGTGTCACCCTTATAGGGTGTTTATTCCCATGGGTGAAGAGGTTAATAAGAAGCTGATACATTAGATTTGTAATGGTTTGTAACACTAAGTATGGATTTGGTATGTAGTGACTGCAGTGATATAAAATCTTGTACTGACGTCTCCTCCACATGTAGAGTGACCATCTCTCTTCCTCTTCCTCGCCATCTCTTCTCCTCTTCCTGGGAAACTTAAATAGAAGAGAATATTACCATGAATATTTGGGAATGTGACTGACTGTGCGCATACCTGTACCATGTACAGGCTAGGGTGGATTATACATAAACCATACAAGTAATTTGAACGACACACAACTAAACTTTTAAACGTGGGTTGACACGAGGGTCGGCCTCAGCTTTATTTATTTAAGTATTTTCAAAATAAACAGTTTTCTTATTATACCCGTATGCCAGCCCGCCTAAGGAAGGGCATGTAGGTCAATTATTTTAATAACAAATTACCGCCTGCTGTGACATGAGTTTCCAAACGAATCAAATGCCTCATGACCAGAAAAACTACAACTCCTTTTACAAACTTGGAGTCGCTTAACAACATGACAATTGTACGGAGTATAATTCCGCATAAGATACACATAGTGCTTCAGAGACATATATATATATTTATTTTGCTTTTGTCTCTTATTTAAAACATTTTGTATAATTAATTATTTTTATATATTTTTTATTTTATTTTTTTTATTACTTTTCGTCAATATATATTTCTCTTTTCTTGTCTGTTTTGTTTTTTTAAAGAAATATTAAGTTCAACACAAAACAAATAGGGAGGGAGGGTGGGACAAGTAACGGCCAAAAGAGGAAGATGTCTGCCCGCCACCAAAGTAGGGGAGGATGGGCAAGACCGCCCCCAAAACTATCCAAAAAATGTTCAGTGGTGCGGGTGCCCTCTATCCCTATAGGACCTATGGCCCACCTAAATTGATCTTGGACAGACCCACCCCTAGCAGGATATATCCCTCCTTTAACCCCTTCCGTGCCACACAGTCATGGGCCCAATGGCTAATAAGCCTGAGGGCCTCCAGTTTCCTGAAGAAGATGTTACAAAAACTTATATTAATATAAACATGTAGTGTGTACGCTGGACTGACATTATAACTGGGGCGTAGCTATAGAGGGTGCAGAGGTAGCAGTCACACCCAGGATCTTCCATAAGAAGACACCAGTATTATAAATGACACATGGTATAGAAAGGGCCCTGCTACAGATTTTACATTAGAGACCAGGAATATATTTATATATTATAGTAAAAACACAATAAGCACCCCTCTAACATTATCCACATCCCCGGACCCAATTTACACACATTATAGATTAAAGTAAATTTTAAAACTTGGTTGAAAATAAAAAAAGAAGAATCACAGGACAGCTGCACTGCGGTATAAAATGTATACACTATGAATATTAAAGGGGTTTACTCATAATTGAGTTTTATGGCATATTGCTAGGATATGACATAACATTCTGATTAGTGGGGTCTGATCTCCAGGACCCCTGCCGATCCTGAGAATGAAGAGACAGCATTGTGTAATCAATTAAATCAGACTATGTTGTAGTTCCCTGGAAACCGGGGTGGGGGGGGGGGGATGCCACTATGAAGGGTAAAACTGAAGAAATGGGGTGATGGTCCTGGCAGACTGATCAGAATATGGTGGAAAATCCTATTGATATCATTTTCTAGAATGGAAACCTCTCTAAATACAGAATAATAATAAGCATACGGTCCTACAGCTTGGGATCCATCAGAAAGATCTGAGGAAGGAGATGATACGTCGGGTTATTTTACTCTTGTCTCCTTAGTTTATCCAGATTTTGGGTATTTAGGTGAAAACCTTTGAGTTTATTAATAAAATACAATCAATTTCAGTAGTGGAAGAAGCATCTGTGTCTGTGTCTGGGATGACGTGGTCATTATGGTTAGTAAATGGCGGCACTTTACCTGTGAAGTCTTGAAGACAGTTGGTGTTGTCTCTCAGAAGACGCAGATACGCAGTAGTGTCTTCTCCTCCGATAAAAGTAAACGTTTGTCAAGTCGCTTTGAAGAACAAAATGGAGCCTGTCTTATCTCTGAAAAGAGCAATCGCAGACTGGCACCAACTGATGATTTTTCTCTATCTTTAAATTCAAATCCTGCGATTCTATTGGTTGTTGTTGTTTGCGGCACTTGCCATGATGATTCATGCCTCAGCAAGTTTAAAGGGAAAGTACACTGAAATAATGTCATGGTGCGTTTTAATATAAAGCTTCTAAATTACAGCTTAGAAAAACGTTGTCATCCTTGTATTTTACATCCTTATTCCATCTGGTGACATTTGTGGCAGCTGCCATGTTGTACTATGTTGTTTCCACGGGTAATGCAGAATGGTCATGTGTATTAAGTGTCTTTGTGGTAAATTTACCTCATGTGCTCCAGATTCTTAACATTGATATATAATGTATGTATCTTTGGTGCAGGTGCTGGAGTTAGAAGCATGTTGACTGATGTCTGACCTGGCGGAGGATGTCATCTTTACCATTTAACATCTTGCAGGCCTCTCATAAATTTGACGCATCCACAAATCCAAAAATCTGTTGGACGTGGGTAAAATGTGCAAAACTGAGGACCAGACGCTTTATAATGTGATCTTATCATTTCTGTTCAGATTTACAAGAAATTGACTGGCATTGTTGTCATACATGTGCCCCATATGTCATACATTCATAGCCATATATATTTCTATTATATAAATTCTCTATATACTGTGTATTGTCCTGATCTCTATGTACAGTGACATCACTATTAGTATACTGGTTGCATAGGTAGAGAAATGTAGTGTTACATTGTTACATGGTGTCCATTCAGATGAAAGTCAGGCATAAGATATATTGAATTTATTATTTCATTGCTATAGATTCTAAACAGGAAGCGGTGGCAGAGCTATAGGGGTCACATTGGTCGCAGAGGTGAGTGGGCCCCAGAGCTACATCAAGCCCTTCACAGCCCGCCACACAGGGTCTTGATGTTAGTCACCGCCAGGATGTTGTGTGTTGCGGTACATACAAGGTCTTTGTGCTGGCTGGCATCAGGACCATGTGTGCAGCGGCGCCCAAAAAGAAGAGAAGCCAACGAGGAACAGTAAGTAAATAGAGCGGTCTGAGTTAATTTCCTTTAGTCTAATCTGGGGTTTTATTAATTTTGGGGTCTGATTTAGGGGTCTTGTCTGGGGTCTGGAATAATTTAAGGAACTGGTCAGGGGTTTGAACTAACTTAGGGGTCTAGTTAGTGTGCCCCTGTGATGCCGATTCTTGCGAGACTCATCATTGGTTTTAATAATTGTTTTTACTGCAGCATAAAAGATTATATATATTTTTTAGATATAATTGTGGCTGTTTGGCACTAATTATATGTACAGTGTAGGTCACTTTCCCTTTTTCTTTTCTTCACCTAGCCAAGACCGCCAAGACGACTTCTCCTAGCCATGACTTGTCTGCATTTCGACACACTGACATCTTTGGCTTCTTTCTTTTCCAGAAGAACACTACAAAGTGGAAAAATGATCAACTTCGGCACAAAATGTTGGACTATAAAAATATATACATTTTATTACAAATAGATATGACAGAATAAAAAGACGAGTCACACAATGAGAAGGCGTCAGCCTATGCTAGACCAAAAAGTAAATGTGATGGGCATGTTTATGCATATTTGTAGTAGGATGCAGACACAAATGTATATCAAAGTCCAAGGGGGACAGCCAAGCCGCATGGGAAATGCATCAGATAGTTGTTAGATGTGAGATAGTAGTCAAAATGTGCAGTGATAGACAGTACAGATATATAGCTTATAGCCACATGCTAATATTCCCTATACACATCAATAATGGGGCTAATGGTTATATGCTGCAAAATCCAAAGGACTGAATGACATAAACTGCCAACATGAGATAACAGACGAGTGTAAGGAATAAGTACATACCAAAAGTCATGGTCTCGCATAGGAAGGGCACTGCGTTTCGGCGAATGCCTTTGTCTGGGGTTGGCATCATCCTAGCGGGAGCCCCTCCTACCTGGCCCATGTGTTACAGATCAAAAATCACCGGTCAGAAGCGGAAGGAGGACACCGGCGTCAGATAGGGGGTACAAAGATGGCCACCGCCCCACTTCCGGAAGCCGCGTCGTCAGGGAGGATGTGGGACAGAGATGTCTGACAGCACCTCCCACATACCGCCCTGAACACAGACAGCGGATGGAAGGTGCATAAGCCACTCCCCCATCTTCGCACCCGCCCACCGCTGAGTCCAGTAAGTAAGATCAGGAAAAAAGGAAAGTATATGTGACGTAGTCACAAAACATCAGATGGGATTGTAGCAGGTACCTAATACGTAACCATAAGGCAGAGAACTGAGTGGACATGTGTGTGATACTATCTAGACATGTTGTAAACATTGTTATGTGTATGCATATAATGTTTTGAAGAAAAGTGGGGAATGTCCTACAGTAAGGGATGATGATGGTGATCAAGCCAATGTATAAAGCAAAATGCTGAAACCGAAAATGGTGAAGGTGCACATGGTGTGAATATCTAGTGAGAATAAGAACCGCATGTGAAGAAAGAGAAGGGAGACGGTCCAGGATGAAAGTAATAAATAGGGGACCGATGTGTGACGAAAATAAAAAGCCAAAATCAAACAATAAACAAGTGAAAGATGAATGAAAAAGACAACCGACAAAAGAAAGAAGACAGAGGGAGGGGGGGTTCGGGAGCATGTGAGTGAATGGATATATTGGTAAACACTCTATGGATGGGATAGAAGTAAATGTGTGTATGGAGGGAACATATGTAGAACCAGAAAGAGGATCATAATCCGTGGAGTGTATATCTGTTCAATGTGAACAATTTTATATATGTGTATATATAAAAATGAGATGTGGCATGAAAACACATACACTACTGTTCAAAAGTTTAGGGTCACTTAGAAATTTCCTTATTTTTTAAAGAAAAGCACCGTTTTTTTCAATGAAGATAACATTATATTAATCAGAAATACACTCTATACATTGTTAATGTGCTAAATAAATATTCTAGCTGCAAACGTCTAGTTTTTAATGCAATATCTACATAGGTGTATAGAGGCCCATTTCCAGCAACCATCACTCCAGTGTTCTAATTGTACATTGTGTTTGCTAACTGTGTTAGAAGGCTAATGGATGATTAGAAAACACTTGAAAACCCTTGTGCAATTATGTTAGCACCGCTGTAAACAGTTTTGCTGTTTAGAGGTGCTATAAAACTGACCTTCCTTTGAGCTAGTTGAAAATCCAGAGCATTACATTTGTGGGTTCGATTAAACTCTCAAAATGGCTAGAAAAAGAGAGCTTTCATGCGAAACTCGACAGTCTATTCTTGTTCTTAGAAATGAAGGCTATTCCATGCGAGAAATTGCCTAGAAAATGAAGATTTCCTACAACGGTGTGTACTACTCCCTTCAGAGGACAGCACACACAGGCTCTAACCAGAGTAGAAAGAGAAGTGGGAGGCCCCGCTGCACAACTGAGCAACAAGACAAGTACATTAGAGTCTCTAGTTTGAGAAATAGATGCCTCACAGGTCCTCAACTGGCAGCTTCATTAAATAGTACCCGCAAAACGCCAGTGTCAACGTCTACAGTGAAGAGGCGACTCCGGGATGCTGGCCTTCAGGGCAGAGTGGCAAAGAAAAAGCCATATCTGAGACTGGCTAATAAAAGGAAAAGATTAATATGGGCAAAATCACACAGACATTGGACTGAGGAAGATTGGAAAAAAGTATTATGGACAGACGAATCGAAGTTTGAGGTGTTTGGATCACACAGAAGAACATTTGTGAGACACAGAACAACTGTAAAGATGCTGGAAGAGTGCCCGACGCCATCTGTCAAGCATGGTGGAGGTAATGTGATGGTCTGGGGTTGCTTTGGTGCTGGTAAAGTGGGAGATTTGTGCAAGGTAAAATGGATTTTGAATAAGGAAGGCTATCACTCCATTTTGCAACGCCATGCCATACCCTGTGGACAGCGCTTGATTGGAGCCAATTTCAATTTCCTACAACTGGACAATGACCCAAAGCACACCTCCAAATTATGCAAGAACTATTTAGGGAAGAAGCAGGCAGCTGGTATTCTATCTGTAATGGAGTGGCCAGCGCAGTAACCAGATCTCAACCCCATAGAGCTGTTGTGGGAGCAGCTTGACTGTATGGTACGCAAGAAGTGCCCATCAAGCCAATCCAACTTGTGGAGGGGCTTCTGGAAGCATGGGGTGAAATTTCTCCCGATTACCTCAGCAAATTAACAGCTAGAATGCCAAAGCCCTGCAATGCTATAATTGCTGCAAATGGAGCATTCTTTGACGAAAGCAAAGTTTGAAGGAGAAAATTATTATTTCAAATAAAAATCATTATTTCTAACCTTGTCAATGTCTTGACTATATTTTCTAGTCATTTTGCAACTCATTTGATTAATATAAGTGTGAGTTTTCATGGAAAACACAAAATTGTCTGGGTGACCCCAAACTTTTGAACGGTAGTGTATGTGCTTGATATCGCTATCCTTTGCTTTACTGAGATATATGTAACTGAACTCTATATACTTTATGCATAATATGTTTATGTTTCATGGTTTATGTGAAAAAAAAACAATAAAAACTATTGAAACGAAAACACATATGTGCTCTGTAAATAAAAAATGCAAACGACATGTTCGTATATATAACAACGTGAGTATGAATTACATGCATGGTGTGGGAAACGGAAAAAAGGAAAAGAAAAGAAAGGAGGGTGGAAAGGAAATGGGAAGGGCAGGGAGGAGAGCTGGGAAAAGGTTGGGAAGAGAGGGCAAGAACCAAAACACTAATATGATACAAAATTAATAAGTATATCACTCATATATGTATGACTGCTTTGGGAGAAACAAGAATATTGAAGCAAAGGACGCGTCCGTATACGGTCGCAGTATTCAAATAGTGACCGGTTTCTTCCTGCGTTCTTCCTATTGAGTCCACTCAGTAAATCCTTTATAGGGCTATATGTAACCAGTCCTGTAAAGGGAAAAGGAAGACAGGGAGAGGTTAATCAACAATATTAAATATACAATACATGGAACGATTAAAAAACCAGGCCCCTCTAGGAGTCAATGGTTATAGAAACGGAGCGAAGCTCAGAGATTCATTCAAGCCATGTGGATACATTGCCCCAAGGGTCCATATCCAACGAGTCTCTCATTGTGCCAGCTTTTGTTTAACAGCACCTCCCCTCATACCCGATATGATGTGGTCAATCCCTCTCACCTTTAATTGAGATGGATCACAGGAATGATGTAACCTGAAATGTCGGGCTACTGGTTTGAGACCTTCCAAATTGTCCACTTCTGTCGCTCGCTTGATGTCGGACATATGTTCCCTTACTCGGACCTTCAATTCTCTGGATGTAAGGCCAACATAGATTTTGGGACAGGGACATACCGCATAATACACTACAGCTTTTGTGGTGCAGGTTATTGAATGGGTGATGTAGTATATTTTTGTACCTGAGGCATTCGTGAATGTTGATGCCTTCTCTATATTTGGACATGCAATGCAGTGTCCACAAGGATTACAGCCCCATTTCGGGCCCTTAGTCCCAAAAGGATACTTGGTTTTGATTGGATCGTAGTGGCTCCTCACCAGGTGGTTCCTCAGGTTTTTAGAGCATCTTGCTGTAATGCTTGGGTGTCTGGTGATGAATCTCTCCAGTGTAGGGTCTGTCAATAAAATGGGCCAATATAGTTTAAAAATTTCCCTCATTTGTCACCACCTTGAGTGGTAGCTGGTTATAAACCTTACCTGTGTTTGTGTGTCTGTCTTTTTCTTTGGAAAGAGCAGGTCATCTCTAGTAGTGTGTTTCGCCCTGTGATATGCCTTTTTAATGGACCTCATACTATATCCGCGGTTGAGGAAACGATTTTTTAAGTCCTCTGCCTGTTCTTCAAACAATTTGTCTGATGAACAGATTCTCCTAATACGCAGAAATTGTCCAATGGGGACTGCCTGAATAGTCTGTGGGGGATGGGAAGAAGAAGAGTGTAACAATAATCTGACCGAGGTCTCCTTACGATACACATCGCTTTGCAGAAAGCCATGTATATCCTTGACAAGTTTAATATCTAGAAATTCTATTTGTTTGCAGTGGAATTTATGGGTAAATTTCAGGTTTAACCCCTTAGTGACCGGCCTATTTTAGACCTTAGTAACCAAGCCTTTTTTTTTCGTTTTTCCATCGTCTCATTCAAAGAGCTATAACCTTTTTATTTTTGCGTCGAGATAGCTGTATAAGGTCTTGTTTTTTGCGGCACAAGTTGTAATTTTTAATAGCACCATTTTGGGGTACATAGAATTTATTTATTAACTTTTATTAACTTTTTTGGGGGGGAATAGAAAAAAAACAGCAAATTCGCCACACTTTTTTGCATCCTAAACTTACGCCGTTTACCATGTGGTATAAATAACACAATAGCAACGATACCAAATTTGTATCGTTTTTGTATGTTTTACTACTTTTACACAGTGAAAACCCTTTTTGTTCAAAATTATTGTTTTTTTGTGTCTCCATATTTTTATTTTTTCGCCGATGCAATTGTAGGAGGGCTTTTTTTTGCGACGACTTGTAGTTGTCATTGGTACCATTTTGGTGTAGATGCAACTTTTTGATCACTTTTTATCACATATTTTTTAAGGCTGGATTCAAAGATAACAGCAATTTTTGCATGGTTTTTTTATTTTATTTTTTACGACGTTCACCGTGCGGGTTAAAATATGTAATAAGTTTATAGTTGGGGTCGTTACGGACGCGTCGATACCAAATATGTGTAACTTTTTTACTTTATTTTGTTTGTTAATAATAAAGCAGTTTGTAAAGGGGAAAAGTGGGTTTTTCATTTTTTTTCCTTCACTTTTTTTTTTTCACTTTTTATTAAAATGTTTTCACTTTTTTACTAGTCCCACTAGGGGACTTCACTATGCGATCCTACGATCACATTTATAATACACTGCAATACTTCTGTATTGAAGTGTATTATGCTTGTGCGTGTAAAACGGACAGGCATCTACTAGGTCATGCCAGAGGCATGATCTAGCACACTACAGGCAGACCTGGGGGCCCTTATTAGGCCCCTCGGCTGCCATCGGAGACACAGACATTCGGCGATTTTATTGACGGGTGTCAGTGGGATGAGAGGGAGCTCCCTCCCTCTATCCAAAACCACTCAGATGCAGTGCACGCTATTGAGCACCGCATCTGAAGGGTTAAACAGGTTAGATCGATACTAATTTCCATCTCACACGTTCGAGCAGGGCCCCCCCCCCCCCCCAGCCCTCAGCTACCTCTGGCAGCTGATAGCAGGGAGATTTGACAGCTCCCTGCTCTGTTTACTTATTCCAATGCAGCGACATAAAAAGTCTATTGCGTCGGAATAAAACCTGATAGTGACCGACGTAAAAACACTATGGGGCGGTCACTAACGGGTTAATGTATTCTCATTTAGATTGGTCATGAATGCATTCAACTAAGACATCGCTGTCCCACATCCTCCTTGCAGACGCTATGACCATCGATTCCAATCAAGGAGAAGCTCCTGTCTTCTGTGTCCATGACGTCATTGGCTTCTCCTGGAGTGGACTCCCCGGTCATAGAGTCTGCAATGCTGTGACCGGGGATTCTGCTTCAGGAGTTTCCCCTGATGTCACTGTTCATATATGGACAGAAACATCAAGCAGCGCTCCAGGAGCGGAATCCCCGGCCACACGGGGATTCCGCTCCTTCAGGGAGCTACAGTGTCGCTAGTAGACAGCAGAGCAGGGAGATACCTCCATGCTCTGCTATAGTGCCCCCGTGTAGATAGCAACCCCCCCTTCCAGTAGAGATAGCGCCACTGTAGCTCCCTGAAGGAGCGGAAACCCCGTGTGGCCGGGGATTCCGCTCCTGGAGCGCTGCTTGATGCATCTGTCCATATATGGACAGTGACATCAGGGAAAACTCCTGTCCTGGGATACCTCCCTGCTCTGCTATAGTGCCGTCGCTACCGCTATAGCAGCCGCAGCAGCTGCTAGCGGCGCCACCGCCCTCATGCCTGGTGTCACCGCTAGCAGCCGCTATGGCTGCTACAGTGGTAGCGACGGCCAATAAGTGAAGAAGCGCCCGGGTGGAAAGGCGACTGCAGTTAGTGTGTGTATCCCCGCTGGTAGTTGCAACAGTGCGGGGATAAACACACACGCTGGCGCCCCTCTTGCAGTGTGGCGGCTGGAGCCCTGTGTGACCGCACTGGTCGAACATAGCTAAGGCCGGCCATGCTTGAGACCTTATCTTGACTTTTTCAATGACTTTTCAATGGATTTTGTTGTGTGATATCACGCTGCAACAAATGATATTTTATTTCACATATAGCGAAAGGTGGTAATCCAAAAATAGGTTTTTAACGTTTCGGTCTATACATTCGACCTTCTTCAGACACGGATTATGACCGTAGATAAGGATATGCGGCGCTTGTGACCTCGGTCGCTGTAAGGTAATTGCGCCATTACTTTTGGATTACTACTTTTCGCTATATCTGAAATAAAATATCACTTATTGCATAATACCTTGGAGTGCTGAGTTCCCATGTTTTATACATTGGCGTGGAAACCTACTCATGGACCCTTGAAACACGGAGTGCTGTGGGATCAAGAAAGTATCACGCTTCAACAAGTTATCAGAGTCAAGTTAAAGATGGCTACATCTGTATAACAGTATAAAATCCATCTAGTAACAGATTACACGTTTCATACATTACATGTTCTTAGTCGTAGCCCCTATAATCACACATGTATCTTTCTTCCATGTTTATAAAACAGCAGCCCCATGTAACGCCTATATCCAGTGTATATACAGACAGTCTATCCAAGCAGTAGGAGATAATCGATGATGTAACTGATACTGCAGCCGCTTGAGATGTCACTGATGATAAAAACACCGAAAAAGGCCATACTTACAAATGGACACAGCCAGGTCAGAAATGCTGATGAAAGGGCGAGCAGGTGCTTTAAATAATAATAGCCACTCCCACTAGTCTTGAGGGGAGTGGTGTGTGGTGCATGGGATGTGTAGTAAGAAATAATAAATGAATAGTGTGTGTGCAAGTGTAATACTATAAGTGAAATATAAGGGGCAGTAATGAGTAAAGTGCCTCAATAGAAATAAATGGATAATGGGGTGCAAGTGAGTGAAACATGGAGGGATAGTGTGTACGTCATGAGGCACAACGTGTATAGCCAGGTAGAAGCCTATTTGTGACGCCTTGATAATTCATAGAGCGGGCTACCCTGCTTGCTATGCCAAACAACAACACACCATGCTCTCCCAGCATCAAAGACCCGGCTGTATCCAAGAGAAGCGAATATACATAATAATGAAAAATACCTGGGGTATTGGTAATCATTTTGGCCAAAAGGACGCAAGCTCGCAATCCACGACAAGGATCCCCAGACTTGCGAGTCCCTGTTAGAACCTTATGTGCTGTCTTATACTAACACATTAACAATACTGAAGTGTTTAGACAGTGAATAGACATTCCACGGGATGTCTATTCACAATCTCTGCACTTCGTTACTGTTTCTATGGTAGTTATAGCAGAGGAAGCGTGATCTCTTTGTAACCTGTCATTTACCGCGTAATCTTGCGATCTCTGCATGATACTGATTGGTCAGCGTCATACATTCCCCTGTACAACGCCCACTTGGTCTAAAGTAAAAATCCGA
Organism: Rhinoderma darwinii; assembly: GCF_050947455.1. Taxonomy (NCBI): domain Eukaryota; kingdom Metazoa; phylum Chordata; class Amphibia; order Anura; family Rhinodermatidae; genus Rhinoderma; species Rhinoderma darwinii. The sequence continues at coordinate 77,862,374 of NC_134690.1, forward strand.
ACATGATAAATTCGAAAACAATCTTTCATACAGAGCCCTGGTTTTTCGGGACACGTGTCCAAATTGGTATGTTGTGTCCTTCCTTATCCCTCACTTTGAGCAGACTCTGCACCTCTTTTGACTTTTTCCCTTCTTGCCAGGTGGGGAACTTCTCCTGGAAAGTGTTGCCCTGGTACGATGCGTGTGGCCCCGCTTCCAGAAGTACTGGGTGCCCCCCCTTCTTGGTCCCTAAAGATTAGGTTCTTGATAACCACCTCTTGAAATTCCAGGAAAGTTCCCCTCTGGCCTGCACATCGACGTGGCACGTACGCATTGTACAATGCCATCTGTATGATGTGCACGGCCAGCTTCTTATACCACACCCTCGTTTTCCGCATGGCGCTGTAGGGTTTCAGGACTTGATCTAACAAGTCCACCCCTCCCATGCACCTATTGTAGTCCAGGATGCAGTCTGGTTTGGGCGTCTCTGTACTGGTACCTCGTACAGATACATGGGTACTGGTGTGGCATCTCTCTTGTCCTTGTACTTGACACACAATATGTTGCTGCTAGAATGTGCCCTGCTCCCACCCCTTCTGAGTGTTTGCCCAAGCAGAGTCTTAGGGAGGCCTCTCAGATTTTTTTCTAACAGTGCCGCATGCCGCAGGACTTTTGGAAGCGAGGCACTTGAAGAGTGGGACACTGGTATAAAAATTATCCAGGTAGAGGTGGTAACCCTGGTCCAGCAGTGGGTGCACCAAATCCCACACAATTAATGCATTAATTCTCAGTAAGGGGGGGCATTCTGGTGGCTGAATACTGTCCTTCCCTTCATATATCCTAAATTTGAAGGTTATCCGTATAATGTAGGAAGCAAAGTATTGCCTCATAACGCATCCTGGACCTGGCCATACTGTACATCGGGGTGTGGTATAAGATGTCCGTGCTCCAGTAGGTCCTAATGGACAGCTTTTTCAGAAGCCCCATGTTCAAGTGAAGTCCCCAGAACTTGCCCAACTCTGCTGCATATACAGGGGTCCACCTGTGGGATTGGGCATAAAATTATGTGGGGTTCTTAGTAATATACTGTTGGGCATATAAATTCGTCTGGGTGACCATAAGATCTATAAAGTCATCAGTGAAGAACTTGAAAAAGTCAATTTCAGTGAGCCCTGCCATATTAAATTTTATCCCTGAGCTGCCTGTGTACTCTGGGATTTGGGGCTCATAAATGTCTGGTGTGGGGGTCCAAATGGGGTCACTTCGCTCGGGGGCTTGAACTGCGGCGGGGTCATCTCACTCGGGGGCTTCAACTGTGGTGGTGGTCCTGGGGCGTCTCCTAGCGGGTTCCTCTTCTTCATCACTGGATGAGGAGGTGGATAAATAAAACAGAGTCTCACCATCCGACGACTCTGTGTCGGAGGCAAGAAATTAATATGCCTCTTCGGCACTAAATGTCCGTTGGGACATGTTTGATTGCTTCCCTAACTAGGAACAATAGGCTGCTACCTAAACCAGCCAAAAAAAATTGTTGTTTCTATAGAACGAGTGGGCTTCCCTGAGACTAAACCTAACTAGGGCGAGGGTTCCTAACACTAAACCTAACTAGATTTTATTTGAACTTCCCTGAGACTAAATCTAACTACGACGACTATTCCCTGACACTAAACCTAACTAGATTATTCCGAGCTTCCCTAACACTAAACCTAACTACGGTGACGGGTGCCTGACACTAAACCTATCTAGATTATTCCGAGCTTCCCTGACGCTAAACCTAACTACGGTGATGGACCCCTAACGCTAGATCTAACTACGGTGACGGATTCCTGACGCTAAATTCCCTGACGCTATACCGAACTACGCTTTTTGACGGTTCCCTGACACTAACTAACCCTAATACTAAACTAACCAGTTAAATTGTCTAAATTAACTGTACTTTTTATTTTTTTATTTTTATATTTTTGTTTGTTTTATATGTTTTTTATAAAGAAAAAAAAGAAAAAAATAATCCCCAGGGACCAAGAAATTGGTCCTGAAGACTAAGAAGTGGTCAGTGATAGGTGATCACTGACCAAAAACGTGGGCGGAACCCAAGGAGGAAGTGTACAGGAATGGGTAGTGGATGGGTGAGGTGGGATGCCGAAAAAAATAGTTTTTTAGACTTTTTTTTAACCTTTTTTTTACTTTCTCTTCTCTCTCTCTTTCTCACAACCGCTCTGAACGCCTCACTATCTCCAACAGAGGCGTTCAGGGCGGGAGCGGCAGGATGTTATGTCAGGGAGAGGAAGTGAAGAGACCGATCACCCCTATTGGACAGTTACTCACTAACTGACCAATAGTGGCGATCGTGGAGGTGGGACCATCACAACAAGTCCCGGCGTATTGAGCTGTGATAGCCTTCTGTCGGAAACAGCAGCTGTCACAGCTCGTGCACGCGCCGGTGGAAAATGGCGATGCATTTTCCCTGCGACATACTATTCCGTCGCTGAGCCCGAACGTGTTGGTCAGCGCGACGGAATAGTACATCGCTGAGCGCGAAGGGGTTATGATCGATATAGGCCTCATAAGGCAGGATATGCAGGCCATGAGGGAACGTATGTCCCATGCTGAGGAACGCCTTTCCGACCTGGAAGATCGGATTGATCCTGTACCCAGGGTCTTAACAGCATTGGAAGAAGCTGCAGAATTATGGAAGCAGAAATCTGACGACTTGGAAAATCGTCTGCGCCGAAATAACATCAGAGTTTTGGGATTGCCTAAAAAAGCGTAAGGTCAAGATTCTATCGCCTTTATAGTTGCATGGCTGCATGAGCTGTTTCCTGATGCAGTGTTCTCTACTGCTTTCGAGGTGGAGAGAGCTCATAGAGTACCGGCACGACCCTTACGACCGGGATCACCCCCTACATCTATGCTGGCACGCTTATTGAATAGCAACGACCGGGACTTGATCCTTCGTCTGGCTCGCAAAAAGCAAGATATTAGATACAATGGAGCTGCAGTGTCTATATTCCCTGACTTCAGCGCGGAGTTACAGAAAAGTCGCGCTACTTTTATGTCGGTGAAAAGGAGGCTTAGCGATCTACAAATCCCATACTCCATGGCGTATCCTGCAAGGCTACGTATTGTGGATGGAGATTGGTCACTTTTCTTTGCAACCCCAAAAGATGCCGATGACAGGGTGAGTCACCAGAGCGGAACTGAGACTCTCTGCCGCATTCTGCGTTGATGCTATGCTGACCACTTTAAAGATGGCTGCGTGATTCCATGCGTCCTGCTGTTTTTTTTTCCCCTCTACATGTATCCTTGAACTTGCAATATGTATATATATCAGATGGACGCTACGCTGTATCTTTGACATATTGCTTCTTTCTGGCATACTCTGGATAATGAACACGGCTTTCCGTGGTTCAGATAACCGTCATACATGCCTTTTTCTTATGTCTTGATTAGATAGATACTAGGTATTAACTCATATACTAACACATGGGTTCTTGCCTCGTATATATGAAAAGCCACTATGGCGAAGGCAATGTGTCGTCACTGTTGATGCTTAATGGCTTTACTGAATGCTATATTAATATGTTACATGGTACATATGTTCCCCTTTTGTACCAAAGACCTGAAAGGTTTCATGTTTTAAGTCTTACATACCTACAATGGATCAGTTTGCAGTATAGCTATACGTATATCAGGGACTAGAAGAAAGGGAGGAATCCTCCAGCTCACCTGATTGTAGACGTCACACTGTCTTTAGTGCCCGGGTCCTCGTGTCGGCACACGTAATGGATATAGCAATGAGAAGAAAGGAAGGATCCAGCGTTGAGACCAGGTGATCTGTTAAATTTGGAAACTTCTTCCAAGTTTTATTGACGACAAAGGGTGATTAAAATAGACATTCTGTGTTAGTTCAAAGTCCAAACGGCTAGTTTGAAGGGGAGAGGCGGGTGCCTACGCGTTTCAGACGTGGTCTGCGTCCTTAGTCATGGCTTTCTGTCAAACTCTGACTGGTGCAGGTAGATTTTGTATCCGGTCAGCCATGTGGAATTGATTGCGGTCCAAAGTAATTGTTCTGATGCAACGCTTCCCCATTTTGCATCCGGGAAGCTAATTGGATGAATCTGAGGGCAATAGCCGGACATCGCTGATCAGGTAAGATACATATTTTTTATAAATATAACTTATATTGTGACATTCTTATGATTGTAACATGGATCTTGCTATTTTGTTAGGCAGATGAGAGGACCAGTTGACAGAGTTTGTCTGATTGTGAACACGGTGTGTTAAAATGTATACATGTGAGAGGAAAGTGTGTGGTATAAAATAATTTAGTCATGTTTATACTGGAGATGGATAAGAATATTGATACAATGTATATGTATTATTGTACTTCTTTAGTTTAATTAATTAATTTATTTATTTGTTCCTTAGTATGTAGCAAGTGTTGAATTGAGTACAAATGGTACGTCCTTGGGTTCATTTCAGATTTGTATCGAGGGGTTCATGTCATATTATATGCTTTCATTATTCCTTAGAAATAGAGAATAATATTTATTATTTAATCCTGTAGTACTATTTGGAGAATTAAAATTGGACATGTTAATTTTGAGTGTAAATCAGAGCGTGTAAAAGATATATTGGATATATTGGATAGAATGGTCTTGTGCTGCACTTTTGCCCAGGGCAAATGGATTAAATAATAAATATTATTCTCTATTTCTAAGGAAATTAACCCAAGGACGTACCATTTGTACTCAATTCAACACTTGCTACATACTAAGGAACAAATAAATAAATTAATGAATTAATTAATTAAACTAAAGAAGTACAATAATACATATACATTGTATCAATATTCTTATCCATCTCCAGTATAAACATGACTAAATTATTTTATACCACACACTTTCCTCTCACATGTATACATTTTAACACACCGTGTTCACAATCAGACAAACTCTGTCAACTGGTCCTCTAAATGCCTAACAAAATAGCAAGATCCATAATACAATCATAAGAATGTCACAATTAGAGATGAGCGAACTTTTCAAAAGTTCGGTTCGGCTAGTTCGCCGAATTTCACAAACAAGTTTGATTCGGACCGAACTGGTTCGGACTGAACCTGTCACTTCCGTGCGCCGAGCATGCTACTGTCCAGGGTGCTGATAGAGTTAATGGGCTGCACTAACTCTTTCAGCAACCTTGACAGTACATGCTCGGCGCGCGGAAAATAAAATTTTAATGTAATAAAAAAATAAAAATAATACGTTCGTACTTACTTTCCTCCTGTCCGGCCTCCAGCGATGACGTTTCATCCCTTTCGCCGCTGCAGCCAATCACAGGCTGCAGCGGCGACATGGAGGAAACGTCGTCGCTGGAGGCTGGACAGGAGGAAAGTAAGTATGAACGTATTACTATTTTTTTTTGGCATGTGTGTATGTTGGCATGTATGTATGTATGTATGTATGTATGTTGGCATGTATGTATGTTGTCATGTATGTATGTATGTATGTATATATGTGCATGTATGTTTGCATGTATGTTGGATATGTGCATGTTTGTATGTATATTTTCATGTATATATTTGCATGTATGTTTGCATGTGTGTATGTTTGCATGTATGTATGTTGTCATGTATGTATGTATGTATATATGTGCATGTATGTTTGCATGTATGTTGGCATGTATGTATATATGTGCATGTTTGTATGTATATTTGCATGTATATATTTGCATGTATGTTTGCATGTATGTATGTTTGCATGTATGTATGTTGTCATGTATGTATGTATATATGTGCATGTATGTTTGCATGTATGTTGGCATGTATGTATATATGTTCATGTTTGTATGTATATTTGCATGTATATATTTGCATGTATGTTTGCATGTGTGTATGTTTGCATGTATGTATGTTTGCATGTATGTATGTTGTCATGTATGTGTATATTTGCATGTATATATTTGTATGTATGTATGTATGTATGTATGTTTGTTTGCATGTATGTATGTTTGTTTGCATGAATGTATGTTTGCATGTATCTATGTATGTATGTATGTATGTAGTCATGTATGTATGTTGTCATGTATGTATGTATATATGTGCATGCATGTATGTTTGCATGTATGTTGGCATGTATGTATACATGTGTATGTATATTTGCATGTATATATTTGCATGTATGTATGTTTGAATGAATGTATGTTTGTATGTATGTTTGCATGTATGTATGTTTGCATGTATGTATGTATGTATGTATGTATGTTGTCATGTATGTATGTATGTATGTTGTCATGTATGTATGTATATATGTGCATGTATGTTGGCATGTATGTATATATGTGCATGTTTGTATGTATAATTGCATGTATGTGTGTATGTTTGCATGTATGTATGTTTGCATGTATGTTTGTATGTATGTTTGCATGTATGTATGTTGTCATGTATGTATGTATGTATGTATGTTATCATGTATGTTTATATATATGTGCATGTATGTAATTATGTTTGCATGTATATTTGTGCATGCTTGTATGTATGTATCTTTGCATGTTTGTTTGTATGTATGTTTTCATGTGTGTGTGTATGCATGTATGTATGATAGTTTGCATGTATGTATGTATATATGTGTGTATGTTTGCATGTATATATGTGCATGCTTGTTTGTATATATGTATGTTTGCATGTATGTTTGTTTGTATATATGTCTGTATGGCCATGTATGATACTGTCTGCTGGCACCCTGTATCTAAGTCAACTTCGCGGCAGGCTTCTATACATGGTATAACAGTCAGTATCACACATTAAACTGAATCTAAGCCTACGACATGTTTTATTTCATTTTTTTTTTTTTTACAGGTTTGGTGTTTGGACTACGTCGGTTACGAGGACTACTTCGATGACTGGTTTTTTTTCTACAATAAAATGGTTAATGAGGCTTGTGTTGGGGGTGCTTTATTTCAATAAAATATTTTATCTATATCTTTGTCTTTTCAAATTTTATTACTACCACTTTAGTAATGGCCGCTGTCAACATCCATTACTAAGGCGAGGCTTAGTGTTAGCCGGTGCAGAGGCTAACACTAACCACCATTATTACCCCGGTACCCACCACCACCAGGGGTGCCGGGAAGAGCCAGGTACGATCCAGTACCCGACCATCTGTTGTGATGGTCGGGCTCTGGGGCGGCCGCAGGCTGGTATTATGAGGCTGGGAAGGGCCAAAAACAGTGGACCTTCCCACCCTTGTAATGCTAGGCTGCTGCTGCTGTGTTGTATCTGGCTGGTTATAAAAGTGGGGGGGACCCCACGTAATTTTTTTAAATAATTATTATTATTTTTTTTTTTAAAAAGACATGGTGTTCCACCCAATTTATCATAACCAGCCACAAACAACACAGTGTTATTAGCCTGGGAATGCCAGACTGCTGCGGCCTTGTTTATGGCTGATTATTAAAAATGTGGGGGACCCGACTATTGTTAAATTTGTTAAATTAAAAAAAAAAACGACGTGGTGTCCCCATTTTTATAACCAGCCCGATACAACACAGCAGCAGCCTAGCATTACAAGGGTGGGTAGGTCCACTGTTTTTGGCCCTTCCCAGCTCTTCCCGGCACCCCTGGTGGTGGTGGGTACCGGGGTAATAATGGGTGGTTGGTGCTAGCCTCTGCACCGGCTAACACTAAGTACCGCCTTAATAATGGACGCTGTCAATCAGCCAACTGCCATTATCTAGGCACTAATAAAGTTTAAAAAAAAACACAAAGACAATTCTTTTTTATTGAAATAAGAAATCCCCAACAAAACCCTCGTTAACCATTTTATTAAAATTTGAAAAAACGTAGATCTACGCAGTAGTCCAACGAATCGAAGACGTAGTCCAATCGGTACATCAAAATCTGCAACAACATAAAAAAACAGTTATCAATGTGAACAATAACAATACTTCTACTCACCTACACACATATATACACGCACACACAAACAAACAACCATACACAAACACACACATATACACAAACACACACATATACACAAATACACACATATATACACACACACATAAACACACACCCATATACACACATATACACAAACACACACATATACAAAAACACACACACACAAACATCTACACACAAACATATACACAAATACACCCATATATACACCCACATATACACAAACACACCCATATATATACAAACACACATAAACACACATATACACAAACACACATATAAAAACAAAAACAGACAAAGACACATACCCAAACACACACACTCTTTCTTTTAAATGCTGCTGGGGAACCCGCTCGATCCACTATATAAGGCTGCGCTATAGTGCAGCATTTAAAAGAAACAGGATCCTGACCTGTCCATAGAGTTTAAGGCAGCACAGAGTATTTCAGGAGATGAGCGTGCAGATTCAGTGCTGCTGTGAACTCTGCTCTTACCATTACGTAGCTCTCAGTCTGTTACCTCTCCTCCACTCCTGTCCTCAAGAACACCTTCACATGATTGGCAAGTCACCACGTAATGGTAAGAGCAGATTTCACAGGTGCACAGAGTATTTCAGGAGATGAGCGTGCGGATCTTGTGCGGGGTGGTGACTTGCCAATCATGTGAAGGTGTTATTGAGGACAGGAGTGGAGGAGAGGTAACAGACTGAGCTACGTAATGGTAAGAGCAGAGTTCACAGCAGCACAGAATCTGCACGCTCCTCTCCTGAAATATTCTGTGCTGCTGTGAACTCTGCTCTTACCATTACGTAGCTCTCAGTCTGTTACCTCTCCTCCACTCCTGTCCTCAAGAACACCTTCACATGATTGGCAAGTCACCACCGCGCACAAGATCCGCACGCTCATCTCCTGAAATACTCTGTGCTGCTGTGAACTCTGCTCTTACCGTTACGTGGTGACTTGCCAATCATGAAGGTGTTATTGAGGACAGTAGTGGAGGAGAGGTAACAGACTGAGAGCTACGTAATGGTAAGAGCAGAGTTCACAGCAGCACTGAATCTGCACGCTCATCTCCTGAAATACTCTGTGCTGCCTTAAACTCTGTGGACAGGTCAGGATCCTGTTTCTTTTAAATGCTGCACTGTAGCGCAGCCTTATATAGTGGATCGAGTGGGTTCCCTAGCAGCATTTAAAAGAAACAGGATCCTGACCTGTCCACAGAGTTTAAGGCAGCACAGAGTATTTCAGGAGATGAGCATGGCCGGCCACAGGCAGCCGGTCGTTTTTCAGAGCCGTGCTCCCATTATGCACACGACCGTAAAAACGCCCGTTATTGCGGGTCGTAATTACGACCCGCAATAACGGGCTCATAGACTTCTGTTACCCACGGGTACCTTCCCGTTTTCTCACGGGAAGGTGCCCGTGCCGTTAAAAAAATAGAACATGTTCTATTTTTCTATTTTACGGGCTGTGCTGCTATAATTAGGGTATGTTCACACGACAGCATCCGTAACGGCTGAAATTACGGGGATGTTTCCGCCTGAAAACATCCCCGTAATTTCAGCTGTAACGGCATGTGCAGGCGCTTGAACGCCGCGTCCATTACGGACGTAATTGGCACTGCTATTCATTGGAGTAAATGAATAACGGGTCCAATTACGGCCAAAGAAGTGACCGGTCACTTCTTTGACGCGGGCGTCTATTTACGCGCCGTCATTTGACAGCGGCGCGTAAATATACGCCTCGTGTGAACAGACAAACGTCTGCCCATTGCTTTCAATGGGCAGATGTTTGTCAACGCTATTGAGGCGCTATTTTCGGGCGTAATTCGGGGCAAAAACGCCCGAATTACGTCCGTAATTAGTGCGTGTGAACACACCCTTATAATGACAGCACGGCTCGCAAAAGCGGCCGGCTGCCCGTGGCCGGCCGTGCTTGTAATTACGAGTCGTAATTACGAGCACAGCCCGTAAAATAAAAAAATAGAACATGTTATATCTTTTTAACGGCACGGGCACCTTCCCGTGAGAAAACGGGAAGGTACCCGTGGCTAACAGAAGTCTATGGGCCCGCTATTTCGGGTCGTAATTACGACCCGTAATAACGGGTGTTTTTACGGTCGTGTGCATGAGGCCCCGTAATGACGGGTGACTACATGTGTGCACCCGTCATTACGGCAGCGTTGCTAGGCGACGTCAGTAAATAGTCACTCTCCAGGGTGCTGAAAGAGTTAACTGATCGGCAGTAACTGTTTCAGCACCCTGGACAGTGACTACCGATCACAATATAGAGTACCTGTAAAAAAAAAAAAAAGACGTTCATACTTACCGGGAGCTCCCTGCTTCCTCCAGTCCGGTCTTCTGGCCGTTGCCTTGGTGACGCGTCCCTCGCGACATCCGGCCCGACATTCCTTGATGACGATGCAGCCCATGTGAGCGCTGCAGCCAATCACGGGCTGCAGAGGCCTCTGCAGCCAATCACAGGCTGCAGAGGCCTCTGCAGCCAATCACAGGCTGCTGCGTCAGAAAAGAAGGTTGGACTGGAGGAAGAAGAGGGACTCGTCACCAAGACAACGACCGGGTACGTATGAAATGCTTTTTATTTTATTTTTAATCAGGAGCCTCTTTTCTCTATCAGTGATTGATAGAGATAAGTGGCTGCCGGTTTGTATAATATTTTTGACCGGGTTCGGTCAAAACGGGTTCGGCCGAACCCGGTGAAGTTCGGATTCGCTGCAAAGCGAACTTTTCCGGGAAGTTCGGACCGAAACCGGGTTCGGTTGTCCCGGTTCACTCATCTCTAGTCACAATATAAGTTATATTTAGAAATAACCGGAAAGAGGAAGCAGAGCCAGAAGCAAGTAAGGAAGGCCAGCAGGAAGGTTAACAATAATTTTGCAGTTTTTAATTTGTTTGTTTTTTTGTACTGAATGGTTGCTTTTTAACCAGTAAGCAGCAGCTCCAATGTGCGTCTAGCTGTGGTGTATTTACGTTGCTCAGCGGTCTCATGCTGCAATCTAGCACATCTTGATGTCACGCTCACAACGTCATAAGCGTTAACTCTAATGTTTAAAACTCTATAGAACTAATGACGAAGCTCTTTATAATGTTTATATATATTTATTTTTTCTTTTACTTAATAATTTTTATTATTGCTAAATGTCCAAAGCGCTGAAGAGCGATCCCAGTGACACCAACTGCTGTGTCTGGATAGGGCAGAGGGAGCGGCTCAGCTTCAGTGTGTGGTAAGCACTTGTGAGCCTGATGCCCCCCTGCTGTAGAGAAGACTGCAAAGGTAAGTGTAAAATTAATAAATGGGTTACATATAGAACTAGAATAATATTTACACACAGGGGTGTAACTACATTGTGCTGGGCCCCATGCCACACTTTTGAATAGCCTCATCCACCTTAAAGAGGCTCTGTCACCAGATTTTGCAGCCCCTATCTGCTATTGCACCAGATAGGCGCTGCAATGTAGATGACAGTAACGTTTTTATTTTTAAAAAACGAGCATTTTTGGCCAAGTTATGACCATTTTCGTATTTATGCAAATGAGGCTTGCAAAAGTACAACTGGGCGTGTTGAAAAGTAAAAGTACAACTGGGCGTGTATTATGTGCGTACATCGGGGCATGTTTACTACTTTTACTAGCTGGGCGTTGTGTATAGAAGTGTCATCCACTTCTCTTCACAACGCCCAGCTTCTGGCAGTGCAGCACTGTGACGTCACTCACAGGTCCTGCATCGTGTCGGCACCAGAGGCTACAGTTGATTCTGCAGCAGCATCAGCATTTGCAGGTAAGTAGCTACCGACTTACCTGCAAACGCCGATGCTGCTGCAGAATCATCTGTAGCCTCTGGTGCCGACACGATGCAGGACCTGTGAGTGACGTCACAGTGCTGCACTGCCAGAAGCTGGGCGTTGTGAAGAGAAGTGGATGACACTTCTATACACAACGCCCAGCTAGTAAAAGTAGTAAACACGCCCCGATGTACGCACATAATACACGCCCAGTTGTACTTTTACTTTTCAACACGCCCAGTTGTACTTTTGCAAGCCTCATTTGCATAAATACGAAAATGGTCATAACTTGGCCAAAAATGCTCGTTTTTTAAAAATAAAAACGTTACCGTAATCTACATTGCAGCGCCTATCTGCTGCAATAGCAGATAGGGGCTGCAAAATCTGGTGACAGAGCCTCTTTAAGCATGGACCCCAGAACAGACATAAAAATGTAAACTAATGTACTCCCCACTACTCGCTCCTCTTGCCTTCATGGCCTGGTACACAAGGCCCACTGCCACATCCGGCCGGGCAGCATTAGTAAATTATATAAGACGCAGCATACACCATCCTAACGCTTCGTTAAATCCAATTTTAAGTGGGGCTCGCCCATTCCAGGTCGACCCACCCCGCCCCCCGGTGACCACAATTGTTATGCCACTGTTTTAACAACCTTTTTCTCCTTTGCTCTTATGCATCTATTTTTGATCATAGATGGGGTTTTAAGATTGTACCAAAACAAATCCTGTATCTTCTATTTTGTTTAAGTGAACCTGTTGGCCTGTTAATGTTGCCCTAGCTGCGGGCAGTATGATATAGTGACAGGTGATTAAACTAAACTATGTGTTACTCTAAAGTGCTGTGACATTTTAGAGAAATCATAGCTTTAGCACTGGCATGTGTCCATTGTTAGGGCAGCATGAGTGTGCTAAAAGGTTCCTTTTAAAGGGGTTTTCCAGTCCTTAAAAATTGATGGCCTATCCTCAAGATAGGCCATCAATAGCTTTAGGGTCGGTCTGAGCGGTGCTTCCCATACATTTCTTCTTGCTCACTGTGAATCGTCGACACGGATATAGCGTTGATTCACAGTATTGCAGCCCTCTCCCAATGTGTGAAGGCTGCAATACTTTGAATTGCACTACATCTGTGTCGACGATTCTCAGAGAGCAAGTAGAAATGAAGGGGAAGCAGCGCTCGTACAAGCGCTGCACTCCCTTCAAAACAGCTGATCGGCGGGGGTCCCGGTATTTGGACCCCGACCCATCAGCTATTGATGGTCTATCCTTCCGGTACCATCGGCAAGATGGCGCCGGCTCAGCTTCCAGCTCAGACGCTGAGCCGGCGTCATCAGCAGTCTGGTTGTGTGTTGCCGTTGTTTGACCTGCCCCGTTCCCGCCCCCTATAGCGCACTGCGCATGTCCGGGATCCCTGTACGCGTCGGGGACCCGGATGTGCGCTACAGCGCTGGGGGCTGGAAGTGGGACATGCCTCACTTCCGGTTTCGGCAACAGACATGCGCCGGAATCTCAGTGCACAGAGAAAACGAGCAAGTACACCTGGGTCTGATCCTAGTTAAAGCTTGACTGCATTTAGACACTATGCACTCCTTGAGGAAGCACACCGCGAAATGCGCGTTGGGGTCCTTTGCATGGTATCCAGACTTCCATGAGCACTAATATGGGTAAGGTTTTTTGAAGGGGAGGGGGGGATACTATCCATCTGTGACCTACTGTCTCTTTCATATAAGTGTTTGAAATTTATTTGACTACTATGTCCATAACTAATTTATATTATATGATGATTCAGTGTTCACCGATTTTCCCACCACCCATCCTCCATACTCCTTTTTAGGATATATTACATATTCCCATAAATGATACAGGGAGTCCGCCTCCCATGTTTACTGGAACACTATAGAGTCTTCTTGTCCTTTTTGTACCTTTTTTAAATGGTTTATCCAAATTTATGTGATCAATAAAGATTGTTATTTTTTATACATATATGGCTTCTATGCTCCGTCCTGTCTCTTTTGTTTAAATGTTTTTTAATTCACAGCCCAATTCAAATAAATTTTGTGAAAAAACTGTGGGGTCTAAATAGTCACAACACCCATAAAATAATTCCTTGAGGGGTTTAGTTTCCAAAATGGGATCACTTCTGGTGGGTTTCCATTGCTTTGATACCTCTGGGGCTCTGCAAATGCAACATGGCAACCGAAAACCGATAAAGGAAAATCTGGACTTCAAACAACACATAGCGCTCCTTTCCTTCTGAGCCCTCCCATGGGCACAAACAGCAGTTTATAGCCACCAATGTGGTATTGCCGAACTCAGGACAAATTGGGCAACAAAATGAGATAGTTTATTCTTGTGAAAACAAGAAATTTTGAGCCAAAACTACATCTTATTGGAAAACATTTCATTTTTTTTTAAATTCCCAGCCCAATTCAAATAAATTCTGTGAAAAAACTGTGGGGTCTAAATGGTCACAACACCCATAAATGTATTCCTTGAGGGGTCTAGTTTTCAAAATTGGGTCACTTCTGGTGGCTTTCCATTGCTTTGATACCTCTGGGGTTCTGCAAATGCGACATGGCACCCGAAAACCAATCCTTCAAAATCTGCACTCCAAAGAACACACAGCGCTCTTTCTCTTCTGAGGCCTACCATGGGCCCAAATGGCAGTTTATCACCACAAATGGGGTATTGCACTCAGGAGAAATTGGGCAACAAAATGGGGTATTGTAATGTCGGGGTAGGGAGACAGACAGGTGAGCCCTAATCTACCCGCCACTCAGTCCCCGCCTACTTGCAACGACCCGCCGTAGGTGATGGGGTACAACTGGGCGACGGTCCCTACACTCAATAGGTGCATGACAGACAAACAGACAAGGGTACAAAGAAGCCGGGGATTATACCTGGAGGCAAAACACAAGCAGGATCTTCCTCCGAAGGAGGGCTGGCCATGAAGCTACGCGGCAGTGCATCAGCCTTAATATTTTTAGACCCAGCCCTATAGGTGACCAAAAAGTTGAATCGGGTAAAAAATAACGCCCATCGAGCTTGTCTCGGGTTTAGCCTCCAGGCAGATTCTAGGAAAACCAGATTCTTGTGGTCGGTAAGGATCGTTACCTGGTGCCTAGCCCCCTCCAGGTAGTGGCGCCGCTCATCAAATGCCAATTTAATGGCTAAGAGTTTGCGGTTGCCAATATCATAGTTACTCTCAGTGGGCGAAAACTTCCTGGAGAAGTAGGCATAGGGACAGAGATGGGTGAGGGACCTGGTACCCTGGGACAAGACAGCCCCCACTCCCACCTCGGACGCGTCAACCTCCATGATAAATGACTCCATTTGGTTGGGCTGAACCAGCACAGGGGCCGAGATAAAGCACTTCTTAAGGACCTCAAAAGCCTGGACAGCCTCAGGAGGCCAGTGGAGGAGATCAGCACCTTTGCGAGTGAGATCCGTAAGAGGCTTAGCGATGACCGAGAAGTTAGCAATAAATCTCCTGTAATAATTAGCGAACCCCAGGAAGCACTGTAACGCCTTCAGGGAGGCAGGTTGGACCCATTCCGCCACAGCCTGAACCTTGGCGGGGTCCATGCGGAATTCATGAGTGAGGATTTGACCCAAAACTGGTATCTCCTGTACCCCAAACACACATTTTTCGGTCTTAGCAAACAGTTTGTTTTCCCGAAGGGCCTGGAGCACCTTCCTGACATGCTCAATGTGGGAGGACCAGTCCTTGGAAAACACAAATATGTCATCAAGGTACACTACAAGAAATACCCCCAGGTAGTCT
The DNA here is from genome assembly GCF_050947455.1 of Rhinoderma darwinii. NCBI lineage: Eukaryota > Metazoa > Chordata > Amphibia > Anura > Rhinodermatidae > Rhinoderma > Rhinoderma darwinii. The sequence continues at coordinate 77,877,897 of NC_134690.1, forward strand.
CTTAAAATCTCATTTATTAAATTCTAAAAGACCGCGGGAGCATTACACAACCCAAAGGGCATGACGAGGTATTCGAAATGACCTTCGGGCGTGTTAAACGCAGTCTTCCACTCATCCCCCTCTTTGATGCGGATAAGGTTATAAGCCCCCCGTAGATCAACCTTAGAGAACCATTGGGCCCTCTGAACCTGATTGAAGAGATCAGGAATCAAAGGAAGGGGATACTGGTTCCTTACAGTGACCTTATTCAAGTTTCGGTAGTCAATGCATGGCCTAATACCACCATCCTTCTTCCCTACGAAGAAGAAGCCAGCACCTACCGGAGAAGTAGAGGGGCGAATGTAACCCTTGGCCAGGCATTCCTGGATATACTCTCTCATGGCTTCACGTTCGGGACAAGAGAGATTAAATATCCTACCCTTAGGGAGCTTAGCTCCTGGTACCAAATTAATTGCGCAATCGTATTCTCTATGAGGAGAATGGGAAGTTGCCCACGGGAACACCGTGAGCAACAAGCGAGGTGAACGAGCCGAGTCAAACCAGGAGATGAGCGAGGTACAAAAACGCAGAGCAGAAGAGTGGTCAGTAAAGCCAAGGTTAATAACAAGCAGAGGGTCAGTAGTTCAAAAAGCTGCAGCAGGGTCAGGAAACCAGCAGAGAAGAATCACAAGCAAAGGAGGAACAGGAAAGGCAGGTATAAATAGACAGAGGGCGGGAGCTAGCTCCGTCTGGCCAGGTTGTGATAGGCTCTCCCACTCCTAAGCCTGCCATCCTGAGTGGTGGAAGATGGAGTCAGTCTCACAGACTTAGAAGCAGGTGCAGACTGATTACCTATGGGCGTTGACACAGAAGCTGTGTCTGGCAGATCCTTTACAGGTATTTTGTTTCCTGTAAAAATAAGAAATTTTGATGAAATTTTTTTTTTATTTCACAGCCCAAGTCAAATACGTGCTGTGTAAAAAGTGTGGGGTCAAAATGGTAACATTAACTATAAATGAATTCCTTGAGGGGTGTAGTTTTCAAAATGGGCTCACTTTTGCGTGATTCCTACTGTTTTGGCACCTCAACACCTCTTCAAACCTGGCATGCTGCCTAAAATATATTCTAATAAAAAGAGGCCCCAAAATGCACTAGGTGCTTTTTTGCTCCTGGGGCTTGTGTTTTAGTCCACGAGCGCACTAGAGACACATGTGGGACATTTCTAAAAACTGCAGAATCTGGACAATACATATTTAGTAGTGTTTCTCTGGTAAAACCTTCTGTGTTACAGAAAAAAATGGAATAAAATTGAAATTCAGCAAGAAAAATGAAATGTGCAAATTTCACCTCCACCCTGCTTTAATTCCTGTGAAACGCCTGAAGGGTTAAAAAACTTTCTAAATGCTGTTTTGAATACTTTGAGGGGTCTAGTTTTTAAAATGGGGTGTTTTATAGGGGTTTCTGATACATAGGCCCCTCAAAGCCAATTCAGAACTGAACAGGAACCTTAAAAAAAAGGTTTTTGAAATTTTCTTAAAAATATGAGAAATTGCTGTTTATGTTCTAAGCCTTGTAACGTCCAAGAAAAATAAAAGAATATTAAAAAAACGATGCCAATCTAAAGTAGACATATGGGAAATGTGAACTAGCAACTATTTTGGGTGGTATAACCATCTGTTTTACAAGCGGATGCATTTAAATTCAGAAAAATGTAATTTTTTTCTACATTTTCTCTAAATTTTGCAATTTTTCACAAATAAACACTGAATATATTAACCAAATTTTACCACTAACATAAAGCCCAATGTCTCACGAGAAAACAATCTCAGAATCGCTTGGATAGGTTTAAGCATTACAAAGTTATTACCACATAAAGTGAATTATGTCAGATTTGAGAAATGGGCTCTGAGCCATAAGACACAAACTAGGTTCTGTCCTCAAGGGGTTAAACGGACATGAAAATGGTGAAGGATGTGTGCATGAGGCCTGAGGGTATGTTCACATGTAGAGTCAAAAACGTCTCAAAATACGAAGCTGCTTTCAAGGGAAAACAGCCCCTGATTTACAGAAGTTTTTTGAGCAACTCGCTTTTTTTGCGGCGTTTTTCGGCGGCGTTTTCGCTGTGTTTTCGCAGCCTTTTTTACGGCTGTTTTTGGAGCTGTTTTCATTGGAATCTATGAGAAAACGGTTCCAAAAAGTCCCAAGATGTGTCCTGCACTTGTTTTGATGAGGCTGTAATTTTACGAGCCGTCTTTTGACAGCGACGCGTAAAATTACAGGTCGTCGGCACAGTACATCGTAAAGACCATTGAAAGTAATGGGCAGATGTTGGAGCCATTTTTTCAGACGTAATTCGAGGTGCAAAACGCCTCCATTACATCTGAAAATAGGTTGTGTGAACCCAGCCTAACAATGTGGTATCACTATACCTGGAGACACTGTAGCTGTCGCTGTATTTGTGGACTTTGTGGCTGTCGCTATTTTTGCTTTCCTACCTGCCCCGAATGAAGTTTGTAGGCCAAAGCCAAATAACAAGGCGATTTTAGAATTGTACAGGTATAATGTTTAGTGTAGGGACCCCCTGTATGAAGTCGCCTTGTAGTGGAAGTTGGGCTCACGCAAGTGGATTATATTCAGCGCTACAAATCTCACAATTATAAGTATGGTAGATATAGCAGTAATGCAAATTAAATAAATCCATATACCATGTTTGCGTATATATTAGTTTCCGCATTATACTGCTGTAATTTTGTGTTTTTTTGCTATATTTGGGGACACTGTGGCTTTCACTGTATTTGGAAACACTAAAGTTGTGGCTAAATTTGGGGATATGGTGGCTATCACTGTATTCGAGGACGTCACACCTGCATTTGCAATTTAATTGTTCTGTCACAGGAGCTTCAGTCACCCCTAAAGCCCAGACCCAAACTCCAGTCACTTATATTACTTAGACAAGAAGCCTCAATGACACATATCTGCCATCAACTACTTTACCCACTGATTATTTACTAGGGGTTTAACAAAAATATTGCATTAACCTCTTAATGACCAGCCTATTTTAGACCTTAATGACCAAGCCATTTTTTACGTTTTTTCCATCGTCACATTGGAAGAGCTATAACTTTTTTATTTTTGCGTCGACATAGCTGTATAAGGTCTTGTTTTTTGCGGGACAAGTTGTATTTTTTAATAGCACCATTTTTGGGTACATAATATTTGTTGATTAACTTTTATTAACTTTTTTTGGGGGGGGAATAGAAAAAAAATTTTCACCGCTCTTTTTTGTGTCCTAAATCTACGCCTTTTACCTGTGGTATAAATAACACAATAACTTTATTCAGCGGGTTGTTACGATTGCAAAGATACCAAATATGTATAGATTTTGTATGTTTTACTACTTTTACACAGTAAAAACGCCTATTTAAAAAACAATATTTGCTTTTATGTCTCCATATTTGAAGAGCCATAATTTTTTTCTTTTTTCGCCCATGCAGTTGTATGAGGGCGTTTTTTTTTTGAAGGACAACTTGTAGTTTTTATCGGTACCATTTTGGAATAGGTGCGAATTTTTGATTACTTTTTATCACATTTTTATTTAAGTCAGAAATTCCCAGAAAACAGCAATTTTTCCATTGTTTTTTATTTTATTTTTTACGACATTCACTGTGCAGCTAAAATAATGTAATAGCTTTATAGTCTGGGTCGTTACAGTCGCGGCAATACCAAATATGTGTAACTTTTTTGCTCAATTTCGTTTTTTTAATAGTAAAGCAGTTTGTAAGTGGAAAAAGTGGGTTTTTCAATTTTTATTTCACATTTTTTTTTATTAACTTTATTAAACTTTTTATTTTTATTTTTACTAGTCCCACTAGGGGACTTTAATATGTGATCCTCCGATCGCTTTTATAATACACTGCAATACTTTTGTATTGTAGTGTATTACTGCCTGTCCGTTTAAAACGCCGGGTGCCGGTGGGATGAGAGGGAGCTCCCTCCCTCTCTCCAAAACCGCTCTGATGCGGCGCCCACTATTGAGCACCGCATCTGAAGGGTTAAACGGGTGAGATCGATACTAATATCGATCTCACCCGTTCGAGCCGGGATTCCTCCAGCCCTCAGCTACCTCTGGTAGCGGAGAGAAGGGAGATTTAACGGCTCCCTGCTCTGTTTATTTATTCTGATGCAGCGCCGTGAAAAGGCGTATGCATCAGAATAAAGCCCATTAGTGGCCGCCGTGAAAAGGCGAATTGGCAGTCACTAATGGGTTAAGCTTTTAGGAAATACAGCCATTTATTTACATCATCCCTCCAGTTTTACATTTAAAAAACAAATTGGATAAATTAACAAAAGTTTTTTAAAGCTCTTTTTATTGAAAATTCAGTAGACAATAAGAAAGATACATTACAGCAGAAATGTCACAACAGATTGTATGAATTACTTTTTACGTATGTACTACAATAAATTGTGTACATTAAACATTTTCTCTCCCTGTTTTTGGTACAGAAAAATGTTTCCTACAATAGTAAGACATCATGTGGGTCATAATATCAATATACAGTATATGCACATGGTACAGATTAAGGAAAAAGAAACCAAGGGAATCCGATTTCCTCATCACATTTCAGAGTTACATCGGATGGGCAGACATTGAAGCCCTAAGTCAGTTCTGAGAGTAAAGTGTGAGTGTGGATGAATAGCTTGTATCCCAAAGTATGGTAAATTTTTGGGGACACCACCTATTCTTGTATACCAAGCGCTCATATGGGATTATTGTTTGAATCATATTTTTCCATTGCCTAACAGAGAGTGATCGCCTTGCCATCCACCACATAGCAATGGTTTTCCAGGCCAAGAGGAGGGCCTCCTGTGAAAGTGATTATTTGTAGTAGGACCAGGCTTCAAGAAGACAAACATCAGGAGTCATAGGAACTGGCTTCTGGGAAATATCAGTCAGTAAGGATACAATTACCTAAAAGTGTGAAATATTGGGGTGTTGCCATATAAGGTGCCAAAAGTCGGCGTTGACTGCCATACATCTATGACAATTGGTAGATGGACTACAACCCCTTCTAAGCAGTGGCATTGGTGTGAGGTAGCAATAATTTCTTATTGTGAAAAGCAGGAGATACTAGAAAGGGATACTCCAGCGCATCCAACCAATCCGCATCATCTAATAAAAACTAGGTGAAAAGCTTTGATATTAACCTTAAAAAGGCTCTGTCACAAGTTTATAAGTGCCCTATCTCCTATCTAATCTGATAGTCGCTGAGATCCCGCTGTGCTGTCACTTACTCCCACATTAACTTTACCGGACCTACGGGTCAATGACCAGACATCGCCTCCAGCCAGGAGGAGATGTCTTTTCATTCTCCCGACAATCCGGTAAAGTTATTGTGGGAGTGACAGCACAGCGTGATCTCGCGAGATCACGCTGTGCTGTGAGTACAGCTGAACATGAATGAAGAGAAGTGTATGACTCTTTTAAAAAAATAAAACTGATGTTACCTACAATACAGCAACTATCAGATTAGGTAGGAGATAGGGCACATATAAACTGGTGACAGAGTCTCTTTAAGGTTAATATCAAAGCTTTTCACCTAATTTTTTTGGAAGTGTGACCTGGGATATTTTCTTGTCAATAAGATGAGTATTTGGTGTAAAAATAAAACCAGATGATCCCTGCCTATAGAGTCAAACTACCATCACTATAGATATAAGGATTATTGTTAATACTTGGCTGTAAGTCACTGACTGTCGGTAGTCTAAACACATGGACATCACTAAATGATGAGTTTCCCTCCTTGTAAAGCTTTGCCGGGCCTTTACTGCAGCCGCCCTCAGTTTGGTTTTCAAAATTGGGACAATGTGTCTATCACTATATCGGGGGAAACTGTGCCTGTCAATATATTTGGGGGACACAGTAATTAACACAATATCTGGGGGCGTTTTGACTGTTAGTATATTTTGAACACTGTGGCTGTCACTAAATCTGTGGACACTGTGGCTGTCATTGTATTTCAAGACACTGTGCCTGTCACTGCATTTGATGACACATTGGCTGTCATTAGATTTAGGCACACTGTGGCTGTCACTGTATTTGGGTATCTAATATAGTTTATAACCCCCGCCCCTCTCTGTTGGTATCTCTAAGGGTATGTTCACACGGCCTATTTTCAGACATAATTTGGGCATTTTACGCCTCGAATTAGGCATGAAAAGACGGCTCCAATACGTCTGCAAACATCTGCCCATTGCTTGCAATGGGTCTTATGATGTTCTGTTCAGACGAGGTGTAATTTTACGCGTCGCTGTCAAAAGACGGCACGTAAAATTACGCCCGCATCAAAGAAGTGCAGGACACTTCTTGGGACGTTTTTGGAGCCGTTTTTCATTGACTCCATGAAGAACAGCTCCAATTACGTCTGTAAAAGACGCCGCGAAAAACGCGAGTACATGCAAAAGCGCCTGAAATTCAGGAGCTGTTTTCACCTGAAAACAGCTCCATAATTTCAGACGTATTTTACGTTTTCGTGTAAACATACCCTAACACTGAAAGAAAGGAGGGGAGAGCAGATAATGTCAGTCCCGAGGCAGCAGTGAGCTGTCAGATCTATGACAAAAGCAGCAGCACAGCCAGCTATGTATAGGAATTGCACAGACTCTAGAGCAACAAAATGGTAGAACATTTTAAATAAAGACTATTTAGAAAGTTCTTAAATTTTACAATTTAACTAACGCCCACCCATGAACCTTATATTCAATAAATGCATTTCTTCATTGATTTGTAAATGTCTTCTTTCCTCTAGACTTCTGCTGATGCCTCTCCTGAATGTCGATGATGAGCGGACGTCCTTCACATAGTGTCAGTAAATTCTCCAGTGCGATCAGAAGGGAGGACATTATCACAAACCCATCACACAGACCACCATATGTCGCTTTCATACAAGAAATGACTCAGACAACGTAAGGAGTGTTAAACTATGTGAATTTTATTGTTGTGTGTATGTGTGTGTGTTGTGATTGTGTGTTACCTCCCATCACTCACAAAGAGCGTAGAGCGACACTCAGGACAGGCAAAACCCCCAGTGGAGGAAACCTGCAGGGAAACCATGGCCGCTGTACTGTCCTTCCTCTGGCATACTAAGAGAGGTTAACGCTATATAACGTATATGCGCATGTACAGTATACATGTGTATATGTGGATTCCCCCATACAAGGAATAGAGCCAGAAAATGTAAAAAGTGACTGTGTTACTATGTACAGTGTGTCAGTGAGTATGATTGTGTATAGTTATGTATGTGTGTGTGTATGTATTAGTGTGTATGTATTTATTATGTGTTTTTGTGTGCGTGCATGCATGTGTTATACATTACCTGCTCCTCATGTTTGGTCATCCATCATGGTCTTCATCTCTCTTGTGGATCAGGCAGCAGAACCTCCTGGGTGGGAATAGAGGTACAAGGGAAATTGTTCATCAACATGTGGATTAGAAGATCCATTACTGCATTTTACTTCGCACTTTTGTGATCATTTTTTCCTACCAACTTCTTTATAACACCAACATTTTACTTACCAGCGTTATTATTAGTCAGGGACCTCAATCGGTGTCTCCGGGTCCACTGCTGTGTCTATCCGGCTAATGATGTTTCCTTCCACTTTCCACATGCACGGATGCAAAATGATGTTTCTACAACGGGCACAGGACAGCGCGCTCTTCCATGGGCCTCGGGTGTAAAACTCCTCTTTATTTCTCCTTGACGCACGTATGGCCCAGCTGTGATGGTTTTGCCTGTTTCTCATCCATGCCCAGTGGAAAGGGTCTTGTGCCATGATCTAAAATGGAATAGTAAATGAGGTAAAATTGGCTTCTCATCAGACTCTTAATCAAAGACGGCACTTGTTCTGTTTTTTATTACAGACCAGATCACATGTGGTCCGGGCCACCCACGCTCTAAAGTCCATCCGGCGGAGCATCTGGTCGCGTTGGTGATGCAGCTCTTCTGTCTTCATTTCCCAGTCACTTCCTAAGGCCCACGCGTAGATCTCGTCTCTGAAGTCCTCGTCCTCCTCAAACTGGTTCGCTAGAAATCTGAAAAAAATAAATAAATTTACTAATGACACATGGAAGAGCAGTGCACTGTATACTTATATATCTCAATGTAAAGGAAACTTGTGTTACTATAAATTATAGCGATGGTGTCCAAGGATGTTAGAATGACCCCTCCCCCCAAAGTCAGAAGGCTACATAGTGTAATCTATAGGTTTGATATTTTGTCTTTTGGATATTAAAATGTTAAAATATTTTTATTTTACTGCTAAAACATGACTATAATTGTTTTGTAACCTATAAGGGATAAAGCTAATGTAAAGCACACAGGGCCGCAATCAGGAATTTCTGGGCCCCATACAGCCAAAGAGATTGGGACCCCTTCCTCTCCATTACCGTGGGTGGGCAACGGAAAGTGGCGCGCTCACGTTTGTACGTTATATGCAGTAACTGATTTTGTTCAAGTTATAGAGAACGAAACCATGAAGCAGTCAGTGACCAGTTGATACCCTGGATTTTATTGAATTCAGCCAAAACATATGGCACACAATGGGATACGTCGCCTGGGGAACGGCCCTGGGGAAACTCCTGAAGTCACTGTCCATAAATGAACAGAGACTTCAGGGGCTTTACCTGGGCCAAAGTCCACGGGCAGACTGCTTGTGATGCTCTGCCTGGGGACTCCGGCATTGGGAAGCCCCTGACATTGCAGCTATTTCACCACAAAAATTGCAACATCTGCTGTTTGTTGCGGGTTTTACCTCCCCATTAAATCCAATTAAGAAAACTCGCAACAGAAAAGCAGTGATTCCAAAGCATAAATTGACATGCTGCGGATTAAAAAAAACGCACCGCAGGTCAATTTATGAACTGTTGTTCTGTATATTTTTAGTCAGCGTGTGGATGAGATTTGTTCAAATCTCATCCACTCTGCTGCTGCTACTGTATTATGCTACGGATTTTCTAAAATGAAATCCATTGCGGAAAAGCCGTAGTGTTTATGCTACGTGTGAATTTATCTTTACAGATTTTGCTAAGGATTCGCAGCAAATGAACCCTTTGCATTGTAAAGGGTGAAATGCCAATTTTGCAACATAATAGGCATGCTGCTGATTTAACAATCACAGAAAAAAGTGGGACATAGAATAAGATTAAAGAGGCTCTGTCACCAGATTTTGCAGCCCCTATCTGCTATTGCAGCAGATAGGCGCTGCAATGTAGATTACAGTAACGTTTTTATTTTTAAAAAACGAGCATTTTTGGCCAAGTTATGACCATTTTTGTAGTTATGCAAATGAGGCTTGCAAAAGTCCAAGTGGGTGTGTTTAAAAGTAAAAGTCCAAGTGGGCGTGTATTATGTGCGTACATCGGGGCGTTTTTAATACTTTTACTAGCTGGCCGTTCTGATGAGAAGTATCATCCACTTCTCTTCAGAACGCCCAGCTTCTGGCAGTGCAGACACAGCCGTGTTCTCGAGAGATCACGCTGTGACGTCACTCACAGGTCCTGCATCGTGTCAGACGAGCGGGGACACATCGGCACCAGAGGCTACAGTTGATTCTGCAGCAGCGTTTGCAGGTAAGTAGCTACATCGACTTACCTGCTAATGCCGATGCTGCTGCAGAATCAACTGAAGCCTCTGGTGCCGATGTGTCCGACACGATGCAGGACCTGTGAGTGACGTCACAGATCTGCACTGCCAGAAGCTGGGCGTTCTGAAGAGAAGTGGATGATACTTCTCTTCAGAGCGCCCAGCTAGTAAAAGTAGTAAACACGCCCCGATGTACGCACATAATACACGCCCACTTGGACTTTTACTTTTAAACACACCCACTTGGACTTTTGCAAGCCTCATTTGCATAACTACAAAAATGGTCATAACTTGGCCAAAAATGCTCGTTTTTTAAAAATAAAAACGTTACTGTAATCTACATCGCAGCGCCTATCTGCTGCAATAGCAGATAGGGGCTGCAAAATCTGGTGACAGAGCCTCTTTAAAAACACAAAAAAAAGGCCAAACACAAATTGGGCAGGTATAATCCCAGCAGGACCCAGCCAGGTCAAAAACGCTGATGAAGGAGAGTGCTCAGGTGTGTTAAATAATAATAGCCACTCCCACTAGCATTGAGGGGAGTGCCGTGTGGTGCATGGGATGTGTAGTAAAAAATAAATGAATTGTGTGTAATGTGCAAGTAGTAATAATATGTGTGAAATATGGGGGGCAGTACTGAGTATAGTGCATAAATGAAAATAAATGAATTGTGAATAACATACAAGTGATGAATAACATGTGTAAAATATATAAAATATAGGGGGCAGTACTGAGTATAGTGCATAAGGGTTCGGAATGTGAGTGATGCTTGAAGTGTGGGTGCAAGTGTGTGAAGCATGGAGGGATAATGCTTAAATTATGAGGCGTAGCGTATATAGCCAGATAGCAGCCTATTTGTAACGCCATGATAATACATAGAGCAGGCTACCCTGCTTGCTATGCCAAATAGCAACACACCATGCTCTCCCAGCATTGGAGACCTGGCTGCAACCAAAAAGTAGTAAATATAATGCAAATAACCATGAAAAAGACATGGGGTATTGGTAGTCATTTTGGCCAAAAGAACACAAGCTCGCAATCCTCGTCAAGGATCCCCACACTTGCGAGTCCCTAACTGGAACTTTTCGTTCCAAACTTGAAGCTACACCACAGAAAAAAGTGTGACAAAGAATAAGATTAAAAACACAAACACCATTTTTGACCTGGCTGCGTCCTGCTGGGTTTATACCTGCCCAATTTGTGAGTTTGGCCTTTTTTTGTGTTTTTGATTTAAAGAGGCTCTGTCACCAGATTTTGCAACCCCTATCTGCTATTGCAGCAGATAGGCGCTGCAATGTAGATTACAGTAACGTTTTTATTTTAAAAAAACGAGCATTTTTGGCCAAGTTATGACCATTTTTGTATTTATGCAAATGAGGCTTGCAAAAGTACAACTGGGTGTGTTTAAAAGTAAAAGTACAAGTGGGCGTGTATTATGTGCGTACATCGGGCCGTTTTTACTTCTTTTACTAGCTGGGCGTTCTGACGAGAAGTATCATCCACTTCTCTTCAGAACGCCCAGCTTCTGGCAGATCACGCTGTGACGTCACTTCCCAAGGTCCTGCATCGTGTCAGACGAGCGAGGACACATCGGCACCAGAGGCTACAGTTGATTCTGCAGCAGCATCAGCGTTTGCAGGTAAGTAGCTACATCGACTTACCTGCAAACGCCGATGCTGCTGCAGAATCAACTGAAGCCTCTGATGCCGATGTGTCCTCGCTCGTCCGACACGATGCAGGACCTGTGAGTGACGTCACAGCGTGATCTCTCGAGAACACGGCTGTGTCTGCACTGCCAGAAGCTGGGCGTTCTGAAGAGAAGTGGATGATACTTCTATACACAACGCCCAGCTAGTAAAAGTAGTAAAAACGCCCCGATGTACGCACATAATACACGCCCAGTTGTACTTTTACTTTTCAACACGCCCAGTTGTACTTTTGCAAGCCTCAATACAAAAATGGTCATAACTTGGCCAAAAATGCTCGTTTTTAAAAAATAAAAACGTTACTGTAATCTACATTGCAGCGCCGATCTGCTGCAATAGGAGACAGGGGTTGCAAAATCTGGTGACAGAGCCTCTTTAACAATTAGCAGAATGCCCTAAAGCCCATGCAGATTTTTTCATGCTGCATGTGAATGCGGATTTGAAAACCTCATTCACATAAATTGTATTGTAGTTTGTAGTGGATTTTCAGTGTGCAACAGCACCAAAAATAGGATACATAGGCATTCATATAACGCTCGTTGACGATAATTGCCCCGTGTAAACAGGGCAGCGAACACAAGATGAACGATCATCTGCTGGTCGTATCCTTTTAAAAAAGTGAAATATCGTTGTCGGCAGCACATCTCCCTGTGTAAATGATAATAACGTATGGGGACGAGCGATCCGAGTAACGACTGCTCGTCTCAATCCATAGCTCCGTGTGACCCAATCAACGATGTCTCGTTGAACGGCACTCGCTGCACCGGCCGATTATCTGCCGGTAAAAGGGCCTTTAGGGTCTATTCACAATGCAGTCAAATCCCATTTTTGAAAAATCTCGGCAAAAACTTGATTTGACTGCACTGTGAGAATACAGCCTAAAAGAACTGTTTTTTTTCATGTTTTGTTTCATTATTTTTTTAATGTAATTTTTGTAATCGCGTCACAAATAAGGCGCTTTTTCTGCAATTTTTAAATTTGCGGCAAAACGGCGCCATTTTTGACGCAATTACGAGAGATAAACAAAAAAACAAAACACTTTTTATTTTCTACAAGTGGGGCCTGGGGGGGTGAAGGAGGATGGGGCACTCACCAGTCTTGCAGGGTCCTGTCAGCTGTGTCTGGTGGGCGGCTCTCTCCACACGGAGCTGCTTTCATGCTTCTCATGCAGCAGCTTCCCCTACTGTCCTCTCGGGGTCCCAGCTTTAAAGTTACTTCCAAGGAAGGAACAGAAGGGTCCGTTCCTTTCTCCAAGTAACTAACACTGGGGCCCTGATAGAAATGTTTACAGTTACTAAGACGTGGGCAGACCCCTTTTTTTCAGCATTGTGGCCGGGCCCCTGACTGCCGTACCAGCTGTACTGCCCTGATGGTGACCCTGAAAACACATGATCCACAACTACTTGAGAGTATTCCTTCAAACATGTGATATGTGAATATACTTACAGGGATGCAAAGAAATTCTCTCTATATTCCTCGGTACGCAGTCCGGCTCTCTTGAAATACACGAGGACCATGGCCAGCAGATACTAGTGGAAGAAGACAAGAAGTTAGAATTTGGAGATAGAGAAATGGTCTCTTCTTATGTCTTATCTTTATGTGGTGATTCTATTTATATGTTTATTAATGTCAGTCCATAATCCTAACACATAAGTCACAGGTTTATCCTCATTGTTCTGAATCTAATATTATTATTTTACCAAGGATGTAGATGTAAAGTAGAATATCCCGTAATGCCACATAAACCCTTTTATTCAAATCTGATCTTTCTTGTCAGTCATGTCTATATCTGGCTGATTGTCTATTTGTTTTGTCATTATAAAATTACCTTGTCCGAAATCCTCAAACAGATGTCCTTGGCCAAAAACAGCTGGATGTGCTCATCATCTACGAAAAAAGTTTATTTCAAATTCTTTAAATCCAAAATAGTTTATATACAAAGAATTAAAGTTTTTTTGGGACAATGCTTAACAACAGCCCCTTTGTTGCTTACCCAGGCATAGCACCATATATATGGTTATGGCTATGTCTGGTACTGCAGATCAGTCTCATTCACTTTATTGGGACTGAACTGCAGTGAAATGCAGTACCAGGCGCAGCCACAACTATATGTATGGCGCTGTGCTTGAGTAAACAGTAAAGGATTCATAACACTCGCTGGAACACTGCAGCGCCTTTACTTTGCTTACTATAGTGGTGCCAGGAGCCAGACCCTCACTGATAAAATATTGATGGCCTATTTTTAGAATAAATTGTCACATGTTTGTGCATGAGAACAAATGTTGTAAATTACAGCAGAAGATTTCACTTTGTGTGATCAAATTCCCCCTCCCCTCCTATCGGACAATACATCAAAATAAAAATGTATTCACCTCAACGCTCCACTTCGCTTCTCCCCACCTAGGCTCTCCCTGCGGACCACAGCTCATACAAGGCACTGGCGTAGAGCGTTGTATGTGACGCAGCACTGAGGTCGTTGAGTGCTGCATCACATATATGGCCCTGTATGTTGTATGAGCTGCAGCATGCTGAGAGGGCATAGGGAGAAGATGAGCGGTGAGCATATATATATTTATCTTATGTCCGATCCTGGGAGAAAAGGGATAGGGCTGCGGTCACGTTCCCACACCCTGTGAGTGCAATTGTTACGCCACGATTGTGGTGAATGGCCAGCTGAAAGATGCGGCAAAATTATTATGAGAAATTAGCTTCTTATTAAATGTGTGGCATCCTACTCCAGCAAACTGTTTACTAAGACCGGGGTATGAAACGTCAGTCCTAATAAATCCCCCTCTTTGTGTCTGGTCAGAATCATTGGAAGGTGCAGTGAATCTTACCGAGGAGATTGTAGAAAGCAGTCCGTTCTTCTGGCTGCAGGGTATGCTCCTTCCTCCTCTTCCGGCACTCGTCTATCATGTAGGTCAGCGATCTGTGATAGAAGAAATAGATATTACAGTCAGCAGTCCAATGTAAAAATATCAAATACAGACAATTATGTGTTAATAAGTTTACAATGAATTAAAAATGAAATAAATAAATGACAGTGAAATCTTAGTAAAATCCATGTGTAAGAACATTTCCTGGTGGTCTGTCTCTGGGGTTAGTACTGTCACCTCTCAGAGCATTAGTTAAGCTTTGTATGACCTTGGTAGAAGGACGCATCACCCTTATAGGGCGTTTATTCTCATGGGTGAAGAGGTTAATAAGAAGCTGATACATTAGATTTGTAATGGTTTGTAACACTAAGTATGGATTTGGTATGTAGTGACTGCAGTGATATAAAATCTTGTACTGACGTCTCCTCCACATGTAGAGTGACCATCTCTCTCTTCCTCTTCTTCGCCATCTCTTCTCCTCTTCCTGGGAAACTTAAAGAGAAGAGAATATTACTATGAATATTTGGGAATGTGACTTTTCCTGAAGAAGATGTTACAAAGACTTATAATAATATAAACATGTAGTATGAGCGCCGGACTGACATTATAACTGGGGCGTAGCTATAGAGGGTGCAGAGGTAGCAGTCACACCCAGGATCTACTGCCATAGGGGGCCCAAAATCCCCTCTGCCAGAAGAAGACACCAGTATTATAAATGACACATGGTATAGAGAGGGCCCTGCTACAGATTTTACATTAGAGACCAGGAGCCTCAAGTTATTCCTCTCTATTATAAGATATGTTACTACACACATACTAAATATTTTATTATATATATATATATATATATATATATATTTATATATATATATATATATATATATATATATATATATATATATAGTCCAAATACAATGTCAGCCGCACAGCCTTATAAATCGTAGGTGGGTGCCGACCTGTCCAGGTCGGGGCTAACAGACCTGCTGTAGTAGAATCCAAAAATCAGGCAGCACTCCAAGGTATAAGCAAAATAGAAAAGGGTGCTTTATTGGTCCATATACACACAGTGTGTGTATATGGACCAATAAAGCAGCTTTTTCTATTTTGCTTATACCTTGGAGTGCTGCCTGATTTTGGGATTTTATATATATAAAATATAAAGTATATTATAGGAAAAACACAATAAACATCCCCGGACCCAATTTACACACATTATAGTTTAAAGTAAATTTGAAAATTTGGTTGAAAATAAAAAAAGAAGAATCACAGGACAGCTGCACTGCGGTATAAAATGTATACACTATGAATATTAAAGGGGTTTACTCATAATTGAGTGTTATGGCATATTGCTAGGATATGACATAACATTCTGATTAGTGGGGTCTGATCTCCGGGACCCCTGCCGATCCTGAGAATGAAGAGACAGCATTGTGTAATCAATTAAATCAGACTATGTTGTAGTTCCCTGGAAACCGGGGTGGGGGGGGGGGATGCCACTATGAAGGGTAAAACTGAAGAAATGGGGTGATGGTGCTGGCAGACTGATCAGAATATGGTGGAAAATCCTATTGATATCATTTTCTAGAATGGAAACCTCTCTAAATACAGAATAATAATAAGCATACGGTCCTACAGCTTGGGATCCATCAGCAAGATCTGAGGAAGGAGATGATACGTCGGGTTATTTTACTCTTGTCTCCTTAGTTTATCCAGATTTTGGGTATTTAGGTGAAAACCTTTAAGTTTATTAATAAAATACAATCAATTTCAGTAGTGGAAGAAGCATCTGTGTCTGTGTCTGGGTTGACGTGGTCATTATGGTTAGTAAATGGCGGCACTTTACCTGTGAAGTCTTGAAGACAGTTGGTGTTGTCTCTCAGAAGACGCAGATACGCAGTAGTGTCTTCTCCTCCGATAAAAATAAACGTTTGTCAAGTCGCTTTGAAGAACAAAATGGAGCCTGTCTTATCTCTGAAAAGAGCAATCGCAGACTGGCACCAACTGATGATTTTTCTCTATCTTTAAATTCAAATCCTGCGATTCTATTGGTTGTTGTTGTTTGCGGCACTTGCCATGATGATTCATGCCTCAGCAAGTTTAAAGGGAAAGTACACTGAAATAATGTCATGGTGCGTTTTAATGTAAGGCTTCTAAATTACAGCTTAGAAAAACTTTATTATCCTTGTATTTTACATCCTTATTCCATCTGGTGACATTTGTGGCAGCTGCCATGTTGTACTATGTTGTTTCCACCGGTAATGCAGAATGGTCATGTGTATTAAGTGTCTTTGTGGTAAATTTACCTCATGTGCTCCAGATTCTTAACATTGATATATAATGTATGTAACTTTGGTGCAGGTGCTGGAGTTAGAAGCATGTTGACTGATGTCTGACCTGGCGGAGGATGTCATCTTTACCATTTAACATCTTGCAGGCCTCTCATAAATTTGACGCATCCACAAATCCAAAAATCTGTTGGACGTGGGTAAAATGTGCAAAAACTGAGGACCAGACGCTTTATAATGTGATCTTATCATTTCTATTCAGATTTACAAGAAATTGACTGGCATTGTTGTCATACGTGTGCCCCCATATGTCATACATTCATAGCCATATATATTTCTATTATATAAATTCTCTATATACTGTGTATTGTCCTGATCTCTATGTACAGTGACATCACTATTAGTATACTGGTTGCATAGGTAGAGAAATGTAGTGTTACATTGTTACATGGTGTCCATTCAGATGAAAGTCAGGCATAAGATATATTGAATTTATTATTTCATTGCTATAGATTCTAAACAGGAAGCGGTGGCAGAGCTATAGGGGTCACATTGGTCGCAGTTGTCAGTGGGCCCCAGAGCTACATCAAGCCCTTCACAGCCCGCCACACAGGGTCTTGATGTTAGTCACCGCCAGGTTGTTGTGTGTTGCGGTACATACAAGGTCTTTGTGCTGGCTGGCATCAGGACCATGCGTGCAGCGGCACCCAAAAAGAAGAGAAGCCAGCGAGGAACAGTAAGTAAATAAAGCTGTCTGAGTTCATTTCTTTTGGGCCTCGTGCACACTTACATCACCGTTTTCACGGCCGCTTTTGACGGGTCCGTGAACCCGGTTTAGCGGCCGTGTGGATTCCGTGTGCACTCCGTGTTTCCGTTTCCGTGCACTGAGCATGGTACTATCCAGGGTGCTGAAAGAGTTAATGGGCTGCACTGATCGGCGGTAACTCTTTTAGCAACCTTGATAGTACCATGCTCGGCGCGCGGAAAATAAAATTTTAATGTAATAAAAAAATAAAAAATAAGTTCATACTTATATTCCTCCGGCCCCCAGCGATGACGTTTCATCCATGTCAGCCTGTGATTGGCTGCAGCGGCAGTCACGCATGTCAGGATGACGTCAGAAGGCCGGCCTCCAGGGATGACGCTTCATCCCACGTGACCGCCTCTGCAGCCAATCACAGGCTGCAGCGGTCCCTGCAGCCAATCACAGGCTGCCGCTTCAGAAAAGAAGGTCGGACTGGAGAAAGAAGAGGGACTCGTCACCAAGACAACGACCGTGTACGTATGAAATGCTTTTTATTTCATTTTTAATCAGCAGCCTCTTTTCTCTATCAGTGATTGATAGAGACAAGTGGCTGCCGATTAGTGTAATATTTTTTTAGTGTTTTTCTGCCCGCCCGGCGGTTGCTAGGCAACGGCTCCATCACACACGGACGGCACACGAATGCCTTCCGTGTGCCTTCAGTTTTTTTGACGGCCCCTTTGACTTGCATGGGCCTCACGGTCACGGATTCTCGGACCAAAGTAGGACATGCTCTACTTTGGAACGGAATGGAGCAACGGACCGTCAAAAAAACTGAAGTGTGCATGGCCCCATTGAAATAAATGGGTTCAGGGTGCTATCAGTGACAAAAACGGATAGCACCCTGAAGGAAAAAACTGAAGTGGGCATGGGTCCTTAGTCTAATCTAGGGTCTGATTAATTTTGTGGTCTGATTTAGGGGTCTTGTCTGGGGTCTGGAATAATTTATGGATCTGGTCAGGGGTTTAAACTAACTTAAGGGTCTAGTTAGTGTGCCCCTGTGATGCTGATTCTTGTGAGAATCATCATTGGTTTTAATGATTGGTTTGACTGCAGCATAAAAGATTATATGTTTTTTAAGATACAATTGTGGCTGTTTGGCACTAATTTTATGTACAGTATAGGTCACTTTCGCCCTTTTTTTTTTCTTCACCTAGCCAAGACCGCCAAGTCGACTTCTCCTAGCCATGACTTGTCTGCATTTCGACACATTTTTTCCAGCACACTTTACACCCATTCCCCACCCTCTACACAAAATCCCCATACATAGTGCTCCAGATAGTAACCATTTGTGCCCCACACAGTAATAGTACTTTTTCTTTTGTGTCCACCCAGTTCTTTAATGCCCCCTTACAGTATTGTATCCTCCCTCATTATTAGTGCCCACTTTGCGCCCCTGAAAAATAAAATAACGTATACATGTCTGTACATGTTTCTAGATAAACCAATAACACTTTATTTAACAAAATATTCCCAGAATAGACAATTATGTGGATAGGTGATGTGTCTGATCACTGGGGCACCACTGGTCACTAGAACGGGGGTCTTGAGACCCCCATTCTTTGTAACTGTACATCCCCCATAGTGAGGAGAAGCTTGAATGGGGCAGCTGTCACCCTTAATTCTATGTCTATGGGACTGTTGGAAATAGCCCAGCGCGCTCCATGTATAACTCTCTCGACTGGCCAAAAATCTGAAAGAGAAGGAGAAAAAATATATATTCGTACAAATTTGGGGTCAAATTTGCCTGCCTCTCTTGACCATACCCACCAATATTAACTACATTAGTAAAGATGGTCCAGAAGGTGAAAACCTGGAAGACAATAAATAAATTATAATTTATTTTTTTCCAATACAAACTCACCTCAAAGTGACTAGCAGCCTCTGAGTATGACTGATGGACCTCCTCATCACCGTGTCCTCTCCGAAATTGTGTTTTTGCAGAATCAAGACTTATTAAAGCCTTCATGCGAATTCTACTGGGAAGTTGAAAAGAAACAAAATAGATTATGAATTATTTATACTCAAGAATACTCTTCTAAAAATGACAACCATAAAAATATCTTGAAGTTTAAAAAAAACTTATACTGACGCCTTAAGTGATAAAGTTGCGCAAAATGGCCCCTCTTTTTACTTATTTCAACAGTCCGATACACGTAACATTGGTGGCTCCTTCTAGTTTGCTCCTATGAAGACATAAGTAGGAAAATACATTAAAAACTATATAATTTCACCATATTAAACAAAACATACGGCAAAATGGGAAAATATATTCTTTGGGTTACACACATAGCGCATTCTATGCCAACAAATAATGTTAACAATGATATTCATTTGGAGGAGCATTTGTGGCTTCCTAACCTTTATCCTGCGCTCTTGCCCTCCAAAGGTCCTCTGAGCCGGGCCATCACTCATTCTAAAGAATTCCTTTAATTTGTCGTACTGTAATAGGATGCCACTATTGCAATAAGTCAGTTTGTGAAATTTCTTCCCTCCTTGAAATTCCACGATTAACTGTGAGTGGTATTATTACAAAGTGGAAGCATTTAGGAACGACAGCAACTCAGCCACGAAGTGGCAGACCAAGTAAAGTTACAGAGAGGAGTCGCCGAGTGCTGAGGATTATAGTGCATAAAAGTCGCCAACGCCATGCTGACTCAATAACTGCAGAATTGCAAACCTCCTTTGGCATTAACAACCGCACAAAAATTGTGCGCCAGGAGCTTCATGGCATTAGTTTCCATAAACGAGCAGCCGCATGCAAGTCTTACATCACCAAGCAAAATGCCAAGCATTCGATGGAGGGGTGTAAAGGATGCGGCCACTGGACTCTGGAGCAATACCAAGACATTTTGGACAATTGTATGCTCCTAACTTTGTGGGAACAGTTTGGGGAAGGCTTTTACCAGCATGACTGTGCCCCAGTGCACAAAGCAAGGCCCATAAAGACATGGTTGGTAAGTTTGGTGTGTTAGAACTTGACTGGCCCGCACAGAGCCCTGATCTCAACCCATCCAACACTTTTGGGATAAACTAAAATGGAGATTGCAAGCCAGGCCCTCTCAATCAATATCAGTGTCTGAACTCACAAATGCTTGTCTGAATGAACGGGCAAAAATTCCCACAGCCGCACTATGCAATCTTATAGAAAGCCTTCCCAGAAGAGTAGAAGCTGTTGTAATGGGGTACTAACTGCATATTACTCCCTATGGATTTAAAATGGGATGCCAAAAAAACTCCTGTAGGTGTAATGTGTAAGTGTTTCAGTACTTTTGTCCATATAGGGTATATATATCAAAGACACTATAGGCTTAGATAATCCACCTCTGCAGTACTTTTACTGGATATGACTTTATAACTAAATTCAGACAAGGATCCTGTATCCATAAATGTTTGTCCTGCATTAGCACTGCCCCAAAACAATTTGCATCTGTCATAAACACTAATCTACAGTGGATATAAAAAGTCTACACACCCCTGTTAAAATGCCAGTTTTTGTCATGTTACAAAATCAGTACAAGATGAATACTTTTTCCACCTTTAATGTCACCTATAATCTGTACAATTCAATTGAGAAAACAAACTGAAATCTTTCAGCGTGAAAAAAATAAAAAACAAAAAAAATGTGGTTGCATAAATATGCACAACCTTAACCGCTTCCCGACCGCCCACAGTAAATTCACGTCGGCGCTTGCTGGGCTCTGTGCAGCGCCAACGTGAATTCACGGTGGGTGTTAAAAGCACGATCCAGGTGTCTCAGAGTAGCGCTTTTAACCCCTGCCTCTGGTCCCGGAGACATGATCGGGACCTGATTGGTTCAGGTCCCGATCATGTGAGCACAGGGAAAGTTTGTTGTAGCAACGAACTGGAAAGTTTGTTACTATAACAAACTGGAAAGTTTGTTGCTACAACAAACTTTCCCATGGACCGATTGTGGGTGCTGCAGTCGGTTTCATGGCAAAACCGGAGGCCATACAACAGCCTCCGGGTCTGCCATGCACAGTAGCCTATGAGGACCGGCCTCAGGCTGTCAGTGTGACTCTCAGCATTACAGTGACAGTTTATAATACATTACACTACCTAGACCACTAAGAGAAAAATAAGAGCCTTTAACGCCAATGTATATAATATAAAAAGTTAAATCTTTATTATACAGACAATGTACATACTAAAATAGCACAAAGAGAACTCTAGTATAAAAGCGGAGACCGCACCGAGTGTTATAGCCACCAATTAACCAAGGGTAGCTGCATACATGTTAGACTGAGTACCAGATTCACAATTAAGTATACAATCAATACACCATTTAGCTCAAGAGTAAGGAAGGGAGAACAATGTCTCCATAAATAACTAGTTTGAGTGGAAGAGGGGTGCAGTGTATATCGTACTGGATGGTAGTTGAATCAAACAAAAAATGACTAAGATGCAGACTTACCCATAGATGGGATGAAGTGGTATGAAGTGAGAGGTGTCCGCTCCGTAACATAGACCCCGACGCGCGTTTCGCCACGTAGTGCTTCCTCAGGGGGATGTAAGTTAATGTGTGCTGTATTGTTTAATCCCATTTATACTAACCATGCCATGGGATCGTGATGCCATTCAGCGGCGCATCCCAGCTGGGACCGCCGGAAGCGAGGCAATCCCCACATCCGGCTTCCGGCACTGCAGCACATGTCCGGGCTCCCGACGCGTAACGAGAGTTCCGGACATGCGCAATGAGCCATGGGAAGCGAAGGGGGAGAGCGTCGCCGTCAGCCGCCACAGCGGGCATGCGCACAACGGCGCCACAGTCCGGGCATAGAAGTATCCAATGTAGCCGTGACCCTGATGTATCACACCAGCGGATCGTCTCGTCCCCATATTATCTATACTAAGCCCCGTAGAATAAAGCCGAATGCACCTGTCATACCCATGTCATTGGTCAGGAGCCACCTATTTGTCTGTACACATGTATCTATGCATATAAAGAGATCTGTATGTATTTACAGTAGAGAGGTCATATAGTGTATATGGAGCAATGTGTGCGTGTGGTGATGTAAAAACGGGGTATATAAAATTACGGCCACCAAACATTTGTGTGTGTGGAGGCGACTAGATGACATTATATGTTATAAATTATACAAAAAGTGAAGAAAAAGGGGAACAAAAAAGAAGGAGAGTTTCAAGTACCTGACGTGACACCAAATACAGTAAAAAGGTACAAACAAAAATATTAGGGGGTACACAAGTGACCCACGTGCATTAACAAACAGAGGAGGCGTAAGCCATACAGTGACAAAAGACACTGGTATACTGAACGACAAAAAATGTCGCACAATATTACAGTGAAAGACATAATACATAAGATTAGTGCTTTCAGTCATAAGTATCCCGCATCTCATATAGCAGGATTATTAATTAGGTACATCAATCAATCCCCACCCAATACCAATATATAATGTTCATAATACATGATTATGCCATCAATCAACGTATTATACAAATAATAGTTGAATCATAGTATATATATATTAGGTTGTAGATCCATAACACGCACATCAATAAAAAACGTGATAGCAATGAATAAAACAGTTAAAATATACCCAATAGTATAATAATGGTCACATGCATCAATTAGATACACAAAAACATACATATAAATAGTGACAGTAGTTCACACGGCTCAGTATACCTATCAAAGACCAGACATACATACAATGAAAGACACGGCAGGAAAAAATAGATTATATAATTCCACCCTGTCTGCGTACAGCAAGTACAGTTCAAATATATTGGAGACAGGTAGGCTAATATTGAGCACGCCGTCTCTAAAAGGTCCAATCCGGCTCGATTCACATAGCAGGGCAGCAGATATTGAATATACCACATACGATGCCTAATGAACAGGAAACATATAGAGCAACACAGAATTAAAATACAGAAAATATATACTAAAAAACAAGTCGGTAATAGAGATTGTGAGATAGGTTATTACAGAAATGGAACGAAACTAAGGTTTTCATTAAGGCCCCGTGGTGTCATGGAGCCCAACATGACAATCCATTTGGATTCCCTTTGCGCCAAAACTCTCTTCACATTCCCCCCCCTGATGCCACAATGTATCCTATCAATGCCTTTGACCGAAAATGATTTCGGATTGCAGTCATGATACCTCTTAAAATGCCGAGGTATAGTCTTCAATTGTGTCGGATCATCTACCTCACTGGCCCCCAAGATATCACGTATATGTTCTCTAGTACGGATTCTCAGTTCTCGGGAGGTCAGTCCGATGTATATCTTTGGGCACCCACATGTCGCCTGGTAAATCACATGTGTCGTGCTGCATGAAATGTATTCACGAATATTAAAATTGCGTGTTCCATCTGCTGAGGAGAAGCTTGTTGCCCGACAAATATTAGCACATGCTCTGCATTTTCCGCACGGGTAACACCCTTTTCTCGGTCCACGTGAACCAAAGGGTGATACCTGACGGGGGACATAATGGCTTTTTACAAGAAAATCCCTTAGGTTCTTGGCTCGTCTTGCAGTCATCAAGGGTCTCTCAGATAGACTTTGGGCTAAGTGAGGTTCAGACAGGAGAATGGGCCAGTGGTGCTCCAAGATGCTACGCATCTTGTTCCACTGCCCATTGTAAGTGGATATGAAGCGTACCCCAGACTGGTTGTCCGATTGTTTTTTAGGTTTCAGAAGCTCATTCCGTAATGTCGTTTTTGCTCTCCTGTAACCCAACTTAATAGCCCTATTGCTGTATCCTCTATCCATGAATCTATTCCTCAGATCTGCTGATTGGCGTTCGAATAGGGCATCAGAAGAGCAGATCCGCCTCATCCTCAGGAACTGGCCAACCGGGATGGCTTTAATCGTGGATGGAGTATGGGCCGATGAGGCATGCAGCAATGAATTAACCGATGTAGTTTTCCGAAATACATCTGTATGTAGAAAACCCTGATTATCAGAAAAGATCCGTATATCCAAGAATTCCACATGATGGCGATGGTATTTATATGTAAGCTTGATATTGAATGGATTTACATTCAATTGCTGCATGAAACTCATCAGGCCAGACTCCGATCCCTGCCAAATAAAGAAAATATCATCAATATATCGCAGCCACAGGTGCACCTGGTCGGCAGCGCGAACGCCGTCCCCCA
This sequence comes from Rhinoderma darwinii, assembly GCF_050947455.1. NCBI lineage: Eukaryota > Metazoa > Chordata > Amphibia > Anura > Rhinodermatidae > Rhinoderma > Rhinoderma darwinii. The sequence continues at coordinate 77,902,334 of NC_134690.1, forward strand.
GAAAAATCTGTCTCTCCCAGAGCCCGAGGAACAGGTTCGCGTAGGACGGCGCGCACGCCGCCCCCATCGCCGTGCCCCGTCGCTGCAAATAGAAACAATCCTTGAATACAAAAAAATTATGACTTAAAATAAATTGTAGTAATTCAAGAATAAAGTCACACAGTTGACCATCCCGGTTACCAGTCCCCAGGAAGAAGCGGACCGCCTCCAGTCCATCCTGATGCTTAATGCTCGTGTAGAGTGACTCGATGTCTGCAGTCACAAGATACATATCTGGTTCCACCTGGATACCACTGACCCTACCGAGGACGTCCATCGTGTCCCTGACATAGGAAGGTAAGTCATATACCATAGGTTTCAAATAGTGATCAATGAATTTACATATAGGATCGCATAATCCCTCTATCCCGGACACGATTGGTAACCGGGATGGTCAACTGTGTGACTTTATTCTTGAATTACTACAATTTATTTTAAGTCATAATTTTTTTGTATTCAAGGATTGTTTCTATTTGCAGCGACGGGGCACGGCGATGGGGGCGGCGTGCGCGCCGTCCTACGCGAACCTGTTCCTCGGGCTCTGGGAGAGACAGATTTTTCTGGGGGACGGCGTTCGCGCTGCCGACCAGGTGCACCTGTGGCTGCGATATATTGATGATATTTTCTTTATTTGGCAGGGATCGGAGTCTGGCCTGATGAGTTTCATGCAGCAATTGAATGTAAATCCATTCAATATCAAGCTTACATATAAATACCATCGCCATCATGTGGAATTCTTGGATATACGGATCTTTTCTGATAATCAGGGTTTTCTACATACAGATGTATTTCGGAAAACTACATCGGTTAATTCATTGCTGCATGCCTCATCGGCCCATACTCCATCCACGATTAAAGCCATCCCGGTTGGCCAGTTCCTGAGGATGAGGCGGATCTGCTCTTCTGATGCCCTATTCGAACGCCAATCAGCAGATCTGAGGAATAGATTCATGGATAGAGGATACAGCAATAGGGCTATTAAGTTGGGTTACAGGAGAGCAAAAACGACATTACGGAATGAGCTTCTGAAACCTAAAAAACAATCGGACAACCAGTCTGGGGTACGCTTCATATCCACTTACAATGGGCAGTGGAACAAGATGCGTAGCATCTTGGAGCACCACTGGCCCATTCTCCTGTCTGAACCTCACTTAGCCCAAAGTCTATCTGAGAGACCCTTGATGACTGCAAGACGAGCCAAGAACCTAAGGGATTTTCTTGTAAAAAGCCATTATGTCCCCCGTCAGGTATCACCCTTTGGTTCACGTGGACCGAGAAAAGGGTGTTACCCGTGCGGAAAATGCAGAGCATGTGCTAATATTTGTCGGGCAACAAGCTTCTCCTCAGCAGATGGAACACGCAATTTTAATATTCGTGAATACATTTCATGCAGCACGACACATGTGATTTACCAGGCGACATGTGGGTGCCCAAAGATATACATCGGACTGACCTCCCGAGAACTGAGAATCCGTACTAGAGAACATATACGTGATATCTTGGGGGCCAGTGAGGTAGATGATCCGACACAATTGAAGACTATACCTCGGCATTTTAAGAGGTATCATGACTGCAATCCGAAATCATTTTCGGTCAAAGGCATTGATAGGATACATTGTGGCATCAGGGGGGGGAATGTGAAGAGAGTTTTGGCGCAAAGGGAATCCAAATGGATTGTCATGTTGGGCTCCATGACACCACGGGGCCTTAATGAAAACCTTAGTTTCGTTCCATTTCTGTAATAACCTATCTCACAATCTCTATTACCGACTTGTTTTTTAGTATATATTTTCTGTATTTTAATTCTGTGTTGCTCTATATGTTTCCTGTTCATTAGGCATCGTATGTGGTATATTCAATATCTGCTGCCCTGCTATGTGAATCGAGCCGGATTGGACCTTTTAGAGACGGCGTGCTCAATATTAGCCTACCTGTCTCCAATATATTTGAACTGTACTTGCTGTACGCAGACAGGGTGGAATTATATAATCTATTTTTTCCTGCCGTGTCTTTCATTGTATGTATGTCTGGTCTTTGATAGGTATACTGAGCCGTGTGAACTACTGTCACTATTTATATGTATGTTTTTGTGTATCTAATTGATGCATGTGACCATTATTATACTATTGGGTATATTTTAACTGTTTTATTCATTGCTATCACGTTTTTTATTGATGTGCGTGTTATGGATCTACAACCTAATATATATATACTATGATTCAACTATTATTTGTATAATACGTTGATTGATGGCATAATCATGTATTATGAACATTATATATTGGTATTGGGTGGGGATTGATTGATGTACCTAATTAATAATCCTGCTATATGAGATGCGGGATACTTATGACTGAAAGCACTAATCTTATGTATTATGTCTTTCACTGTAATATTGTGCGACATTTTTTGTCGTTCAGTATACCAGTGTCTTTTGTCACTGTATGGCTTACGCCTCCTCTGTTTGTTAATGCACGTGGGTCACTTGTGTACCCCCTAATATTTTTGTTTGTACCTTTTTACTGTATTTGGTGTCACGTCAGGTACTTGAAACTCTCCTTCTTTTTTGTTCCCCTTTTTCTTCACTTTTTGTATAATTTATAACATATAATGTCATCTAGTCGCCTCCACACACACAAATGTTTGGTGGCCGTAATTTTATATACCCCGTTTTTACATCACCACACGCACACATTGCTCCATATACACTATATGACCTCTCTACTGTAAATACATACAGATCTCTTTATATGCATAGATACATGTGTACAGACAAATAGGTGGCTCCTGACCAATGACATGGGTATGACAGGTGCATTCGGCTTTATTCTACGGGGCTTAGTATAGATAATATGGGGACGAGACGATCCGCTGGTGTGATACATCAGGGTCACGGCTACATTGGATACTTCTATGCCCGGACTGTGGCGCCGTTGTGCGCATGCCCGCTGTGGCGGCTGACGGCGACGCTCTCCCCCTTCGCTTCCCATGGCTCATTGCGCATGTCCGGAACTCTCGTTACGCGTCGGGAGCCCGGACATGTGCTGCAGTGCCGGAAGCCGGATGTGGGGATTGCCTCGCTTCCGGCGGTCCCAGCTGGGATGCGCCGCTGAATGGCATCACGATCCCATGGCATGGTTAGTATAAATGGGATTAAACAATACAGCACACATTAACTTACATCCCCCTGAGGAAGCACTACGTGGCGAAACGCGCGTCGGGGTCTATGTTACGGAGCGGACACCTCTCACTTCATACCACTTCATCCCATCTATGGGTAAGTCTGCATCTTAGTCATTTTTTGTTTGATTCAACTACCATCCAGTACGATATACACTGCACCCCTCTTCCACTCAAACTAGTTATTTATGGAGACATTGTTCTCCCTTCCTTACTCTTGAGCTAAATGGTGTATTGATTGTATACTTAATTGTGAATCTGGTACTCAGTCTAACATGTATGCAGCTACCCTTGGTTAATTGGTGGCTATAACACTCGGTGCGGTCTCCGCTTTTATACTAGAGTTCTCTTTGTGCTATTTTAGTATGTACATTGTCTGTATAATAAAGATTTAACTTTTTATATTATATACATTGGCGTTAAAGGCTCTTATTTTTCTCTTAGTGGTATATGTATTATCATGGAGCTGCCTAGATGATATGGGGGGATAGTTGTGGCTTAAACAGTTCTCAGCCCTTGTTACAAATTTGTTTGGAGTCTATATATTGATTACACTACCTAGGTAGTGTAATGTATTATAGCAGCTATCAGTGCTGCAGGTCTTCAAGTAAAACAAGTAAAAAAAAAGTAATAAGTGTAAAAACAAGTTGTAAGTTACAAAAACAAAAAATGCTTTTTTTCCTATGATAAGAATTTTATTATAGGAAAAAAATTAAAATGTTAAAAAAAGTACACATATTTGGTATCACCGCGTTCGTTACGACCCAAACTATAAAACTATAATATTATTTTTCCCGCAAAAAAATAATTATAAAACAATGTCAGAATCACAATTTTTTTGGTCATCACCCCTCCCAAAATATAGAATAAAAAGTGATCAAAAAGTCGCATGCACCCCAAAATAGTACCAATAAAAACTGCACTCTTTTTAAAGGACAGATAGAGCTTTGTTTTAGTGGCATTTGTCAGTATATATCATTTTTATTTTTTTCTCTAAAGTGGGCAAAATTGGAAAAAAATTCAAGAATTTAGCAAATGCGTCAGTTTATGCTAGCATTTTTCACACACAGTATAGACCACGGACAAAATTAATCTCCGTTCACATTCTTCCACTTCTCCCGTGCATGGGGATACCAAATATGTGTGCCTTATTCACTGTGCGGCCATGTGCCAGGGCTTGGCATAAAAGGAGGCTTTTTGGCCTTTTCGGTCCAGGAATTCTGCATTTGATTTTATAGCCGCATACTGTTTTCTGGGGGGCGTAATGCTGCTGAAACATTAGAAACACCCCATAAATGACTTCATTCACACAAGTAGACCCCACAAGGTTTCCTTCAAGGGGTTTATCATATTTTTAGACAGTCCAGTTTTCTTCTGAAAGTTTATTGAATAAGATGGAACAAAATAAAATTAGCATTTTTTTAGCAAATGCGTCAGTTTATGCTAGCTTTTTCACACATAGAATGGACCACGGACAAAATTCATCTCCTTTCACATTCTTCCACTTCTCCTGAGCATGGGGATACCAAATATGTGTGCCTTATTTATCACATAGAGATGTAGGAGGGCGGACGATAGAAGAAGCTTATTTCACAAATCGCCTTTTTTCAAAGCTGGTTTTACAAAACTCAACAGAGTTTCTATAACACTTCCAAAATATCTGCTCTTGAAGCAGAAATCCCAAAATATTCATCTAGGGGTATAATGGGAATTAATTTTATGGAGTTTTCTAAAATAAGAAATTGCAGGTTTATGCAAATGGAGCTCTCCAGCAGATGAACTTTAGAAAAAATGCAAACATGACATCCACCCCCCCCCCCCCACCCCCACAACCACCCATTCCCTCCCTCACCCTTGGAGAAAAATCAGGGAGAAAATAAAAATGTAGGGCAAATATATTTTAAACTAATTAACTAAAATCTAATAATTCAGAACAGTGTGGTATTTTTTAAAACATAGGTGAATGCAAAGGCCTGGTTGCGAGGGACAGAAATATCGGGAAACTTTGCGGTGCCCGTCTTTTCTGCAGACGCGGCACTTTTTCTGGGGGTTGCTTCTAGTTGGTGTTGGGGGAATGCGAGTGATGAAGTGTCTTTCAGTCAGTCGCGTGACATCCTCAGACTGGGGGCATTCTCTGGTGTCCTGAACATCAAATATGAGGCCTTCGATAATTTTCTCCTGGAAATCCAGATATGTGTCTCTGCCTCTGTTTTTTTATAGAACACAAATGAATTGTGGATTGCCACCTGTAACAGATAAATGGCCACTTTTTTGTACCAGGTTTTTGTTTTGCGTTTTACTAAATAGGGCTGTAAAACCTGGTCGCTTAAATCCACCCCCCCCCATGTACTTGTTATATTCGGACACACTCACTGGTTTGTGCTTGTCCGATTATGCCCCCCTTTTCCTCACTGCCACTGTTCCTGCGGTATGAATCGTGCTTAGCACATACACATCTTTGCGATCCCTGAACTTGACCGCCAGCAATTCCTCGATGCATAAGCACAGGAGTCCCCCTTTACCATGCGCTTCCCCACTAATTGCTGCGGAAAACCAATTCGGTTTTTGCGCATGGTACCACATGCCCCAGTCCTTGCAGCATGCAAATGCCTAAACAGGGGCACACTGGAATAAAAATTATCGCAGTACAGGTGGTACCCCTTGTGAAGCAGAGGCTGCATTATCTCCCACATGATCTTACTGCTGGTGGAAAGATCAGGGGGGCATCCAGAAACATTTATTGAGCGGTCCCGCCCTTCATAAATTCTGAAGGCGGTGGTATATCCTGACCCGCTTTCACACAATTTGTAAAGCTTAACGCCATATCTTGCCCTTTTGGAAGGTAGATATTGGCGAAAGCTAAGTCTTCCATGGAAGTTGAGGAGGGATTCGTCCACGCTTACATTCTGCTCAGGGGTGTAAAGTTGCAGGAATAAATTATTAAGGGAATTTATTAGCGGTCTTATTTAGAACAAGCGATCACGGTTTGCATCTGTACTTGGGAGGGCCTGTGCGTTGTCATTGAAGTGGAGGAACCTCTTTATTGTCTCATAACGAGACCTGGGCATTACTGCAGAATACACTGGGGTGGCTTGGGTGGGTCTTGTTGACCAGTAAGACCTAATGGAGGGCTTTTTGACAATACCCATATTTAGGGTGAGCCCCAAATTTTTTTTCAATTCCTGCAAATTTGTGGACGTCCAATCTCTGGCATGCGTGGATGAAGGTTTCTGCCTTATACACTGAGCGGCATATGAATTAGTTTTGTGGACAATCATATTTAGGAGGTCATCTGTAATAAATAAATGGAAGTAATCCATTTGGACAAAATTTGTATTGTCCACAGTTATGCCAGGAGTGGCAGTAAATCCATGGATTCTAGGCCCAAAAGATGGAGCAGGTGCCCATACAAGAGCCTGAACTGGAGGGACCGGGCTGTCCCGTGCTACAGCGCTACTAGGCCCTGCGCTTCCATGTTCTGCAGTTTCAACTGCGACAGGGATAACGTCCCCTGAAGATGAACCTGAAGTGACGCTATCATCGTCACTGCCTAAAACTGGTTCCAATTCTGACGCCATCTCTGATGCGGTCTCAGACTCAGACCACAGCATGGCGTATGTCTCCTCAGCACTAAAAAACTTCCTCGCCATAACGTCACTAACACTAACTAAACAAACTTTTATTTTTATTTTTTATAATCACACAAACTAACTGGTATATACACTACCGTTCAAAAGTTTAGGGTCACTTAGAAATGTCCTTATTTTTTAAAGAAAAGCACAGTTTTTTTCAATGAAGATAACATTAAATTAATCAGAAATACACCCTATACATTGTAAATGTGCTAAATGACTATTCTAGCTGCAAACGGCTGGTTTTTAATGCAATATCTACATTGGTGTATAGAGGCCCATTTCCAGCAACCATCACTCCAGTGTTCTAATGGTACATTGTGTTTGCTAACTGTGTTAGAAGGCTAATGAATGATTAGAAAACACTTGAAAACCCTTGTGCAATTATGTTAGCACCGCTGTAAACAGTTTTTCTGTTTAGAGGAGCTATAAAACTGACCTTCCTTTGAGCTAGTTGAGAATCTGGAGCATTACATTTGTGGGTTCCATTAAATGGCTAGAAAAAGAGAGCTTTCATGTGAAACTCGACAGTCTATTCTTGTTCTTAGAAATGAAGGCTATTCCATGTGAGAAATTGCCAAGAAACTGAAGATTTCCTACAACGGTGTGTACTACTCCCTTCAGAGGACAGCACAAACAGGCTCTAACCAGAGTAGACAGAGAAGTGGGAGGCCCCGCTGCACAACTGAGCAACAAGACAAGTACATTAGAATCTCTAGTTTGAGAAATAGACGCCTCACAGGTCCTCAATGGCAGCTTCATTAAATAGTACCCGCAAAACGCCAGTGTCAACGTCTACAGTGAAGAGGCGACTCCGGGATGCTGGCCTTCAGGGCAGAGTGGCAAAGAAAAAGCTATATCTGAGACTGGCTAATAAAAGGAAAAGATTAATATGGGCAAAAGCACACAGACATTGGACAGAGGAAGATTGGAAAAAAGTGTTATGGACAGACGAATCGAAGTTTGAGGTGTTTGGATCATACAGAAGAACATTTGTGAGATGCAGAACAACTGAAAAGATCCCTGACGCCATCTGTCAAGCATGGTGGAGGTAATGTGATGGTCTGGGGTTGCTTTGGTGCTGGTAAAGTGGGGAGATTTGTACAAGGTAAAAGGGATTTTGAAAAAGGAAGGCCATCACTCCATTTTGCAACGCCATGCCATAGCCTGTGGACAGCGCTTGATTGGAGACAATTTCATCCTACAACAGGACAATGACCCAAAGCACACCTCCAAATTATGCAAGAACTATTTAGGGAAGAAGCAGGCTGCTGGCATTCTATCTGTAATGGAGTGGCCAGCGCAGTCACCAGATCTCAACCCCATAGAGCTGTTGTGGGAGCAGCTTGACCGTATGGTACGCAAGAAGTGCCCATCAAGCCAATCCAACTTGTGGGAGGGGCTTCTGGAAGCATGGGGTGAAATTTCTCCCGATTACCTCAGCAAATTAACAGCTGGAATTCCTAAGATCTGCAATGCTGTAATTGCTGCAAATGGAGCATTCTTTGACGAAAGCAAAGTTTGAAGGAGAAAATTATTATTTCAAATAAAAATCATTATTTCTAACCTTGTCAATGTCTTAAGTATATTTTCTAGTCATTTTGCAACTCATTTGATAAATATAAGTGTGAGTTTTCATGGAAAACACAAAATTGTCTGGGTGACCCCAAACTTTTGAACGGTAGTGTATATCTGAACTACCGCTAACAAAAAAATAAACCGCTATTGCTATATATATTATATATATATATATATGTGGATATATATATATATATATATATATATATATATATATATATATATATATATAAAATTATATATTCCCTACCTGCCTATTCTAATATAATAAAAGATAGAAAGGTAGATAGATAGAAAAAAAGATAGATGGATAGATTGTATAGATAGATAGAAATCTATCAATACAAAGAATGTATTGATGTGTAACACTGTATTTTTTTTTCACAGTATTCTTCTGGAAGCAATTCTCTCAAGTATCTTCTTCTCCTCACACTGAAACAATGCGTGAGGAGAAGAAAAGAGGCAGGAGATTTGCTGCCAGAAATGTCAAAATAAAACAAATGTGATCGCTGTGATAGGATTTCACAGCGATCACATGTTCAGGGACCAAAAGATTGGCCCCTGACACTCTGCCCAGTGCCCATGGCTGTTAGCAACAGCCAGGGCACAGGGCTGTGTGCATGCGATCGGGCGTGAACTGTCTCTGAAGTGCCGCCATAATTAGTCTATACGGCGGACTTCAGAGGCCCCGACCGCTGGCCGTAAAAACACAGCCAGCGGTCGGGAACCTGTTAATTTGAGCTCCAAAAGCCAAATATAGTTCCTTCCCTTCTGAGTCCCGCCGTGGGTCCAAACAGCAGTTTATTACCACATATGGCGTATTGCTGTAATCAGAAGAAACTGCTTTACAAATTTTGGGGTGCTTTTTCTCCTTTATTCATTGTAAAAATTAAATATTTCTATGTTTTTTCAGAAAAAAGTAGATTTTAATTTTCACGGTCTAAATTCACTAAATTCCGCAAAAAAAACTGTGGGGTCAAAATGCTAACTATACCCCTATAAAAATTCCTAGAGGGGTGTAGTCTCCAAAAGGAGTTCACTTTTGGGGGGTTTCCACTGTTTTGGTCCCTCCAGGGTGTTGCAAATGCGACATGGCACTAAAAACCAATTCAGCAAAATGTGCGCTCCAAAATCCAAATGGCGCTCCATCCCTTCTGAGCTCTGCCGTGGGTCCAAACAGCAGTTTAGTACATATGGGGTATTGCCGTAATCGGGAGTAGTAGCTTTACAAGTTTTGGGGTGTTTTTTTATTCTTTATTCCTTGCAAATATAATTTTTTGAAAATATTTTTTCAGAAAAAAAGTAGATTTTCACTTTCACAGACAAACGCCAATAAATATAGCAAAAGACCTGTGGGGTCAAGATGCTAACTATACCCCTAGATAAATTCCTTGAGGTGTATAGTTTCCAAAACCGTGTCACTTTTGGGGGACTTCCACTGTTTTGCCCCACAAGACCTCTCCAAACCTGACATGGTGCCTAAAATATTTTCTAAAAAAAGGAGGCCCCAAAATCCACAAGGTGCTCCTTTGCTTCTTAGGCAGGTGTTTCAATCCATTACCACACTAGAGCCACATGTGAGATATTTCTAAAAACTGCAGAATCTGGGCAATAAATATTTAGTTGCGTTTCTCTGGTAAAACCTTCTGTGTTACAGACGAAAATGTATTACAAATGAATTTCAGCAAAAAAAATAAAATTTGTAAATTGCCCCTCTATTTTGCTTTAGTTCCTGTGAATCACATAAAGGGTTAAGAAACTTTCTGAATGCTGTTTTGAATACTTTGATGGGTGCAGTTTTTAAAAAGGGGTGATTTATGGGGTCTATCTAGAACATCAGGCCCTCAAAGCCACTTCAGAACTGAACTGGTCCTTGAAAAATAGCCTTTTGACATTTTCTTGAAAATGTGAGAAATTGTTGCTAAAGTTCTAAGCCTTCTAAAATCCTAAAATGATACAATAATGATCAAAACACGATGCAAATATAAAGAAGACATATGGAATATGTGAATTAGTAACTATTTTATGTAGTATTACTATCCGTTTTACAAGCAGATACATTTAAAATTAGAAATATCATAATTTTTGCACATTTTCTTTAAATTTTGGTGTTTTTCACAAATAAGCAATGAATTTTGTTGACCAAATTTTTCCACTTGGATAGGCAAAAGCAATCCAGAGTTATTACCACATAAAATTACACTTTAGATTTGAAAAAATGGGGCTGGCCCTGAAGGCTAAAATGAGCTCGGTCCTGAAAGAGTTAAGGGGGTTGTCTGGTTTAGAAACCAATTAGAGAATTCTGAGTTTGGACAGTGGAGTGTCTACTTATATATTATCCAGAGTGTAGAGCTACAAATAGTGTCTCTAGCTCTAGAGGACCAAGCACATTCATGTATTACACCGAGCGCCCATTATATAATGTTTGATCTCTTCTGCGGTGGAACATTCACTACCAGATTCCCCCACAGGTAACAGCTGATCTCTGGAGATCTGAGAAATAGGATACCCTGTGATCAGCGTAACATCGGGAGATCCTTGTAAGCAAATGGGATCCAATGAGGTGAACGCATTCAATTTGCATATACTGTATCATATATAAAACAAAATGTAATTGAATTAAACCCAGCCGATGTTAACCTCTTAAGGACACGGGCAATGTTGGCCTTAAAGAGGCTCTGTCACCAGATTTTGCAACCCCTATCTGCTATTGCAGCAGATAGGCGCTGCAATGTAGATTACAGTAACGTTTTTTGTTTTTTTTAAAAACGAGCATTTTTGGCCAAGTTATGACCATTTTTGTAGTTATGCAAATGAGGCTTGCAAAAGTCCAAGTGGGTGTGTTTAAAAGTAAAAGTCCAAGTGGGCGTGTATTATGTGCGTACATCGGGGCGTTTTTAATACTTTTACTAGCTGGGCGCTCTGATGAGAAGTATCATCCACTTCTCTTCAGAACGCCCAGCTTCTGGCAGTGCAGACACAGCCGTGTTCTCGAGAGATCACGCTGTGTCGTCACTCACAGGTCCTGCATCGTGTCAGACGAGCGAGGACACCGGCACCAGGGGCTTCAGTTGATTCTGCAGCAGCATCGGCGTTAGCAGGTAAGTCGATGTAGCTACTTACCTGCAAACGCTGATGCTGCTGCAGAATCAACTGTAGCCTCTGGTGCCGATGTGTCCTCGCTCGTCTGACACGATGCAGGACCTGTGAGTGACGACACAGCGTGATCTCTCGAGAACACGGCTGTGTCTGCACTGCCAGAAGCTGGGCGTTCTGAAGAGAAGTGGATGATACTTCTCGTCAGAGCGCCCAGCTAGTAAAAGTATTAAAAACGCCCCGATGTACGCACATAATACACGCCCACTTGGACTTTTACTTTAAACACACCCACTTGGACTTGTGCAAGCCTCATTTGCATAACTACTAAAATGGTCATAACTTGGCCAAAAATGCTCGTTTTTTAAAAATAAAAACGTTACTGTAATCTACATTGCAGCGCCTATCTGCTGCAATAGCAGATAGGGGTTGCAAAATCTGGTGACAGAGCCTCTTTAAACTAATACTATACCTAAATGGAGGACACCAAGCAGTTCCCTAGAAAGTTCACGGTTACTGGCCCATCACAATGATGTGCGGACACTGTCGGGAACCGAGCCTCAGGCCCAAACTAAGCATGGCGGTAACGGTGAACCCGCTGGATATACAACAAAACCTATAACTAGGAGTCTGACACACGAAAATTAGATTAAGAAATATGAAAGTTTATTGAACCAAATTTAAAATACAAACAAACACATGTATATAAAATTTATAGAGATGTGAACCACAGAAAACAATGGACAGCCAGAACACATATCTCACAGAACAATGCTGTGCAAACAGACTGAGCACACCTGTGTTGAATAACAGATCATAATGGTGTGCAAACAGCTAATCATGGGTCACTTAGTAGGTGCTGGGAGACAAATGCAACAAAGGTATATAGATGTTGGTAATTAATCTGCACAGAATGTCTAAGGTAGTGATACATCCCAGTTACAAAGAGAACAAATGCAACAAGTGACCGAAGATAAAAATACATTATAATGAACTGTGCAAGATGTGCAGATGTCTCTTACCCATGACAGGATGCAAATGAAACTGACTGGCGTCCACCCCGACGCGCGTTTCGGCCCGGAAGCCTTCGTCTGGGGGTGGTGTCATAGCCCACTCTCCAGCCTTTTAAGGTAGTCCCCCTCCAATCACCAAGTTTGAAAAGATACGTCAAACCCGTCAAACACAGCTGTGAGCATCAGCTGTGAGCACAGCAACGCGGGCCAGCCTGTCAACATCCGGGTCACAGACCCGGAAGCAGAAGGTGCAGATAACACCTGTCCCACATCAAAGTCCGAGGCAGGACGCCGAGGGCCGGGCCGCGGTGCCGCGCATGCGCACAGCACAGAGAAAACCCGTGTAAAGAGTTCTATAAGCAGTGTGCACTGCCACCACCAGGGGCGCATTTGACATTGAACAAAAAAGGTACAAAGAGGATGCCCATAAAAGGATGAGGTATCTGTCCCTAACCTTTCCCTACATATTATGATAACCCGACAGGGGACCAACAATAAACCACAATAGGATATATATGATGTTGTGTTTTGAATAAATGAATAAGAAAGAGTAAGAGCAACAGCAAGATGAATGAATAGATGAATACCACCCCACCGCAATTATGATAGTACAGCGCTGCGCATCGTTGATGCATACATCACCAACATTACAAACAAATACATATATTCAAACACGCAATCATGCTCAATTATTTACTGAGTAACGGGTCTATTCAACACGTATGTATATATAAAGAAGCAAGTACAAAATCCTTAAATACCAATATGGCAATGAATCAATTCAATGTAAGAAACAACACACTCTATACAAGGATATATATATGATCAATTGAATTAATGTGTATTGTATATAAATAAAAAATTGTTATTAATCTATACAATTCTATGCATATAACCATATATTCAAAAATATGCATATAAATACAAATACATCCCTATAAAAATGTGTTGGTATACACTTCTATATCCATCATCCACAATAGTCTTTATTAAACATGATCCATATTAGATTCCAACATAAATTACAGAAATAAATAAATATGTTTATGTGTTATAAATTATAAAGCAACCGAATAATAAAATGAACAATGCAGTGTGTATGTGTTACAATGATATCCTAGTGCCAGTGAAGAAGATAGAAGAACAACAAAACAAAAAGTGCACGTGAATTACGGCGACCACAATGATCACAAGGACCGTGCAGGTGAAACAAGAAAAGAAAAGAAACACCTAGGTTATAAGTGATAAGAGAATCAGTGTGACCATAAATAATGTCAGTGTATGTGTAAAAACTAATTGGGTGAGAGTGAGGAAGGTGAATGATGTAATAAATAGAAAATATATTCTTTATATATTATATATATGTATATAGGAGATTGTGTAACAGATACATAAAACCGTAAATAGTGAATGAATCTGTAAATAAGTGTGAATAATGGATACATAAAAGCATGAATGATAAATAAATATAATACGTGAATACAAATGACTATTAAAGAAGTGACGTGTGCATTACATGACAGCTAAACAATAAGTATATGTTTATGTGTTTCATCACAAGTAATAAAGTGTTGTATTAAAAGCAACAACAGCACATACATAAGTCCATGCCAACCACCCTGTATCAAGGTGCAATATCACACTGCTCAAGATGTATGGTACACTCTATAAACGCTATTAGACGTGTCACTGAGGTGGTGAAAGAGGAGGAAGTTGTCACAGGCTCTGGAGGTCAATCAGATGTTAGATTACAGCAACTACACCATATAGAAATGGCAAACTAGAAAAACTGAAAAACAAACATGTGTTAAAAAGCGTTAAAAAATGGCTATTGCTGTACACAAAACACATTGATTAAAAGCAACAACACCATGAGAGATCCTAACACCCTTACAGGAACGCTGCAAACCCCAAGGTTTCATTCAAGCCCATTGGTTGGATAGTTTTGAGTTTCCAAATCCACTTAGCTTCTACTCGTAGTAATTTTTGCATAAGAGAGCCTCCTCTCAAATCCAGCTCTACGTGATCAATGCCTTTAATTTTAAGCTCTTTAGATGCACAATTATGATGAAGAAAAAAGTGCCGTGGCAGGGTTTTCAGAAGCTCAATGTTATCAAGGGCCGTGCCCCTCGCTGCCTCAATGCTGTTGACATGTTCTCTTGTTCTTGTTTTAAGTTCCCTAGTGGTAAGACCAATGTAAATTTTTGGACAAGGACAACATGCATAATAGATTACCCCCTTCGTATTGCAATCAATGGGCCAGGTAATCTTATATGTTGTCTCTCCCTTTGAATCCACAAAGTCCTCACCCCTGACAATGTTTGGACAAGCTATACATCGACCACATGGCCGGCAGCCCCATCGTGGTTTGGGCGCACCAAAGATAGGTTTAGCCATTTGTGGTCGATGATAGCTTTGAACAAGTGTGTCCCGAAGATTCCTGGCTCTCCTTGATGCCACTGCCGGTTTAGTGGGCAAAATTTCGGCTAAAATGCCATCCGTTTGTAAAACGGACCAGTGCTTAGACAAACACTTACGCATTTCCCCCCATTTATTGTGATAGGTAGTAACATACCTTATTTTAAACTCATCTGGTTTCTTAATGGCCGGGTGGAGTAGTTGAGTTCGCGTAGATCTACGTGCCCTCTCATATGCTCTATTAATGCATCTCTTGGTGTAGCCTCGATCCAAGAAGCGTTGTTTAAGGTCAAGTGCCTGTTTCTCAAAGTCCTCACTGGTTGAGCATAATCTTCTTATTCTTAGGAACTGACCGATTGGAATAGATTCAATCATATGTCTGGGGTGTGAAGAGGAAGCATGTAAATATGCATTAACTGATGTATCTTTACGATGCACGTCAGTCTGGACAGAGCCCACATCATCCCGTTTGATTAGTATATCTAAAAAGTCAATGGCCATGCGGTTGACTTTCCATGTCAATCGAATGTTAAAATCATTGACGTTCAGTTCACCCATGAAAAGTTCAAATTCATCTTGTGTGCCCTGCCAGATGATAAAAATGTCGTCAATGAATCTGGTCCAAAGGACCACTTGACTCACCGACGACAACCGGTCCGACAGGAAAAGGTCCCTCTCCCACAGCCCCAGAAATAAGTTGGCATATGAGGGTGCGCAAGCTGCCCCCATCGCCGTGCCCTGGAGCTGTAGGTAAAAGGAACCGTTAAAGGTGAAAAAATTGTGTGTAAGCACAAATTCCATGAGGGTGAGAATGAACTGGGCCATGGTGGGCTCAATATCAGTCATCCCCAGAAAATATGACACTGCCTGTAATCCATCCTGATGTCTGATGTTCGTGTACAACGATTCTACATCACAAGTGGCAAAAAACATGTTGGGTTCAAGTTGAACCCCCTCCAGTTTTTTGAGAAGGTCCGCCGAATCTCTCAAATACGATGGCAATGTCTCCACTATTGGTTTCAAGGTTGCGTCAATATACTTACTGACATTGTCGCAGATGTTCTTCCTCCCAGAGATAATGGGACGACCTGGTGGTAATTTGGGATTTTTGTGTATCTTCGGCAGAAGATATAAGTTTGCTGCCACCGGATTCTGTACCATGAGACATTCTGCAAGAGCGGTAGGTATAGTGCCAGCATTGACAGCCACACTCAAGATATTAGAAAGTGAGGTGCTGAATGAGGAGAGAGGGTTAAAGGTCAGTTTCTTATAACAAGTGATGTTCCTTAACTGCCGATACGCCTCCTTTTCATACATGTCTCTCGGCCATATAACAATATTGCCCCCCTTGTCGGCTGGCTTGTACACAATATCTTTAATGGCTCGTAATCTTTTCAGGCTACTTCGTTCGACCCCAGTCAGATTGTCATGACTAATGCAAGGGGAAATCTTCTCTAGATCTTTAGAGACCAGTTTAACAAATAAGTCAACTGCCGGGCATATATTAAATGGGGGAAATTTACTAGATCGTTTCCTAATGGCCTGCGGAATCATACCTGGAGCGGGGTTCTCTTGTTCATTGAGCAGTCAGTTTCATTTGCATCCTGTCATGGGTAAGAGACATGTGCACATCTTGCACAGTTCATTATAATGTATTTTTATCTTCGGTCACTTGTTGCATTTGTTCTCTTTGTAACTGGGATGTATCACTACCTTAGACATTCTGTGCAGATTAATTACCAACATCTATATACCTTTGTTGCATTTGTCTCCCAGCACCTACTAAGTGACCCATGATTAGCTGTTTGCACACCATTATGATCTGTTATTCAACACAGGTGTGCTCAGTCTGTTTGCACAGCATTGTTCTGTGAGATATGTGTTCTGGCTGTCCATTGTTTTCTGTGGTTCACATCTCTATAAATTTTATATACATGTGTTTGTTTGTATTTTAAATTTGGTTCAATAAACTTTCATATTTCTTAATCCAATTTTCGTGTGTCAGACTCCTAGTTATAGGTTTTGTTGTAGAGCCTCTTTAAAGACCGAACTATTTTTTTATATGTCCCTCTTCGCATTCCGGCGCTCATAACTTTTTCATTTTTTGTCCAACGTAGCTGTATGAGACTTTGTTTTTTGCGAGACGAATTGTATTTTATGTAGGTACCATTTGTTTGATACATTTACATTATCATTTAATTAATATAAATTTTTATTTTGGCAAAAATGTAGACAAAAAAGTTTCACTGCACTTTTTTCACACCATACACCGATCATCATAAATAACGTTATACATTTATTGTACAGGTTGTTACGGACGTGGCGATACCAAATATGCGTATATATTATTTCATGTTTTGGGACTTATATTTTGAAAAGTTTATTTATTTATTTTTACAATACTTTTTTTTTTAATCCCATAGAGGGATTTTTCATTTTGATTTTTAAACTTTAATGTACTGGCATATATCTATATGCAAGTACTTTAGCCTGTGTACTGAGTGTACATCCGTATGCCCTAACAACAGGGAATAAACAGCCCTTAAACTGGACAACCCCTTTAACCCCTTCCCGACATTTGCCGTAAATGTACGTCATGGAAAGCATTGACTTCCCGCAAAATGTCGTATATTTACGGCAAATGTTTGGCAACGGCTCAGAAGCTGAGTCGGTGCCATAATCGCCGGATCTCAGCTGTATCTGACAGCTGACATCCGACAGTAATGGCGGGGACCGAATTAGTTTCTATCCCCGCCATTAACCCCTTAAGTGCAGCGCTCAAACGCGATCGCTGCACTTAAGGTGTTTGCAGCTCATCGGAACCCCAGCAATGAAATTGCCGGGGTTCCGGTGGCTGCAATGGCAACCGGAGGCCTAATACTGACCTCCCGGTCTGCCTAGCACCGAAGCCGGTCAAGATCCGCCCGGCGGCGGAGCCTGATCGGCTTCCGTAGCTGCCGGCAAGATGGCGCCGGGTCAGGAGCTGATCCGGCGTCATCAGCGGTGGAAGTCAGCTGTACTGTACAGCTGACATCCACCTGTAACGGCAGGAACCGGAGCTAGCTCCGATCCCTGCCATTAACCCCTTCGATGCAGCAATCGAAAGCGATTGCTGCATCGTAGCGGTTACTAGCAGATCGCCAGCCCTGACAGGCAATCAGGACTGGCGACTGCTGTTATGGCAACAAGAGACACAATGGTCTCCTGCTCTGCCATTACGGAAGCCGATTTAGGCCCCGCCGGGAGGCGAAGCCTAATCGGCTTGCTGTCAGTGAATGACTGACAGATCTAATACATTGCACTACATAGGTAGTGCAATGTATTAGAAAAAAAAAAATCTGACCGTTGAACCTTCAAGTCCCCTAGTGGGACTTGAGAAAAAGTGTAAAAGAAGTATAAAAAAGTATAAAAAAGTGTAAATAAAAGTGCAAAAAATAAAAGTTTGAAAACAATAAAAGTTTCAAGTAATCAAATAAAACACAATCCCCCTTTTACTCTTATCAAGTCCTTTATTATTGAAAAATAATAATAAACCATATGTATTTGGTATCGCCACGACCGTAACGACCTGAGGTATCAAAATATTATATTATTTATTGCACGCGGTGAACAGCGTAAAAAAAAACTTAAGAAACTTTACCAGAGTTTCTGTTTTTTGGTCACTTTTCCCTACAAATATTAGAATAAAAAGTGATCAAAAAGTCGCACGTATCCAAAAATAGTACCTATAAAAACTATAGCTCGTCCCGCAAAAAACAAGCCCTCATACACCTCCGTCGATAAAAAAATTAAAAAGTTATGGTTCTCACAACTTGGCGACAGAAAAAATACATTCTTTTTACAAAAGTAATTTTATTGTGCAAAAAGTTGTAAAGCATAAAAAAGTGCTATAAATTAGGTATCACCGGAATTGTACTGACCCGCAGAATAAAGTTAACATGTCATTTATAACGCATGGTGAACGCTGTATAAAAAAAACTAAAAAAACTGTGCCAGAATTGCATTTTTTTGTTTACCTGGCATCCCAAAAAATAGGATAAAAGGTGATCAAAAAGTCACATGTACCCCAAAATGGTACCAATAATAACTACAGCTCGTCCCGCAACAAACCAGCCCTCATACCGCTACGTCTATGAAAAATAAAATTAGTTATGGCTCCAATAAGTCAGGAAATAAAAAAAATATGCAGTTGTGCCCGAGGGGAACATTTCTTCTGTTTCAAGAGGCGATTTATCAAGGACCTAAAATTAGGGAACCAGGAAAGGGAGGGCCCAAACATATCCGCTGGAAGCGACGGTGCCCGTATTATACCAGGACAACACTTTCCCAGCAAAATTCCCCAAACTACAAAGGTGCGGAGTGTGGACCAAAAGGGGCATAAGAAAGGACGCCATTTATCAGTGCGACACCAGCCTGTGCAGAAAGGATTGCTTCACAGCGTAACACACATCTATTGATTTTTTTTTTTTTACCCCATTATTATACCACCTGACTATGCCCCTTATATACTCCGACCAGCTTACATGTACCCCCACATTATAAATGGAAACACCAGCAATACTCAAACAACTATAGTACCAAGCAAAATCCGCTCTCCAAAAGCCAAATGGTGATCCCTCGGCTCTGAACCCTACAGCGTGCCCAAACAGCAGTTTCCTTCAACATATATGGCATCGTCATACCTGGGAGAACCCTTTTAACAATTTTTGGGGTGTGTGTCTCCAGCGTCATAAGCTTGGCATGACATATTTGCCACTGAATGGCATATCTAGGGAAAAATATAAATTTTTAATTTGCACCATCCGCAGTGCATTCATTTATGGAAAAGACCTGTGGGGGGAAAATGCTCACTACATCCCTTAATAAATGCCTTGAGGGGTGCAGTTTCCATAATAGGGTCACTTCTCAGGGGTTTCTTTTTATTATTTCACATCAGAGCCTCTGCAGTTGTGAACCAATACTTTGTAAATCGCCAAATTAGGCCTCCACTCAGCATGGTACTCTTCACTCCTGAGCCCTGTCATATGTCCAGGCAAAAGATTAGGGTCACATGTAGGGTGTTTCTAAAACCGGGAAACACCGCATAATAATTAGAGAGCTGTCTCGTTATGGTGGCACAAGCCGGGCACCACATATTGTCATATCTATGGAAAAAAATCCCATTTTCACTCTGCAACATTGAGTGCACACTAATTTCTACAAAACACCTGCAGGGTTAAAATGCTTACTACACCCATTGGTAAATGCATTGAGGGGTGTAGTTTCCAAAATGGGGTCACTTCTGGGGGGTTTCCACTGTTTTGGGCCCACAGGCGCCCAGAAACCAATCCAGCAACATCTGCACTCCAAATGGCGGTCCTTCCCTTCTGAGCCCTGCCGTTTGCCCAAACAGCAGTTTATGACCACATATGGGGTATTGCCGTACTCGGGAGAAATTGCTTTACAAATGTTGGTTTCTTTTTTTCCTTAATATGTTGAGAAAATGAAAAAATTTGCGCTAAAACTACGTCTTATTGAAGAAAAAGGATTGTTTTTATTTTCACTGCCCAATTCTAATAAGTTCTATGAAACATCTGTGGGGTCAAAACGCTCACTACACCCCTAGATGAATTCCACAAGAGGTGTAGTTTCCTAAATGGAGTCACTTGTGGGGGGTTTCCACTGTTTTGTCCCCTCAGGGGCTTTGTAAATGTGACATGGCCTCCGCAAACCATTCCTGCTAAATGTGAACTCCAAAAGCCAAATAGCGCTCTTTCCCTTCTCAGCCACGCCGTGTCTCCAAACAACAGTTTATTACCACATGTGGGGTATTGTTTTACTCGGGAGAAATTGCTTTACAAATTTTGCGGTGCTTTTTCTCCTTCAGTCCTTGTGGATATGATAAATAATTAGCTAAACTTACATTTTCTTTGAAAAAATTTAGATTTTAATTTTCACACCCTACTTCCAATAATTTCTGTAAAAATGCTCACTACACCCCTAGATAATTTCCTTGAGGTGTGTAGGTTCCCAGATGGGGTCACTTTTGGGGGATTTTCACTGTTTTGGCACCGCAAGAGCCCTTCAAACCTGACATGGTGCCTAAAATATATTCTAACAGTAATAAGGCTCCAAAATCCACTAGGTACTCCTTTGCTTCTGAGGCCGGTGCTTCAGTCCAGTAGAACGCTAGAGCCACATGTAGGATATTTCCTAAAACTGCAGAACCTGGGCAACAAATATTGAGTTGCATTTCTCTGGTAAAACCTTCTGTGTTATAAAAAAATTGTATTAAAAATGTATTTCTGCAAAAAAATATGAAATTTGTAAATTTCACCTCTACTTTGCTTTAATTCCTGTGAAATATGTAAAGGGTTAAGACATTTTCTAAATGCTGTTTTGAATACTTTGAGGGGTGAAGTTTTTAAAATGGGGTGACTTTTTGGGGGTTTCTAATATATAAGGCCCTCAAAGCAACTTCACAACTGAACTGGCCCCTGTAAAAATAGCCTTTTGAAATTTTCTTGAAAATGTGAGAAATTGCTGCTAAAGTTTTAAGTCTTGTGATGTCATAGAAAAATAAAAGGATGTTCAAAAAACGATGCCAATCTAAAGTAGACATATGGGGGATGTTAATTAGCAAGAATTTTGTGTATTATAACTGCCTGTCTTACAAGCAGATACATTTAAATTGAGAAAAATGCAAATTTTTGCAATTTTTCGCTAAATTTTGGTGTTTTTCACAATTAAATACTGAACATATTGAGCAAATTTTGCCAGTAACTTAAAGTGCAATGTGTCACGAGAAAACAGTCTCAGAATCGCTTGGATAGATGAAAGCATTCCGTAGTTATTACCACATAAAGTGAAACATGTCAGATTTGAAAAATGAGGCTCTGTCAGGAAGGTCAAAAGTGGCTAAAGAGGGAAGAGGTTAATGTGCAATATAAGTATTTACTAAATCTGACAAGTTATAAGAGGTGAACGGTCCTCTTTATTTGTCATATATTCTGCCTGTACCTGCGTCTGATTAGCACTGTAGTCTCTTGTATAGTTTGCAGCGTGAATATACTCTGCAGACCGCAAGTGTAGATCTGGTATCTGAACACTATATGTCACTGTATGGCGGTATTATTAGTTATATTGGTGCTTGTATAGTGGTAGCATACAGTTGCCCCTGAAAAGCGAATGTACGCCTGTCCCTGATCAATTCATTAGGTGTTTCCATGTTCCACTTCTATTTTCCTTCCTGTGCTGATGTTGTGGTTTATATATTTAGTATTCACTGTTTTTTTATTAATTTTCAACAAGAAAATACTTTAAAAGAAGGAAGTCACATTAACCCCTTCGCGCTCAGTGACATACTATTCTGTTATGGTGGAATAGTACGTCACGGGAGGAACGCCCATTTCGGCCGTCTTCCCGACACATACAGGAGCTGTGACAGCTTCTGTCTCGTACAGCAGTTGCCGCAGCTCCTATAGCGGGGACCAATCTCTGTGTCCCCGCTGATTAAGCCCTTAAAAGCCGCGTTCAATAGCGATCGCGGCTTCTTAGGGGTTAAACCACCATCGATGGCTCGCTACATGATAGCGGGCAGCGATGGTTGCTATGGCATCCGGCTATGCCATCTACGGAAGCCTAGTGAGTCCTGATAAAGTCAGAACCCACTATGCTTACTGCCAGCGAGTAGCTGACAGCTCTAATACACTGCACTACACATGTAGTGCAGTGTATTAGAATTGCGATCAGGGCCTCCTGCCCTCAAGTCCCCTAGTGGGACAAAGTAATAAAGTAAAAAAAAGTTGTATAAAAATAAGAAAATAAAAGTTTTAAAAAGAATAAAAGTAAAAATCCCCCTTTTTCCCTTTTCAGTCCTTTATTATTAATAAAAATATATAAACAAATAAACTATACATAATTGGCATCTGTAACAGCCTGAGCTACAAAATTATTTCGTTATTTATCCCGCACGGTGAACGCCATAAAAGAAAATAAGAATAAACCATACCAGAATAACAATTGTTTGGTCACTTTACATCCCAAAAAAATTGAATAAAAAGAGATCAAAAAGTCGCACATACCTAAAAATGGTAATGATTAAAACTACAGTTCGTTACGCAAAAAAACAAGTCCTCACACACCTTTTTTATAGAAAAATAAAAAAGTTATGGCTCTTAGAATAAGGTAACACAAAAAGTAAATTATTTTTTACCAAAATTATTTTATTGTGCAAACGCCATTAGGGTATGTGCACACACACAAATTACGTCCGTAATTGACGGACGTATTTCGGCCGCAAGTACCGGACCGAACACAGTGCAGGGAGCCGGGCTCCTAGCATCATACTTATGTACGACGCTAGGAGTCCCTGCCTCGCTGCCGGACAACTGTCCCGTACTGCAAACATGATTACAGTACGGGACAGTTGTCCTGCAGCGAGGCAGGGACTCCTAGCGTCGTACATAAGTATGATGCTAGGAGCCCGGCTCCCTGCACTGTGTTCGGTCCGGTACTTGCGGCCGAAATACGTCCGTCAATTACGGACGTAATTAGTGTGTGTGCACATACCCTTACACATAAAAAAAAAACACTATAAACATATGGTATCGCTGTAATCGTATCGCCACGCAGACTAAAGTGAATATGTCATTTATAGCGCACGGTGAACGCTGTAAAAAAAATAGAATAAAAAACAATAGTAAAATTGCTGTTTTTTAGTCACCACGCCTCTTAAAAATAGAAAAAAACTGATCAAAAAGCCGCATGCACCCCATGAAAGCTACAATGAATTCCTCAAGGGGTCTAGTTTCCAAAATGGTGTCACTTTTGGGGGGTTTCCACTGTTTTGGCACCACAAGACCTCTTCAAAACGGACATGGTGCCTAATAAAAAGGAGGCCTCGAAATCTCTAGGTGCTCCTTTGCTTCTGAGGCCGGTGCATCAGTCAATTAGGACACTAGGGCCACATGTGGGATATTTCTCAAAATTGCAGAATCTGGGCAATAAGTATTGAGTTGCGTTTCTCTGGTAAAACCTTCTGTGTTACAGAAAAAAATGTAATAAAAAGGATTTTCTGACAAAAAAATAAATATGTCAATTTCACCTCTACTTTGCTCTAAATTCCTGTGAAACACCTAAAGGGTTAACAAACTTTCTATATGCTGTTGTGAATACTTTGAGGGGTCTAGTTTCTAAAATGGGGTGTTTGATAGGGGTTTCTAATATATAGGCTCCTCAGAGCAACTTCAGAACTGAACTGGAACCTAAAAAAAAAAATCTGGTAATACTTTGCTTCTTACATTATACTGATAATGAGCCGTGCCCACCCCGAGATGACCCCAGTTTTGACCATTTGTATAAACGGAGACTCCTATTAAACCATTTCAGTGCCCGGTTTTCCCAAGCATACACCCCCGAGAATTGTATTTCTATTGATGAGTCCTTGGTACATTTTAAAAGGGAGGCTTCAATTCCGCCAGTACCTGCCGAGTAAGAGGGCAAGGTATGGCGTGAAGATGTATAAGCTGTGCGAGAGTGCATCAGGGTATACCTACAAATTTAGGATATATGAAGGAAAGGACACCAGTATTCAGCCCCCAGAATGCCCCCCTTGCTGGGAGTAAATGCAAAAATTGTGTGGGATTTGGTGCACTGTTACCACCTCTACCTGGATAATTTTTATACCAGCGTCCCACTCTTCAAGTGCCTCGCTTCCAGAAGTACTGTGGCATGCGGCACTGCTAGAAGAAACCTGAGAGGCCTCCCTAAGACACTGCTTGGGCAAATACTCAGAAGGGGTGAGAGCAGGGCACATTCTAGCAGCAACATATTGTGTGTCAAGTACAAGAGAGATGTCCTTGTATTGACAATACATGGCCACACCAGTACCCATGTACCAGTACAGAGACCCCCCAAACCAGACTGCATCCTGGACTACAATAAGTACATGGGAGGGGTGGACTTGTCAGATCAAGTCCTGAAGCCCTACAGCACCATGCGGTGTGGTATAAGAAGCTGGCCGTGCACATCATACAGATGGCTTTGTACAATGTGTTCGTACTGCGTTGATGTGCAGGCCAGACGGGAACTTTCTTGGAATTTCAAGAGGTGGTTATCAAGAACCTAATCTTTAGGGACCAAGAAGGGGGACACCCAGTACTTCTGTCAGTACTTCTGGAAGCGAGGCCACACGAATCGTACAAGGGCAACACTTTCCAGGAGATGTTCCCCAAACTAGCAAGAAGGGAAAAAGACAAAAGAGGTGCAAAGTCTGCTATAAGAGGGGGATATGGAAGGACATAATATATAAATCTGACACGTGTCCCAAAAAACCAGGGCTCTGTATGAAAGAGTGTTTTAAAATTTATCATACATCCCTTGATTTTTAATTTACCACAGTTTTACTTACCCTGATGCACTCCGCACAGCTTATCCTAGTCATCTTTCCCTTCTGAGCCCTGCTTTGTGCCCAGGCAGCTGTTAACAGCCACATTGAGGGTATTGCCATACCCGGGAGTACCCACATTACAGTTTATGGGGTGTACGTCTCAAAATGCTCACTACACGTTTAGATGAATGCCTTAAGGGGTGTAGTTTTTAAAACGGGGTCACTTCTCGGGGGTTTCAACTGTACTGGTACCTCAGGGGTTTCTGCATACATGACTTCGCACCAGAAAATCCCCTGTAGGCCAAATGGTGGTCTTTTCCTTCTGAGCCCTCCCATGGGCCCAAACGGCAATTTATCACCACAAATGGGGTATTGTCGCACTTAGGACAAATTGGGGAACAAAATGGGGCATTTTATTCCTTGTGAAAATAAGAAATTTTGAGCCAAAACTATATCTTATTGGAAAAAAAATTATTTTTTTTAAATTCCCAGCCCAATTCAAATAAATTCTGTGAAAAAACTGTGGGGTCTAAATAGTCACAACACCCATAAATGAATTCCTTGAGGGCTTTAGTTTCCAAAATGGGGTCACTTCTAGTGGGTTTCCATTGCTTTGATACCTCTGGGGTTCTGCAAATACTACATGGCACCCGAAAACCAATCCAGCAAAATCTGCAATGCAAAGAACACACAGCGCTCCTTCCCTTCTGAGGCCTCCCATGGGCCCAAACGGCAGTTTATCGCCACAAATGAGGTATTGCTGCACTCAGGAGAAATTGGGCAACAAAATGGGGTATTTTGATTCCTGTGAAAAAATAAATTTTGATGAAAAATGACATTTTATTGGAAAAAATGTCATTTTTTTAAATTTCACAGCCCAATTCAAATACGTGCTGTGTAAAAACTGTGGGGTCAAAATGGTAACAACAACCATAAATTAATTCCTTGAAGGGTGTAGTTTCCAAAATGGGGTCACTTTTGGGGGATTCCTACGGTTTTGGCGTCTCAACACCTTTTCAAACCTGGGATGCTGCCAAAAAATATTTTCTAATATAAGAAAAAAAAAAAAAGGGGCCCCAAAATACACTAGGTGCTTCTTTGCTTCTGGGGCTTGTGTTTTAGTCTACGAGCACACTAGAGCCACATGTGGGACATTTCTAAAAACTGCGGAATCTGGACAATACATATTTAGTAGTGTTTCTCTGGTAAAACCTTCTTTGTTGCAGAAAAAAATGGAATAAAATTGAAATTCAGCAAGAAAAATGAAATTTGCAAATTTCACCTCCACTTTGCTTTAATTCCTGTGAAATGCATAAAGTGTTAAAAAAAACTTTCAAAATGCTGTTTTGAATACTTTGAGGGATCTAGTTTTTAAAATGGAGTGTTTTATGGGGGTTTCTAATATATAGGCCCCTCAAAGCCAGTTCAAAACTGAACAGGTGCCTTAAAGAAATGGCTTAAAAAAAATAATTTCTTAAAAATATGAGAAATTGCTGTTTATGTTCTAAGCCTTGTAACGTCCAAGAAAAATAAAAGAATGTTCAAAATACGATGCCAATCTGAAGTAGACATATGGGAAAAGTGAGCTAGTAACTATTTTGAGTGGTATAACCATCTGTTTTACAAGCAGATGCATTTAAATTCAGAAAAATGCTATTCTTTCTACATTTTCTCAAAATGTTGCAATTTTTCACAAATAAACACTGAATATATCTGCCAAATTTTACCACTAACATAAAGCCCAATGTCTCACGAGAAAACAATCTCAGAATCGCTTGGATAGGTTTAAGCATTCCGAAGTTATTACCACAAAGTGAAATATGTTAGATTTAAAAAATGGGCTCTGAGCCTTAAGGCCAAAACAAGGCTGCGACCTTAAGGGGTTAATGACCAACATGTCGCATTTAGTGACACAAAGGGAAGGAATTCCAACATCAAAGGGGAAAATGCAATAATATGGTACAGTAAAATAACAGTGACGTCTTCAGTGGCGAATCCACATTTTAATTGGTTCTTGATCGGGCTATTTTGAGCCTTCAGGACCAGATTTTATTGACCCTATTTTAGAATTTTTAGGCTTAAATTTTGAAAATAATAGTAAAAAAAATAAACTTTTTTACATTTTAGCTATTTTTTTCTGGTAATAACATAGTTTTACCCTAAAATAGACCTTTTATTTGTGATCGTCTATGTCTACTGTAAATTTTAATATATTACATGCCTATTTTAGGGTAACTGGGTTAGGGCGCTAGCGTTATGACAATGATTTGGGGGGGTGAACGTTTTCTTTTGGGATGGTATTCTTGGGTATTAATAATTTTTTGGGCACTTAACTTCACTTTTTTTATTACTATGGTCTGTCCCTCAAACGCCAGACCATTTGCCGTGTTTGCTTGCTAATTTATTGTATGTGCTGATGTTTTGCATGCTTTTTTTTATATATATATATATATATATATATATATATATATATTATATATATACACACACACACATACACACACACACATACATACATACATATATATATATACATACACTAAAATATATATATATATATATATATACACACAGTATATATACACACACACATACATATACACACATATATATACAGTGGATATAAAAAAAAGTCTACACAACCCTGTTAAAGGGGTTTTCCGGAACTAAAAAATTACATTTATTTAAATAAAACAATGAAAAATATATAACTTTACAATGTACTTACGTTTCATTAGATGGCTGTAGCGTCGTATATCCTCCTCCGTCACCGCCCCCTTAGTAATGCAAAATCTGCACTTACTGTGCAGACCCGTCCATTTGGTCTTCTGCCTTGCTTCCGGTTTCCGGCTTTCACACTGTACGGTTACGTCACAAATTACGTAACCGTACCACGTGCTTCTTTATATCATTAGAGCATGCGTGGTTAACACACTCCACCGCGCATGCTCTGTGAAATTATAACCCCTTATATATTAGCGACGGAATATGAAGTTGCGGGAATAACGGCCGTTTCGGCCGTCTTCCCGACAGGTGCAGGAGCTGTGACAGCTGCTGTCTTGTACAGCAGCTGCCGCAGCTCCTACAGCGGGGACCGATCGCTGTGTCCCCGCTGTCTAACCCCTTAAAAGCCGCGTTCAATAGAGATTGCGGCTTTTTATGGGTTAAGTTACCATCGCCGGCCTGCTACACGACAGCGGCCGGCGATGGTTACTATGGCAACCGGACACCAAACAATGGCGTCCGGCTATGCCAATGACGGAAGCCTAATGGGTCCTGACAAAGTCAGGACCCACTATGCTTGCTGTCAGTGAATAGCTGACAGTTCTAATACACTGCACTACGCATGTAGTGCAGTGTATTAGAATAGCGATCCTGCCCTCAAGTCCCCTTGTGGGACAAAGTAAAAAAAGATGTGTAAAAATAAGAAAATAAAAGTTTAAAAAATCCCCTTTTTTTCCCTTATCAGTCCTTTTTTATTAATAAAAATATATAAATAAATAAACTATACATAATTGGTATCGCCGCGTCCGTAACGGCCTGAACTACAAAATTATTTTGTTATTTATCCCGCGCGGTGAACGCCGTAAAAGAAAATAATAATAAACCGAACCACAATCACAATTGTTTGGTCACTTCACCTCCCAAAAAATGTATTAAAAATAGATCAAAAAGTCGCATGTACCTAAAAATGGTCCTGATTGAAACTACAGTTCGTTACGCAAAAAATAAGTCCTCGCACGGCTTTATTGATGGAAAAATTATAAAGTTCTGGCTCTTAGAATAAGGTAACACAAAAAGTGAATGATTTTTTACAAAACGTATTTTATTGTGCAAACGCCATAAGACATAAAAGAACTATAAACATCTGGTGTCACCGTAAGGCCGGGTTTACATGAGCGTGTGCGTTTTGTGCAAGCAAAAAGCGCGGCGTTTTGCGTGCGCAAAAGGCACTTAACAGCTCCGTGTGTCAGCCCTTTATGATGGTTTTCGCGCAGCCACCATCATTATGACACTCCGTTTGGATGTTTGTAAACAGAAAAGCACGTGGTGCTTTTCTGTTGTCATTCATCCTTTCCAGTGCTGTTGCGCGAATCACGCGCGTCCCACGGAATTGCTTCCGTGCGAAATGCGTGGTTTTCACACACCCATTGACTTCAATGGGTGCGTGATGTGCGAACAGCGCACAAATATAGGACGTCGTGCGTTTCACGGAGCGGACATACGCTGCGTGAAAATCACGCACCTGGCTGCACGGCCCCATAGACTAACATAGGTCCCTGCGACGCGCGTTGCACGGACGTATAACACGCTCGTGTAAATGAGCCCTAATCGTATCGCACCATAGAATAAAGTGAATATGTCATTTATAGCGCACGGTGAACGCTGTAACAAAAAATAGAATAAAAAAACAATAGTAGAATTGCTGTTTTTTTAGTCACCGCGCCACTTAAAAATAGAATAAAAACGGATCAAAAAGTCGCATGCACCCCATGAAAACTACAATGGATTCCTCAAGGGGTCTAGTTTCCAAAATGGGGTCACCTTTTGGGGGTTTCCACTGTTTTGGTACCAGAAGACCTCTTCAAACCGTTTAACCCCTTAATGACCGGGCCATTTTGCACGTTAATGACCAAGGGTTATTTTTGTTTTTTTCACGGTCACATTCCAAGAGTCGTAACTTTTTTTTTATTCCGTCGACATAGCCGTATAAGGGCTTGTTTTTTGCGGGACGAGTTGTATTTTGTAATTGTACCATTTTTAGATGCTTATAACATATTGATTAACTTTTATTAACTTTAGTTTAGGAGAGTATTGAAAATAAGCAGCTATTCCAGCATTGATTTTCACGTTATAAATTTACGCCGTTTACTATGCAGCGTAAATAACATGTTACCTTTATTCTATGGCTCGGCACGATTACGGGGATACCAAATATGTAAAGGTTTTATATGTTTTTCTACATTTGCACAATAAAAAGCCTTTTAGAAAAAAATTACTTGTTTTTGCATCGCCGCATTCCAAGAGCCGTAACGTTTTTATTTTTCCGTCTATGTGGCCGTACGTGGGCTTGATTTTTGCGGGACAATGTGTAGTTTTCATTAGTACTATTTCGGGGTACATAGGACTTAGATTAATTTTTATTTTATTTTTTATGGGGGGAATGGGAAAAAAGAGCAAATTTTGCCGTTGTTTTTTTGGACGCCGTTCATCCGGCGGTTTAATTAATGTGTTAATTTTATTGTTCAAGTTGTTATGATCGCGGGGATACCATATATGTGTATGTGTGATTTGTTTTGACACTTTTACTAAAAAAAAACACTTTTTGGGCAAAAAAAGTTGTTTCTATTTGATTTTCACTGTAATTTTATTTATTTTTTTTCACCAACTTTATTTAACGGATTGACATTTTTTTTTTTAGTCCCACCAGGGGACTTCACTATGCGATGTGCCGATCGCATATATAATGCTTTGGTATACTTAGTATACCAAAGCATTATTGCCTGTCAGTGTAAAACTGACAGGCAACCTGTTAGGTCATGCCTCCGACATCGCCTAACAGGTAGATGCTGAAGACAGACCTGGGGGTCTTTGTTAGACCCCCGCTGCCATGGAAACCCGACGGCGACCCGCGATTTCTTTGCGGGGGCGCCGATGGGGGGACAGAGGGAGCTCCCTCCCTCTGTCAAACACATTAGATGCCGCTGTCACTATTGACAGCGGCATTTAATGGGTTAAACTGCCGGAATCGGAGCGCGCTTCGATTCCCGCAGTTGTAGCAGGAGCCAGGCTGTGTATAACAGCCGTGCTCCTGCCGCTGATCGCGTGGGTACACTGGCAGTACCCGCGCCATCACAGGACGGATATATCCCTCCTCCTGCGCGAACTAGCAGCTGCAGAGGACTGATATATCCGCCCTTCGGCGTTAAGAGGTTAAAAACGCAGATATCCAGTGATTTCAGCTTGTGCTATCAGTAATAGAATGAGAGCACCAAAATGAAGACTGAGATTGCAGAAGTTAGTAGAGCTGGGTGTAGTAGGCGGAGCAAGTGCACTGCTGCATGCACATTGCATGCTGGGACTAGAGCAGTGCATGCAGGGAGGAGAAACACAGGAAGAGAAGAGGAATGAACTTACTGAGCAAAACAAACCTCTCAAGGTAAACAATAGGGAGTAATGTTACTAAAACCATTTATTATCAAGAAAAAGCTAGTCAGAGTGCACTAATATATTAATAGAGGAACATTGCATTGATTTAAAAAAAAAAAAAAAAGGATTGGAAAACCCCTTTAAAATGCCAAGCTTTTGTCGTGTCAAAAAATCAGTCCAAGATGACTAATTTCAGAACTTTTTCCACCTTTAATGTCACCTGTGAGCTGTACAATTGTATTAACACCTTCCCGACCGCCCACTGTCTTTTGACGTCAGGCGGTGCGGGTGCCTAGTCTACAGAGACGTCTTTTGGCGTCGCTGCAGATCAGGCTGATGAGCGCTCGTGTGAGCGCTCGTCCTCTAAGCAGGAGCTGTTACTAACAGCTCCTGATCTCAGAGCAGCCTCCTGAACACAGCTGGGGTCGGCAAACATTCCAACCCCAGCTGTTTAACTCTTTGATTACCGCGGTCCGTGACCGCGGCATGATCAAAGGGAATTCCCCTCTTTGATCGCATCACCGGGATTCCAGTGATGCGATCAAACACCGGGGGAATCCCTCTGCAGTTAGCCCTGGGGACCTACAAAGGACCCCAGGGCTGTCTGTTCCGTGTGCCTGCTGTTCGGGCACACTATGTGCTGCCCGATCAGCAGCCTGTGTCATTGTGACACAGTGTAATGTATTAGCATACAGGAGTATGCTAATACATTGCAAGTAAAAAATAAAGTTACAAATAAAGTTATCCCTTGATGGGATTAAAAAAAAAAAGTAACAAAACAAATAAATAAATAAAAAAAGTCCCAAAAAGTGTCTTTATTTTGCATAAAATAAATTTTATTGCCCCTACACTAAATAAAAACAAAAAACCTATGCATATTAGGTATCTACACGACCATAATAACCTGAAGAATTAATCTAATGGGTTATTTAGCGTGAAACGTGAACGGGATAAAAAATAAGCAAGAAAAACTATGCCGAGAATCGCTTTTTCCTATATTCACGCCGTAAAAACAGATTGTGAGGGCATCTCCTGTGTACAGCCCTCTTCAGGTCACCCCACAGATTTTCAATGGGATTCAAGTCTGGGCTCTGGCTGGGCCATTCCAAAACTTTGATCTTCTTCTGGTGAAGCCATTCTTTTGTTGATTTGGATCATTGCTTTGGGTAGTTGTCGTGCTGAAAGGAGAAATTCCTCTTCATCTGCAGGTTTTGTGCCAATATTGACTGATATTTGGAACTATTCATAATTCCCTCCACCCTGACTAAAGCCCCAGTTCCAGCTGCAAAAAAACAGCCCCAAAGCATAATGCTGCCTCCACCATGCTTTACTGTGGGTATGGTGTTCTTTTGGTGATATGCAGTGTTGGCTTTGCGCCAAACATACCTTTTGGAATTATGGCCAAAAAATTAAACCTTTGTCTGATCAGACCATAACATGTTTTCTCACATGCTTTTGTGGGTCTTTGCCAAACATAGCCGGGCTTCGATGTTTTTCTGTTAGAAACGGCTTCCGTCTTGCCACCCTACCCCACACATATGAAGAATACGGGAGAATGTTGTCACATGCACTACACAACCAGTGCCTGCCAGAAAGACATGCAGTTCCTTTAATGTTGCTGTAGGCCTCTTGGTAGCCTCCCGGACTAATTTTCTTCTTGTCTTTTCATCAAGTTTTGAGGGACGTCCAGTTCTTGGTAATGTCACTGTTGTGCCAAATGTAATCCACTTCTTGATGACAGTCTTCACTAGGTTCCATGGTATATCTAATGTCTTGGAAATTCTTTGGTACCCTTCCCCTGACTGATGCCTTTCAAAAATCAGATGTGATTGGCTAATTCTGAATACAACCACATCCCCAATTATAAGAGGATTGTTTTTCAATGGAATTGTACAGATTATGGGTCACATTAAAGGTGGAAAAAGTTCTGAAATTATTAATCTTGGACTGATTTTTTGACAAGACAAAAACCTGGCATTTTAACAAGGGGTGCGTAGACTTTTTATATACACTACATATAGAGTGACGACTTGGGGGCAAATTAGCTCACAGGATCGCCATCTCCTTGGTAAAATGATTGACACTAGAAAATTGTCACTTTAAGGCCTCATGCACACGACCGTGCCTGTAATCACTGCCCGTGACTGTGAATTTTTGGCCCGTGCTCCCATACAAACTGTGGGAGCACGGTCCGTGAAAAGCAAAAGACTGGACATGTCCTATCTTTTGCAGTGGCTTTCTGAGGCCCGGTCACCTTCCTGTAAATATACTGGAAGGTGTCCGTGGTCAATAAGAATGAATGAGTCCGTAATTGCGATTACAGCCCGCAATTACGGACAAATTCTACGGTCATGTGCACGCAACCAGCTTTATTATCTTCAAACACGGCAAAGCAGTTTTACATTACAGTGCAAAATAAACCCTGGGCCGTTCAGCCTCTAACTAAACAAATAGCTTCCCTAGCTATCAGGGTGAAAGGTCTACTGCACAGCCCCTTAAAACAAACACTTGTTCCTACCATAACTCTTGACTCCCACAGGCTGGCAATGCCATCTACCCAAAGCTGGGAGCATTGTGTGAGTAGATCACACCTTTACTAAAGGAGCATTTACAGCTGGCAGCTAATTATGCTCATCAGACAGCTCAAAGCATTGACTTTCTGGATGGAGCGGGAGCTCACCCATCATTCCCCCTACTCTCGCAAACCAGGCCCTGGTTTTGGACTGATTCCCAGATGAATACCTCTTTCTCTGCTTTACACATCGTGGTTGCCTGAAATACAACACTTTAGTCTCACAAATATACCACTCCAGTAGCTGCACTGCCACATT
Organism: Rhinoderma darwinii; assembly: GCF_050947455.1. NCBI lineage: Eukaryota > Metazoa > Chordata > Amphibia > Anura > Rhinodermatidae > Rhinoderma > Rhinoderma darwinii. Next base: position 77,936,640 of record NC_134690.1, read on the forward strand.
ATCCTCCCCCCCCCCCCTGATAAAGACTAGGGCTTATCACTTTGATCAACCCACCCTCCAGGGTCAAAGTTTCTACATTGGGGTACAATCACACTTGGGGTCACCCCTATATTCAGGAACCCATCAGCATCCCCCAAGCTCAGTTATGACATGATCTCTTTCATGTATCTTTGTGTCACTGGTAAGTGCCATCGACCTCTGATTGTCACCATATAGTTTTACGGGAAACTGAAATGGCAACACTACTCTCTGGGTTGCTATCAAGAACAGTACACCCATCACATGTGAAACTCAACCATCACCTCTAGCGTCACACTTCAAATAATCCTTTCTGCCTCGGCAGCTGTTTCTTTACCGGTGATGTAACGTCCGTGGTCGCTGACCATGAACTACTCCCATCCTTTCGACACCCTTCTCTCCCTCTCTATCTCCGTCTGCACATTCGGCAGTCCTGTTCCGCAGTGACCACTAGGGTGCGCTCGCGAGCTTAGTCCAGCCTTAAGGAACCAGAGCGAACACATGCTGATTACTCCCAGATCACCCTGGACTATAAGAAGGGCTCTGCCCCTCCCTGCATGGCCTCAGCATGTTTGTATCTACCTGTGTCTGTCTTGCAAATGGTTCCTTGAGTGTTTTCCAGTTCATGTTCGCGTTCCTGTATCCTGTTTCCCGTGCTACCGTGAACCTGTGCTATACTGAGTTGGAGTCATGTTGTGTCGCCTACTATATCCACTGTTTCTCCGCACCTGTTGTCTGCCTGCTAACAGAGTTCCATCCGAGCCTAAACCATTGCTACTGTCTGAATTGCCACAGGTACCTTTATCCGAAAAATAGACATTGACTTTGTACCATGTTTGGCCAGCTGCTATACTGCTACAGCAGTACGGCCCAGTGGGTCCACATACTCACGGATCGTGACAGTACGCTCAGGCCATGGACCCCGCTGGTCAACTCAAGACCGTGACGACATCACAAGACATGCAGTCGGATATGCTAGTCTGACAATTACGACAGGACCAACTCCTCCAGGCGGTGAATTCCATTACAGAGTGACTGGATGCGCAAGCTGCAGTTCTCCCGGCACCTGCTCCTATTGCCTCTGCTGTTCCTCCTACTACACCTCCTGGCAGTACGGATCCTCCAACTACACCTCCTCGCAGTGCTGACCTCTGCCACTTCCTCATCACTATGATGGAGATGCGAGGACCTGAAGGGGATTTCTCAACCAGTGCCAGATCCACTTCAGCCTGTATGCCAAAGCATTTTCCACCGACGGCGCAAGGGTCGCTTTCATCGTCTCCTCATTGGCAGGTCCCTAGCATGGGCGAACCCCATCTGGGAATGACAAGGACAAGAGAGCCGTGATTTCCAGGGGTTCCTATGGACATTTCGTATGGTATTTGAGGAACCTGGACGAGTCTCGTCGGCAGCCGCCTCCTTGCTGAACATTCGCCACGGAGACACTTCTGTGGGCGAGTACACCATTCACTTCTGCACCCTAGTGGGAGAGTTGTTATGGAACGAGGCCTTGGTGGCAACATTTTTGCAGGGACTGTCCCCCGTCATTAAGTACGAGCTTGCCGCCTGAGATCGGCCATCTACCCTGGCTGATCTCAGTCTTCTGGTGGCCCGGATTGACATAAAGATCCGAGAAAGGATCCGAGAGGCTCGTCGGGAGAGAGGACATCCTAGTCCGGCTCTCACATTTCAGCAACCCCTGCTGTCCTCATCTGTGTTCCACCTAAGGAGTCTTTGAAGATGGACCATCTCAAACTCTCTATCCAGGAGAGACAACGCAGACGCACCTTGGGACTCTGTCTGTATTGTGGCCTCGGAGGCCATCTTGTGCATCTGTGCCCCCAAAAGCCCCAGAACCTAGGGTTGGTTGGAGAGACGAAAAAATTAAAAAGTTATGGCTCTTATAACATGGCGACAGGAAAAATACATTCTTTTTACAAAAGTAATTTTATTGTGCAAAAAGTTGTAAAACATAAAAAAGTGCTATAAATTTTTGTATCGCCGGAATCTCCAAATGGTACTCCCTCCCTTCTGAGTGCTACAGCGTGCCCAAACAGCAGTTTACTTCCACATATATGGCATCGCCAAACCAGGGAGAACCCTTTTCACAATTTTTGGTGTGTGTCCCCAGTGGCACAAGCTGTGCACAACATATTTGCCACTGAAATATCTAGGGAAAAATTGAAATTTTTACTTTGCACCATGCGCAGCGCAATCATTTATTGAAAAGACCTGTGGGGTGAAAATGCTCACTATACCTCTTAATAAATGCCTTGAGGGGGTTTCCAAAATGGGTTCACTTTTCAGGGGTTTCTTTTAGTATTTCACATCAGAGCCTCTGCAATTGTAAACCAATACTTTGTAAGTCGCCAAATTAGGCATCAATTTTGCATGGTACTCTTTCGCTCCTGAGCCCTATCGATCATCCAGCCAAAAGATTAGGGCCACATGTAGGGTGTTTCTAAAAGTGGGAAACACAGCACGATAATTAGAGAGCTGTCTTTTCATGGCGGCACATGCTGGGCACCACATATTGGCATATCTATGGAAAAATTGCCATTTTCACTCTGCAACATCGAGTGTACACTAGTTTCTGTAGAACACATGCGGGGTTAACATTCTCACTACACCCCTAAGTGAATACCTTGAGAAGTGTAGTTTCTAAAATGGGGTCACTTCTGGGGGGTTTCCACTCTTTTGGTCCCACAGGGGCTTTGCAAATGCGACATAGTGCCCAGAAACCAGTCCAGCAAAATCTGCACTCCAGAAGACAAGTGGCGCTCCTTCCCTACTGGTATGTCCCTACCATGTGCCCAAGCAGCAGTTTATGACCCCATATGGGGTATTGCCATACTCGAGAGAAATTGCTTTACAAATGTTAGGTTGCTTTTTCTCGTTTTATTTGTTGAGAAAATAAAACATTTTTAGCAAAACTAGGACTTATTGGAAAAAAAAATCATTTTGATTTTCACTGCCCATTTCTAATAACATCTACTACACCCCTAGATGAATTCTTAAGGGTGTAGTTTCCTAAATGGAGTCACTTTTGGGGAGTTTTCACTGTTTTGGTCCCACAGGAGCCACAAGCGACATAGTGCCAAGAAACCAATCCAGCAAAATCTGTTCTCCAGAAGCCAAATGGCGCTCCTTCTCTTCTGAGCTCTGCCGTGTGCCCAAACAGCAGTTTAGGACAACATAGGAGGTATTTCAGTACGCTGGAGAAGTTGCTTTACAAATGTTAGGGTTCTTTTTATACTTTATTTGTTGAGAAAATTAAAGATTTTATTGAAAAAATTAATTATTATTTTTCACTGCCCAATTCCAATAAAAACTATGAAACACCTGTGGGGTCAAAATGCTCACTACACCCCTAGATGAATTCCTCAAGGGGTGTAGTTTCCTAAATGGAGTCAGTTTTGGGGCGTTTCTACTGTACTGGTCCCTCAGGGTCTTTGCAAATGCAACATGGTGCCAGGGAAACCAATCCAGCAAAATCTGCGCTCCAAAAGCCAAATGTCGCGCCTTCCCTTCTAAGCCCTGCAATGTGCCCAAACAGCAGTTTATGACCACATAAGGGGTATTTCCGTGCTCTAGAGAAGTTGCTGTACAAATATTGGGAGGCTTTTTCTTCTTTATTCTTTATTGGGCATGGACATTTTAAAAGGACAAACAATTAACACAAATTAAAGGGGTTGTCCCAAGTTGATAAATGGAGCTATAAAGCTCCCCCATGTAAAAATAAGAAGAATTCTAATTACCTGTCCGTCGTCCAGCGATGTCGTTTTCTTGATATCGTTGATTGAAGTTGCGGTCGGTCCCTCTTTGTATCCTGCTCGTTGCCTAGGTTCCCAGCCACCGCTATTTACCTTTAGCGGTGGCCGCGCATGCGTAATGACATCCTCTGCGTCCGGAGCAGAGGATGTCATTTGCTCGTGAACGCGCATCTCGGCGCTTCTCGGCGCATACGCAGAAGATGCAGTGGAAGGCACCCGTCGCAAGGAGAAGTCTGCGCTCCGCTAAAGGTAAGTGTGTATATGTTTGTGTGTGTGTGTGTGTCTGTGTCTGTGTTTGTGTATATATGGGTGTGTTTGTGTATATGTGTTTGTGTATATGTGTGTGAGTGTTTATGTGTGAGTGTATATATGGGTGTATTTGTGTGTATGTGTATATGTTTGTGTATATTTTTGTGTATATGTGTGTGTGTGTGTGTGTGTGTGTGTATATATGGGTGTGTTTGTGTATATGTTTGTGTGTATATGTTTGTGTGTGTGTGTGTGTGTGTTTTTGTATATGTGTGGGTTTGTGTATGTGTTTGTGTATATATGGGTGTGTTTGTGCACATATGTTTGTGTGTGTATATGTTTGTGTGTATATGTGTGTGTTTGTGTATATATGGGTGTGTTTCTGTATATGTTTGTGTGTGTGTGTTTGTGTATGTGTGTTTGTGAATATTTGGGTGTGTTTGTGTACATGTGTTTGTGTATATGTGTGTGTATATGTGTGTGTGTGTATATATGGGTGTGTGTGTGTGTCTGTGTTTGTGTATATATGGGTATGTTTGTGTATATGTGTTTGTGTATATGTGTGTGTGTGTGTGTGTGTGTGTGTGTGTTTATGTGTGAGTGTATATATGGGTGTATTTGTGTGTATGTGTATATGTTTGTGTATATTTTTGTGTATGTGTGTGTGTATATATGGGTGTGTTTGTGTATATGTTTGTGTGTATATGTTTGTGTGTGTGTGTTTTTGTATATGTGTGGGTTTGTGTATGTGTATATATGGGTGTGTTTGTGTACATATGTTTCTGTGTATATGTGTATATGTTTGTGTGTATATGTGTGTGTTTGTGTATATATGGGTGTGTTTCTGTATATGTTTGTGTGTGTGTTTGTGTATGTGTGTTTGTGTATATTTGGGTGTGTTTGTGTACATGTGTTTGTGTATATGTTTGTGTGTATGTGTGTGTGTGTGTTTGTGTATATATGGGTGTGTTTGTGTATATATGGGTGTTTTGTGTATATGTTTGTGTGTGTGTGTTTGTGTATGTGTGTTTGTGTATATTTGGGTGTGTTTGTGTACATGTGTTTGTGTATATATGGGTGTGTTTGTGCATATGTGTATATGTTTGTGTGTATGTGTGTGTATTTTTGTATATGTATATTTGTGTGTTTGTGTATATGTGTGTTTGTGTATATATGGGTGTGTTTGTGTACATGTGTTTGTGTATATTTTTGTGTGTATATGTGTGTGTTTGTGTGTATATGTGTGTGTTTGTGTATATGTTTGTGTGTATGTGTTTATGTGTGTGTTTGTGTAATATATGGGTGTGTGTTTATATGTGTTTGTGTATATGTTTGTGTGTGGTCGTTTGTGTGTGTGTGTAGGAGAGTATCGGTATTGTTCACATTGATAACTTTTTTTTAATGTTGTTGCAGATTTTGATGTACCAATTGGACTACGTCTTCGATTCGTTGGACTACTGCGTAGATCTACGTTTTTTGAAAATTTTAATAAAATGGTTAACGAGGGTTTTGTTGGGGATTTCTTATTTCAATAAAAAAAAATTGTCTTTGTGTTTTTTTTTCAAACTTTATTAGTGCCTAGATAATGGCAGTTTTCTGATTGACAGCGTCCATCATAAAGGTGGTACTTAGTGTTAGCCGGTGCAGAGGCTAGCACTAACCACCCATTATTACCCCGGTACCCACCACCACCAGGGGTGCCGGGAAGAGCTTGGTACGATCCAGTACCCGACCATCTGTTGTGATGGTGGGGTACTGGGGCGGCCGTAGGCTGGTATTATGAGGCTGGGAAGGGCCAAAAACAGTGGACCTTCCCACCCTTGTAATGCTAGGCTGCTGCTGCTGTGTTGTATCGGGCTGGTTATAAAAATGGGGGGGATCCCCACGTCGTTTTTTTTTTAAATTTAACAATAGACGTTGGGTCCCCCACATTTTTAATAACCAGCCATATACAAGGCCGCAGCAGCCTGGCATTACACGGGTGGGAGGGGCCACTGGTTTAGTACATTCCCAGGCTAATAACACTGTGTTGTATGTGGCTGGTTATGATAAATTGGGTGGAACCCCATGTCTTTTTAATAAAAATAATAAATAAATAATAAAAAAAAAATGACGTGGGGTCCCCCCCATTTTTATAACCAGCCAGATACAACACAGCAGCAGCAGCCTAGCATTACAAGGGTGGGAAGGTCCACTGTTTTTGGCCCTTCCCAGCCTCATAATACCAGCCTGCGGCCGCCCCAGAGCCCGAGCATCACAATAGATGGTCGGGTACTGGATCGTACCAAGCTCTTCCCGGCACCCCTGGTGGTGGTGGGTACCGGGGTAATAATGGTGTTTAGTGTTAGCCTCTGTACCGGCTAACACTAAGCCTCCCCTTAGTAATGGATGTTGTCACTCAGACAGCGGCCATTACTAAAGTGATAGTAATAAAACTTGAAAATAAAACACAAAGATATAGATAAAATATTTTATTGAAATAAAGCACCCCCAACACAACCCTCATTAACCATTTTATTAATGAAATAAAAAAGCGTCATCTAAGTAGTCCTCGAAACCGACGTAGTCCAAACACCAAACCTGTAAAAAAATCAAAAATATAAAAAAAAATGAAATAAAACATGTCGTAGGCTTAGTTTCACTTTCATGTGTGATACTGACTGTTATACCATGTATAGAAGCCTGCGGCAAAGTTGGCTTAGATACAGGGCGCCAGCAGACAGTATCATACATGGCCATACAGACATTTATACAAACAAACATACATACATACATGCAAACATACATGCACATATAGACATACATACAAGCAAACATACATACAAGCAAACATACATACAAGCAAACATACATACAAGCAAGCAAACATGCAAGCAAACATACATACATGCAAGCAAACATACATACATACATGCAAGCAAACATACATACATACAAGCAAACATACATACATACAAGCAAACATACATACATGCAAACATACATACATGCAAACATACATGCACATATACACATACATGCACATATACACATACAAACATGACAACATACATACAAGAAAACATACATACATACAAACATACATACATGAAAACATACATACATGCAAACATACATGCACATATACACATACAAATATGACAACATACATACAAGCAAACATACATACATATATACAAGCAAACATACATACATACATACAAGCAAACATACATACATACATACATACATACATGCAAACATACACATACATGCACATATACACATACAAACATGACAACATACATACAAGAAAACATACATACAAACATACATACAAGCAAACATACATACATGCAAGCAAACATACATACAAGCAAACATACATGCATACATACAAGCAAACATACATACATACATACAAGCAAACATACATACAAGCAAACAAACATACATGCAAACATACATACATGCAAACATACATACATGCAAACATACATATATACATACTTGCATTCAACCATACATACAAACATGTACATATATACATACATGCAAACATACATACATGAAAACTTACATACATGCAAACATACATGCACATATACACATACAAACATGACAACATACATACATGAAAACATACATACAAACATACATACATACATGCAAACATACCTACATGAAAACATACATACATGAAAACATACATACAAGAAAACATACATACATGCAAACATACATACATACATAAAAACATACATACATGGAAACATACATACATGCAAACATACATGCACATATACACATACAAACATGACAACATACATACATGAAAACATACATACAAGCAAACATACATACAAACATACATGAAAACATACATGCATGCAAACATACATACATGCAAACATACATACATGCAAACATACATACATACATGCAAACATACATACATGAAAACATACATGCACATATACACATACAAACATGACAACATACATACAAGAAAACATACATGCACATATACACATACATACATACATACATACATGACAACATACATACAAAAATAAACTCACCTAAGGCTGGGTTCACACGTGGCGGAATTTCACTTAAATTCCGCTGCGGACACTCCGCAGCGTTAATCCGCAGCGGAGCCGTTTGTCCATTGACTTACACTTTAATTTAGCAGTGTTCGTTTAGACGAGGCGTAAAATTCCGCTGCGGAGCATAGGCTGCGGAGCGGAATTTGGTGTCCGCAGCATGCTCTGTCTGTTGCGGAGCAGTGGCGGACTCATGGCGGAATTTCTCCATTGACTTCAATGGAGATTCTAATTTCCGCAATGAAGTCCGCAGCAGTCATGCACATGTTATGTGTGCTGCGGATCCGTCTTGCTTTTTTAACTTGACATTTCTTCATTCTGGCTGGACCTATGTATTTCTAGGTCTACAGCCAGACTGAGGAAGTCAATGGGGCTCCCGTAATGACGGGAGCGTTGCTAGGAGACGTCTGTAAATAGTCACTGTCCAGGGTGCTGAAAGAGTTAAGCGATCGGCAGTAACTGTTTCTGCACCCGGGACAGTGACTACCGATCCCAATATACAGCAACCTGTAAAAAAATATTACTTCATACTTACCGAGAACTCCCTGCTTCTGTCTCCAGTCCGGCCTCCCAGGATGACGTTTCAGTCTAAGTGACGGCTGCAGCCAATCACAGGCCAAGCACAGGCTGCAGCGGTCACATGGACTGCCGCGTCATCCAGGGAGGTCGGGCTGGATGCCGAAAGAGGGACGCGTCACCAAGACAACGGCCGGTAAGTATGACTTTCTTTGACTTTCACAAGGGAAAGTGCTGTCCCTTCTCTCTATCCTGCACTGATAGGGAGAAGGGAAGTACTTTTACCGCAGTCCGCAGCAGCTAGTCCGCATCAATTTACTGCACATTTTGTGCAGATCCGCAGCAGAATCTGCAACGCAGATTCTGTGCGGCATTGATGCGGACAGTTGCGGAGGAAATCCGCCACGTGTGGTCATGCCCTAAGACGTTCCCACGAAGAGCTGAACGGTCCCGTCACTTTTCTTCTCCCATTCACAATAACATAGCGGTGGGCGCAGATGACGTAATCACGTGGGCCTGATATGATTACGTCATCTGCGCCACAACGCATTGTTACTATGAATGCGAGCGGCGCCAAGAAGAGGGAAGATGGCAAGTGACGGGACCGTTCAGAGCGCCGTTAGAACGTCTTAGGTGAGTTTATTTTTTTTATATATTTTTAGTTGTTCGCCGGGTGCTGATGCAGCACCGGTACGGCGGCTACAAACATTACATGTAGTGACAGGGTGGGGGAGAAGTTGTTTGCCGAAACGGGGTGAATGTAGTGTAGTGTAGTGTAGTGTAGTGTTGGTGACATTGTCGGTAAGTTCGTCTCAATCGGGCTTACCATGCCCGCTTGAGACGAACATTCTCCCAATGCTGCTAGAACTACAGTATCTAGCAACATCGGGAGCGCGCACACTGCAGAGCGGAGCGGCTTGATTGACATCGAGCCGCTCACACCCCTTTTTAGAAAAGATAACCAGCACTTGCTGAGTTATCAAGTGTAAAAAAAAGGCACTTAGGAAATTAATTTTTAAATTTTTTTAACAGCAAATGTTTTAAAATTCATTTCCTGCTTAGAATGTTTAAAAAAAAAAATTTGAGTCAACTTGGGACAACCCCTTTAACAGTGGGTGCTATACTTTTGGTACTGTCATCTGTACTTTTTGTATTTCAGCCATCAAGCATATTGTGAGAGGGAATGTGCAATGGACTCCAGCGCAGATCCTAGCTCCATCAACTCCTGTGTATTTGAAGCAATATCGCATTCCCAGAGGACATAAGCAAATCACAGACAATAAAAGCTTTACTACAAGCTGGACGCTTCAGACATGCAATTAGCCTGTTCAGTAGTCCAATGTTCCTGGCCCAGAAGCACGATGGCTCTTGGCGTTTAACTATAGAGGACTGAATAAAGTTGCCCCACTGTTGCATGCGCTGTTCCAGACTTGGTCCCGGAGGTGGAAAGGATTATACAAACTGCAGATGAATAGCAGGCAGGCAATGCATTCCTTTCAATTCCTATTGATGAAGACCAGTATGTTGACACCTGGAAGGACAACCGTATACACCAATTGTTTTGCCACAGGGGTATATTTGGATGGGTGGGAGGCTTGCTACAAACAGTTGTATACTTTTTTTTGTGATATTTTCTTTTGCAATTCAGTCTCTTCATGGTTGCATGAACTGCCATTGAGTAGAGTTAATGGAGGTGGTTAGAACCAGGAGTGAAATGTCTTGTAAGGGTTAGCTTTTGTAGTTCTAGCTACCTCAACTGATTACACAAGTTGACAGGGCAAAGAAATTCCTAAAAGTAAGAGCTTATCCCTGTACACAAACTCCTTAAGGTCGGATTCACACGTGCGTGTGCGTTTTGCGCGCTCAAAAAACGTGGCGTTTTGTGCGCGCAAAAGGCACTTAACAGCTCCGTGTGTCAACAATTTTAGAACAGATGTCTTGAGATGATGCTGCTTTGTTTATCCTGGATCGTTGATGCACGCAACAAAGTAACTTTTTATTGTAATTATTTGATGTTTGATTTTCTGTGCTTGATTGCTTATGATTTCAACGGTGACGGAAACTTTACTAATGGTTTCCGTTTGTCACCGTTGTGAAAGGGTTCCGTTGTTTTGACGGAATTAATAGCGCAGTCAAATTTTTCTCCAAACCCCCCATAAATCACCCCATTTTAAAAAAAACTGCACCCCTCAAAGTATTCAAAACAGCATTTAGTACGTTTGTTAACCCTTTAGATGTTTCACCGGAATGAAAGCTAAGTTGAGCTGAAATTGATAAATTTAACTTTTTTGCAGATATTTAATTTCAATCCACTTTTGTGTGTAATACAACAGGTGTTAACAGGGAAACACAACTCAATCTTTATTACCCTGATTCTGCAGTTTTTAGAAATATCCCATGTGTGGCTCTAATGTGCAACTTGACTTTAACACAGGCCTTAGAAACGAAGGAGCACCTTCTGTATTTTGGGACCTCTTTTTTATTCTGATGTTTTCCAGGCGCCACTATAGGTTTGCAGAGGCCTTGAGGTGCCAAAACATAAGAAACAGCCCTAAAAAGACCAAATATTTAAAACTACACCCCTCAAGGAAATGTATCTAGGGATATAGGGAGCATTTTGATCCCACAGGTGTTCGTTAGATTTTATTAGAATTGGGCTGTGAAAATAGAAAATTATATTTTTTCCAATATAAAGTTTTAGCTCAAAATTGTTAATTTTCACAAGGAATATAGGAGAAAAAGCACCCCACAATTTGTGAAGCAATCTGTCTTGAGTATAGTAATACATATACACATAGTATATGGAGTGCACATATACACATTGCTTTTGGAGTGCAGATTTCCATGTTCCATTTGTAAAGCCCCTAGGGTACCAGTACAGTGAAAACCCCTGAGAAGTGACTTCCTTTGGTAAACTTAATACCCTCAAGGCATTCATCTATGGGTATAGTAAGCATTTTAACCCCACAGGTGTTTCATAGAGTTTATCAAAATGGGGCTGTTTTCAATAACATAGTTTTAGCTATTTAGGGGTAATAGGAGAAAAAACTAAATAACACAATTTGTTATGCAAGAGGGCACCCAATGACACCCCTCAAGGCATTAACCAATGAGTGTAGTGAGCATTTTTTTTAAAACCACAGGTGTTTTCCAGAAATTAATGCAAAGCAGATGGTGCCAAGTGAAAATTCCAATTTTCCACTGATGTGCCATTTGAGTGCCCAATATGTTGTGCCCAGCTTGTGTGGGGACACACACCCCATAAATTGTTAAGCGGTTCTCCTGGGTATGGCAATGTCATATATATGAAAGTAAACTGCTGTTTGGGCATACTGTAGGGCTCAGGAGGAAGGGAGCACCATTTGGCTTTTGGAGCGTGTATTTTTCTGGGTAGTAGTTTTGTTTGAGGTTTTACTGGTATTTCAGTTTATAATGTAGGGGCATATGTAAACTGTGCGGAGTACATCAGGGCATAATAAGAGGGTATAATAATAAAAAATAATCTATAGATGCAATGTACCCCCTTTCTTTCAGGATGCCCTCTAGACCTCCCGGGGCTGGTTTGTTAGGATATCTCAGATTAAATTCTTTTGTAAGCATAAGAGCATGATCATTGTCTTTGGGTTCCAATAATTAGATCTATGCCCCTTCCGCTAGGGCAAGTACTGTAACTTATTCCAATAGATTCCAAGATCTTTTCAACAATATATTCTTGTATACCTTACACATTCACTGGTGGTGAAGGAGGCAAAATGTGGCCCGGAAAAGGATTTTCCTGAAATGGCTTAAAGAGAAAGCAATGAAAAACAGGATGCACTTTCATAGTCTCTGGGGTTGTAAACAAAAAGTGACATTAATTTGAACAGAAATTTGAAAAGGCCCAATATATATCTGGACCAATTTTGAAGAAGGTATTTTCAGCTTTAAATTTTATATTGGACCCACGCTTTATCCCCTACATAAAAAGCAGTAGTTGCTTTTCGGTGTTTATCAGCAGCCTTAACCCCTTCCCGACATTTGACGTATGACTCCGTGAGCCCGCACCATACAATGCGGGTGTCGGCTATATGTTACAGCCGACAGTTCACAGTAACAAGCGGGATCGCGCTCGTGCGCAATCCCGCTCGTTAAACCCGTTAAATGCCGCGGTAAATAGCGACCACGGCATTTAAATTGTTAGAAAGAGGGGGCGACCCCCTCTAGAAGCTCATCGCACCCCCCCCCCCCCCCCCCCAATGCAATCACAGGGTGGCGAAAGTTGCTATGGCAGCCTGGGGGCCTAATGAAGACCTGCCATCTTTGTGCTTCTATTACGCCCTGCCTCTGGGCTTAATAGAAGTCTGTCAGAAGACGATATACTGCAATACATTAGTATTGCAGTATATAGTGCAAGCGATTGCTGGTTCAAGTCCCCTAGGAGGACTAATTATAAAAAAGTAAAAATTAGTAAAATCAAGACTTTTTTTTATGTAAAAAAAATATATATATTAAAAGTTAAAAAAACAAAACCCTTTGCCCATTTTCCCCCTAGAGCATTGTAAAAAAATAAATAAACATAATGGGTATCGCCAAATCCGTAAAAGTCTGAACTATTACAATATATCATTATTTAACCTGCACGGTGTACACCGTAAAAAATAAAATAACATTAAATGTGATAAAAAGTGATCAAAACCTCGCATGTACCCCAAAATGGTAGCATTAAAAACTACAGCTTGTCCCGCAAAAAATAAGCCCTTAAACCACTTAATCGACGGAAAAATAAAAAAAGTTATGGCTCTAAGTATTTGGCGACACAAAATACATTTTATTTTTTACACTTTTAAAACATAGAAAAAACTATATAGGTTTGGTATCGCCGTATTCGTATTGACCTGCAGAATAAAGTTAACATGTTGTTTTAATTGCACAGTGAATGCTGAGAATATTCCAGCCTATATAAAAAACACTAATGAGTTTTTAAATGCTATTGAGAATTTCACATGAGAAGAAAATTTCTACCTTACCTCTATCGATGTTGAGAATCTCTACACCAAAATTCCCCATGACATTGGTGTCGATACGGTTAGAAAAGTCCTCTCTTCAGCAACTAAGAGTGAAAACTACGTTTCCTTTGTGTGTGATGCACTCAATTTCATTCTTACCCATAATGCATTTAAATGTAATGATACTTGGTACATACAAAATAATGGCACCGTAGTCGGTACCCCCGTGGTTTGCACACTGGCCAATATCTTTTTGGAGGTATTTAAAGATAAGTATATCATCACTCACTTAAATCCCTTCTTAACAAAAATTAAATTACTCCTTAGATTTGTAGATGATATCTTTATGGTCTGGTCCCGTACTGAAACAGAGTTACATTTATTTGTTGCCCATCTGAATAATTCCAACAAAATGAATATGAAATTTACAAGTAAAATTGTCCCTGCGGAATTGGATTTTGTTGAGGTGAAACTATAGGAAACACTTTACATACAGAAGGCTTTAGAAAACCAACTGCTACCAATTCTTTACTGTCACGTTGGGTACGTGGACCCACTGGACCGTACCGCCTTGACGGTATGGTAGCTGGCCAACAGGACACGGGTCACAGTCACAGTCTATAGTTCGTATAGGTAGCTGAGGTAGCTCAGACAGTAGCAAGACAGGCTCGGCTGGGACTAGGCAGCTGGCAGGCTCCAGGCGTAGTGTAGCAGGACAGGCGTGGTACACAGCACAGCACGACTTCAGCTCAACACGGTACTTGACCAGGATAGCACAGGATACAGGTTACAGGAACGGGAAACACTAGGAACCACTAGGGGACCATTTGCTTAGACAGAATAGGGTAGACAAAAAGGCTCAGGCATTGCAGCCCTTCTTATACCACAGGGTGCTCTGGGAGCAATCAGCTCAATCTCCCACCTGTGTGCACTTTGGCTCCTTAAGTCTGGACTGAGCCCGCGAGTGCACCCTGATGGTCACTATGGAACAGGATGGCCGCATGTGCAGACATCTCTGGAGAGAAGAGCATCGACTGGATGGAAGGAGTTCGTGGTCAGCGACCACGGACGTTACATTTACTACGCTATTTATAAGATTGAGACGTATAAATTATACAGACGAATCCTTTGTTAAACAGGCAAATGATTTTTAAAAAAAATGCCTTTTGGAAAGAGGCTTTCCACTTCCTCTATTAGATAAAGCAATGAATATTGCGTTTATGAAAAACCAAAGCGATTTATTAAAACCAAGAAATCATAAAAAAAGAAAAAAAACTAAAGAGGAACAGAGATTTATTTTTGCATTTAAATATACGAGTCAAGACCAAATAATAAAAAATGCAATCTTTAGACACTGGCACCTAATTGAAGGAGATTCTGGTTTTAGGAACGTACCTATTAAATACCCTTTGATCTCGTTGACAAAGCACTACTATAAAAGACAAATTAGTTCACAGTAGGTATCACCAAAACCAAAGAAAACTGGCTTGAAAAGATAATCCCAAAGGGGAATTATCGCTGCGGTAATTGCACTCACTGAAAATCTAATCTCCAAGCAAAAACTCTGAATTTTGGAGGCATTACGCAAAAAGTCCAGCAGTTTATCAGTTGTAAGACTCAATTTGTTGTATATATCATCTTTTGTCCGTGTGGACGTTTCTATATAAGTAAAACTATTAGATGTCTATACGTTAGATTCAGGAAACATTGTAAATCAAATGCAACAGGAGAAGGTGCTCCGAGATTGATCGATCACATGAGAAAGGCACATGGAGGAGATTGCTCCTCACTTAGGTTCTCGGGTATCGAACAAGTTCAAATACCAGTAAATGGAGGAGATAGACATAAGATCCTACTTAGAAAAGAGGCAGGATGGATTATACGTGCCAACGAAATGGGGCCTGCCAATCTAAACGATATGGCAGTTTTCTTGTAAAAATTTCTGGTTTTGTTTTTAATCTGCTGCATATTGATATATGTTATGCATTTTAATTTCACTTTTAATTTTACTTGTATGTTGCAACAATGTACCCCTGTGCCCTATAAAAGGACAATAAACGGTCTCTCTCTCTCTCTCTCTCTATATATATATATATATATATATATATATATATATATATATATATATATATATACAAAAAACAAACAAAATATGGGTAATTTAACCCCTTAATGACCAGCCTATTTTAAACCTTAATGACTAAGCCATTTTTTACGTTTTTCCATCGTCGCATTCCAAGAGCTATAACCTTTTTATTTTTGCGTCTACATAGCTGTATAAGGTCTTGTTTTTTGCGGGACAAGTTGTATTTTTTATTAGCACCATTTTGGGGGACATATTATTTATTGATTAACTTTTATTAACTTTTATTTGGGGGGAAATAGAAAAAAAACTGAAATTTCGTCACTCTTTTTCGCGTCTTAAATCTACGCCGTTTACCGTGTGATATAAATAACAAAATAACTTTATTCAGCGGGTTGTTACGATTGCAACGATACCAAATTTGTATCGTTTTTGTATGTTTTACTACTTTTACACAGTAAAAAGCCTTTTTTTTCAAAATTATTTGTTTTTGTGTCTCCATATTTGAAGAGCCGTAACGTTTTTATTTTTTCGCCGATGCGGTTGTATGAGGGCTTTTTTTTTGCGGGAAGACTTGTAGTTTTAATTGGTATCATTTTGGAGTAGATGCGACTTTTTGATCACTTCTTATCACATTTTTTTAAAGTCAGGATTCACAGAAAACAGCAATTTTTCCATAGTTTTTTATTAAATTTTTTACGGCGTTCACCGTGCGGGTTAAATAATGTAATAGATTTATAGTCGGGGTCGTTACGGACGCGGCAAAACCAAATATGTGTAACTTTTTAACTTTATTTTGTTTTTTTAATAGTAAAGAATTTTGTAAGGGGAAAAGCTGGGTTTTTCATTTTTTTCACATTTTTTTTTAAAATTAACTTTATTAAACTTTTTTTTTACTTTTTTACTAGTCCCACTAGGGGACTAAAATATCCGATTCTGCGATCGCATTTATAATACACTGCAATAGTTTTGTATTGCAGTGTATTACTGCCTGTCCGTTTAAAACGGACAGGCATCTGCTAGGTCATGCCTGCGGCATGATCTAGCAGGCATTCACCACAGGCAGACCTGGGGGCCTTTATTAGGCCCCCGGCTGCCATGGGAGACACAGAAACTCGGCGATCATATCGCCGGGTGTCAGTGGGATGAGAGGGAGCTCCCTCCCTCTCTCCAAAACCACTCAGATGCGTTAAACGTGTGAGATCGATACTAATTTCGATCTCACACGGCAGAGCAGGGACGCCCCCAGCCCTCCACTACCTCTGGCAGCTGAGAGCAGGGAGATTTGATAGCTCCCTGCTCTGTTTACTTATTCCGATGCCGCGACGTAAAAAGTCTATGGCATCGGAATAAGGCCCGTTAGTGACCGACGTAAAAAGACTATGGGCCGGTCACTAACGGGTTAACATGATGGTTGTTCCAAATATTTATGTGCTGTTCCGATTTCACTGCCCCGTGCTATTCTAGGTATTTAGCACCTTTCTCTATAGAGAAATCTACTTTTTTCGTCATGTACGTCTGGGCTATGGCTTTTATGCCGCCGCAAATAGAGAAGACCTCTCTCCAGCGGCTGACGTAATAGAATCATCAAAATTCTTATTATTTGCCCCTCTTTTGACGTAATTTTTACTTCTCTTGAGATTAATTAGCATAAATGGGTCTGTGACAGGGGTTGTCCATTGTTGCTACACGCGTTACCAAGGAAGCTACAGCTGATGGCAGTTTAAAAGAACGCCACCAGCAATGATTTTCAGGTCAGAAGAAGCACTGCTCTTAGGCTGGGTTCACACGACCATGTTACGTCCGTAATGGACGGAACGTATTTCGGCCGGAAGTCCCGGACCGAACACAGTGCAGGGAGCTGGGCTCCTAGCATCATAGTTATGTACGATGCTAAGAGTCCCTGCCTCACTGCAGGACAACTGTCCCATACTGAAAACATGATTACAGTACGGGACAGTTGTCCGGCAGCGAGGCAGGGACTCCTAGCATCGTACATAACTACGATGCTAGGAGCCCGGCTCCCTGCACTGTGTTCGGTCCGGGACTTCCGGCTGAAATACGTTCCGTCCATTACGGACGTAACATGGTCGTGTGAACCCAGCCTTAGAGCGAAACAGGCTGTAACCTGCAATCTGCTAGGTCCTCCCTTGTACGCTTTTATTTTTGCTTGATGCCACAATAAAGGAAAGAATTTGAGCCAAACCGAGTGAGTGCCGTAATTTGATCTCTCTCACTACATGTTCCTCATAGGACTATATTGACGGAAAAATGAAAAAGTTATAGGTTTTGGAAGATGGGGAGGAAAAAAACTAAAATGAAACTCTGAAAGTTGTGTACGACAAGAAGGGGTTAAATAGTTTTTGAGCATCGTGCAAACTCTCAATCTTTTCTTGAACCTTTTGTAATGTTGTCAAGCGTTCAGTCACTGCTGGAAGAGAGGTACATAGAAATTGGTAAATCAGAAATGAAGACTTGTTGAAGGCCTGTATTCACATAGAAAGCACTTTTTGTTGTTGAACTAGGCTCAGAGTTATTATATGCAAATTCAGTTGTGGGTAAGTAATCCAACCAGTCATCCTTAACCCCTTCCCGACTTCTGCCGTTGGGAAGGGGTTCCTGCAAACTGCAGCACCATTACGTTGCGGTGATAGTGCGAGCTGAGAAGCAGAGCCTGCACCATCACCGTCGGGTGTCAGCTGTATATTACAGCTGACACCCTGCTGTAACGGCCAGGACCAGATCTAGTCTCCGATCAGGACAGTTAACCCCTCAGATTCTGCACTCAATAGAGATCGTAGCATCTGAGGGCTTTTTAGCCGACCGGCACACGAGCGATGCGATTGCTTGAGTGCCGATGGTTGGTATGGCAACCGGAGGCCTAACAATAGCCTCTGTGCCTGCCTTACACGGAGGGTCCTTATAGGCTTGCTGTCAGTGTATAACTGACATCTCTAATACACTGCACTATGTATGTAGTGCAGCGTATTAGAATAGCAATCATAAGTGCAGGTCTTCAAGTTCCCTAGTGGGACAAAAAAAAGTAAAAAAAAATGTTTTAAAAAAATGTTTACAAAAAATAAGTTTCAAGTTAAAAAAAAAAAAAATTGCCTTTTTCCCC
This sequence comes from Rhinoderma darwinii, assembly GCF_050947455.1. Classification (NCBI taxonomy): domain Eukaryota; kingdom Metazoa; phylum Chordata; class Amphibia; order Anura; family Rhinodermatidae; genus Rhinoderma; species Rhinoderma darwinii. Next base: position 77,955,470 of record NC_134690.1, read on the forward strand.
ATAATCTTTTATTATTGGGAAAAAACCCAGAAAAACCTATACATAATTGGCATCGCCGCGTTTAGAACGACCCAAACTATAAAACTATGAAGTGATTTATTCCCCACGGTGAATGCCATAGAAAAAAAATAATTATATGCAACGCCAGAATCAGTTTTTTAGGTCACATCTCCTCCCACAAATGTAATAAAAAGTGATCAAAAAGTCACATTTACCCCAAATATTACCAATAAAAATGACAGCCCGTCCCGCAAGACAAATAAATCCGTGACACAGCTTTCTCCACGCAAAAATAAAAAAGTTATGGGTCGTAGAATATGGCGACACAGAATTTTTTTATTAAAGTGATTTTACTGTGCAAAAGCTGCAATACATGAAAAAAAACTATATAAATTTGGTATTGCCATAATCGTATCGACCCGCAGAATAAAGTTAACATGTAATTAATTGCGCACGGTGAATGCCGAAAATAAAAACAGTAAAAAGCAATTCCAGAATTGTCTTTGGTTATTTCCTCTTCCAAAAAAATTTTATTATCTAAAAGTCGTATGTTTCCCAAAATGGTACCAATAAAATCTAGAGCTTGTCTCGCAAAAAAATAAGGCCTCACACAGCTCCATCAACCAAAAAAAAAAAAAAAACATATGCCACTAGTAATGCGGTGATTAAAAAACATCCCGATGTGCAGGCCGGAGGGGAACATTCCTTCAGTTTCAGGGCCCTAGTATTTAGGAACTAGGAAGGGACATAGCACATTTGATAGATGCGAGGGCGCCCGTATTATACCAGGGCAACACTTTCCCAGCAAAATTTCCCAAACTACAAAGCAGGAAAAGTGCCCAAAAAGTGCAGTGTTAAAAAACGGAGATAAAGGATACCGTTTATCAGTGCGACACAGGCCTGTGCATAACGGATTGCTTCACAGCGTAACACACATCTATGGTTAGTTTTATTATTTACCCCATTATTATATCCTCTTATTGTGCCCTGATGTACTCCGCACAGATTAAATATGCCCCAGCATTATAAACTGAAATACCGGTAATACTCAAACAAAACTACTACCAAGCAAAATCCATGCCCCAAATGGCGGTCCTTCCCTTCTAAGCCCTACAGTGTGCCCAAACAGAAGTTTACATCCACATGTAAGACGTTGCCATACCCAGGAGAACCCGCTTAACAATTTATGGGGTAAGATTCTCCAGTGGCACAATATATTGTGTGCGGTGAATTGGCATATCAGTAGAAAAAATTGCAATTTTCACTTTGCATCATCCTCTGCGTATTAATTTCTGAAAAAAAACCTGTGGGATCTAAATGCAAATTACACCCCATGATAAATGCCTTTAGGGTGTAGTCTCTAAAATGGGGTCACTTTGTTTTTTGGTACATCAGGGGTTTTGCAAATGCAAGGATGGTGTCCGCAAACCATTCTAGCAAAATCTACGCTCCAAAAGTCAAATACCACTCCTTTTCTTCTGAACCCTCCCCAGTGGCGGAGGGAGTCCCGGTGCCAGGACCGCACCTGTCAGGCGAGGGGAGCTTCGCTCCAACTTAGCAGCCGTGGTCTGGCTGTGCTGCTTTAGAAGCTCCCCCTCCAGCCCCCCTTCCCTGCTCTAAAGATCTCTCCTGCTGCTAGCTGTCGGGACATGGGGGAGGGGAGACTGTCGGCTGGCTCTGTGTCGGGCTGTGAGCAAAAGAGCTGCAGTGAAGACTCACAAATCTCCTACATAAAAGGTAAGTGCATGTGTGTTTATAATGTGTTTAATGTGCATATTCATGTGTGTTTAATGTCCATATTCATTTGTGTTTAATGTCCATATTCATGTATGTTTAATGTCCATATTCATGTGTGTTTAATGTGCATATTCATGTGTGTTTAATGTCCATATTCATGTGTGTTTAATGTGCATATTCATGTGTGTTTAATGTGCATATTCATGTGTTTACAAGGTGTACTTTGTGTATAATGTGCATACTCGTGTGTACTTTGTGTATAATGTGCATACTTTGTGTATAATGTGCATACTTTGTGTATAATGTGCATACTTTGTGTACTTTGTGTATAATGTGCATACTTTGTGTATAATGTGCATACTTTGTGTACTTTGTGTATAATGTGCGTACTTTGTGCACTTTGTGCATAATGTGCGTACTTTGTGTACTGTGCGTACTTTGTGCATAATGTGCGTACTTTGTGCATAATGTGCGTACTTTGTGTACTGTGCGTACTTTGTGCATAATGTGCGTACCTTGTGTACTGTGCGTACTTTGTGCATAATGTGCGTACTTTGTGTACTGTGCGTACTTTGTGCATAATGTGCGTACTTTGTCTGTGATAGAGATAGAGTGTATATATACATACATATGTATAGTGTGTGTATGTATATATATATATATATATATATATATATAATTTCAGCAGAAATTCCGCTACAGAGAAAAAGCACCATTTCCTGTGATTTTTACTGCAGTAAGGCTGTGTTCACACAGAGTTTTTTGACACATTTTTTGACGCGCCAAAAACGACCCAAAATGACTCCCATTGATTTCAATGGGAGACGGAGGCGTTTTTTTACCGCGAGTAAAAAAAAACGCCTCGCGGCAAAAAGAAGGGACATGACCCTTCTTGATGCGGTTTCCGCGTCCAAAACCGCATTGAAATCAATGGGAACTCGTCAAAAAACACCTCGAACTAGTGAGGTGTTTTCTGACGAGTATATTGCCGAGTGTTTTGGAGGAGTTTTTGCAGGAGTCGTCTCCTGCTGCTAGTCCAGCCCAGAAAGGGGCAGTCATTTCCTGTCTGCTCGTGGAGGCTGAAAAACATAGTGGACAGAACTCAGGGATACAGAAAACCGAAGTCCTGCATCCAAATCGAATCCAAGTAAGTGCAATTGCTCCTATGTTCCATTCATGCTATACATGTATGGAGCTGTGCATTATTTTTTTTTATAATTTTTTTTTAAAAAAATTTTTTACATTTTTTTGTTTACATTTTTTTATTTTTTATTTTTAAATTTTGTTATGCAGTTGTTCATGTATGTCATCTCTTTTTTGTTTTTAACATTTCAGGAACAGACATGACGACAGCAGAGGTGTACCACCGAATGGACATTGATGTTGGGAAATTGATTCAAGAAGTAAGTATACTTTTTTTTTTTTTTTATGTGGGCCTGTTCACATCAGCGTGGTTTCCGCTGAGGGGTTCCGTCGGTGCCTTCAGTCAGGGGAACCCCTCAACGGAAAGGCAAGTGTGAAGTGGTGACAGATTCGTTGCTAATGGTTTCTGTTTGTCCCCGTTGTGCAAAGGGTTCTGTCGTTTCGACGGAACCAATACCGCAGTGTAGGGAATCCCATTAGCAACGGATCCATCAGCATTGAAGTCAATGATGATGCAAACAGAAAACAATGTTTTTTTTAATGTGGGCCTGTTCACATCAGCGTGGTTTCTGCTGAGGGGTTCCATCGGTGCTTTCAGTCAGGGGAACCCCTCAACGGAAAGGCAAGTGTGAAGTAAGTTCCGTTTGCATCACCATTCATTTCAATGGTGACAGATCCGTTGACAGAAGGATGTCAGGCTGGGTTCACACGACCATGTTACGTCCGTAATGTACGGAACGTATTTCGGCCGGAAGACACGGACCGAAGACAGTGCAGGGAGCCGGGCTCCTAGCATCATAGTAATGTACGATGCTAGGAGTCCCTGCCTCGCTGCAGGACAACTGTCCCATACTGTAATCATGATTACAGTACGGGACAGTAGTTCCACGCAGAGGCAGGGACTCCTAGCGTCGTACATCACTATGATGCTTGGAGCCCCGCTCCCTGCACTGTCTTCAGTCAGGGTCTTCCGGCCGAAATACGTTCCGTACATTACGGACGTAACATGGTCGTGTGAACCCAGCCTCATGCATGTGAAAACCTCGGCAAAAACAGCCTGAAAAACCGCCTGGAAAACCGCCTCAAAAACCACGTCAAAAACCACGTCAAAAACCACGTCAAAAACCACATCAAACATGAAAACCTCCAGGGTCAGTTTTTACAGGGCCTAAGTGGTGCGTATTTTGCTGTGTTTTTCTCACTGCTGGGAGATGTGACGTCTCCTCTGAAAATACGCAGTAATTCAGTCACTTTCCGCAGCAGGAATTGACATGCTGCAGTACGAGAAATACGCACCGCAGGACAAAATGTCTGGTCGTAAATTTTACGCAGCGTCTGTATGAGGTTTGTTAACTCTCACTCACTTTGCCACTACTGTATTCTGGGTATTTTCCGGTCGGAAAATACGCAGCAATTCCGTTAAGTGTGGACAAGCCCTAATACAGTAGCAGCAGAGTAGATTAGATGTGAACAATTCTCATCACACGCTGCGTAAATGATAAGCGGGAAATAAAAAGCTCAGAAATTGACCTGCGGTGGTGCGGTTTTTTATTCCGCAGCATGTCAATTGTATTTGCGTAAATGCTGCTCATTTGTTTCGGGTTTTCCCCATTTAACTCAATGGGGAGGTAAAACCTGCAACAAATAACAGATGTTATGTAACGCAATTTAGAAAAAATAAAAATCTTACACTTGCCCAGAATTCTGTTTCTTCGTCCGGACCGGCCTCCTGGGATGACGTTTCGCCCCATGTGACCGCTGCAGCCAATCACAGGCTGCAGCAGTCATATGGCATAAAATGTCATCCCAGGGCTGCAGCGACGCTGTGTAGCACTATATACAAGGGGGGGAGCGCTGTGCGGCACTATATACAAGGGGGAGTGCTGTGTGGCTCTATCTATATGGGGCTTTGTGACGCTCTCTATAGGGTGCTGTGTGACGCTCTCTACAGGGGGTTGTGTGTGTGTGTGCCGCTCTATCTACAGGGGTGTGTGGCTCTATCTACAGGGGTGTGTGTGGCTTTATCTACAGGGGTGTGTGGCTCTATCTACACGGGGTTGTGTGTGTGTGTGTGTGTGTGTGTGTGTGTGTGTGTGTGTGTGTGTGTGTGTGTGTGTGGCTTTATCTACAGGGGTGGGGGTGTGTGTGGCTTTATCTACAGGTGTGGGGGTGTGTGTGTGGCTTTATCTACAGGCGGGTGTTTGTGGCTTTATCTACAGGGGGGTGTGTGGCTTTATCTACAGGGGTGTGTGTGTGGCGCTGTCTACATGGGGGTTGGCACTGTGTCCCTGCACAATGTGATACTGTCAGTATGTAGGGACACATCCCTGTGAAAGGGGAATCGTAACACCCATTTGTTAATGCTTGTTCAAAAAGGTAGTGTTAGCAATAACTACGGCGCGGCAGGGTGGTGGTGGAGAAGGGGGGCCCAAGTTTGGGTAACAGCCCAGGGCCCATGGTCTTCTTAATCCGCCACTGGCGCAAGCACTTCCAGTTTCAGAGAGACCTACAGGAATTTAGGGAGAAAAAAGCTTACGATTTTGTTAACACTCAACAACAGCAATACCAACAGCTAAATAGGGTACCAAGGGAATCTGACCCATCTACATCAGAGAGTGAAACAACAGACTCCGAAAGAGTGGGCCCTTTCCTTGGTACTGGTGGTGGGAGACAGAAATTTATGGGGGGAGCCAGAGGTAGGAATAGAGGCCGTGCTAGAGCTTCATCCAATAGTGGCAATAATTTTTTATCCAACAATCCCCCCATTTCCCGCTACATGCTGAGGGGACAAAAGGATTAGTGAAGGGAAAAGTTACGGACAGGTTACAAATTATAAACCTATCTGAACACAATCTGAGCGCATCTGAGACTATGTTACTAGAGAAGGGGCTTTCATCTGTCCCCACAGTGAAGTTTGATTCATTTACCTGGATTAAAGACTTGAATTTGTTTGCTCGCAAGCTTAAATGGATTAAATTCTTTAAACATCACAATAGAAAAAAATGCATGGAAATGGGGTTGGAAGAATCAGATCTGGAAGGCTTTGAGGCTTTAGAGGGGTTACTGGAGGAATCTGATAGGACCCCAGGTTTAGGCCCATTCACTAATCTTAAGATGAAGAGCAGGAAGCTGCCACCAATAGGAGACTTTACCAATGTGGATTTGTTTGTAGACATGGTGGGAGAGGAGATCAAAAGTTTAAGTCAGGATATGAGGGGCATAGACAATAATTTGTCTTAGTCCGAACGATTAGCTCTGACCACTCTGGAGAAAAAACAAAACATTGTTCTAAAAGCATCCGACAAGGGTGGGAACATTGTGGTTATGAGCAGGGATGATTATAAGAAAATGTGTGAGGACATTTTACTCAATCCTGACTGTTACACCATTTTAAAGGACAATCCCACAGCACTGTTCAAAAAGGAGTTTTTGGGCATTTTATGTGATGCGAAAAGCAGATCCTTGATCAGTGCTAGTGAGTTTGGTTTTTTGTTCCCACAGTTTCCCATCATGGCATGTTTTTATAGCCTGCCCAAAATCCACAAAGGGTATCGCCCCTTACGTGGCAGACCTATTGTTTCAGGCATTAACAATCTAACCCAGAACGTGAGTGCATATATAGATCAGGTGTTACGTCCGTTTGTACTGGGTCTCACATCATATGTACGTGACACCATGGATGTTCTGAAACAAATTGAAGGTATTACTTTGGAACACAATACATTATTGGCTAGCCTGGATGTAGAGGCGTTGTATTCGTCCATTCCACACAGACTTGGTTGTGAGGCGGTAGAGTATTTCCTTAGATCTAGGGGCACTCAGTTTGTGGCCCATAACCAGTTTGTTTTGCAGTTATTACACTTTGTTTTGGAAAAAAATGTATTTATCTTTGAAGGCAAGATTTTTCACCAACAATGTGGTACAGCAATGGGGAGTCCTACTGCTCCCACCTATGCAAATCTATTTCTTGGCTGGTGGGAGGAGACAATTGTCTTTGGGGATAAATTTGCCAAATGGACCTCGTCAATAGGGATATGGATGAGATATATTGATGACGTGCTGTTGTTTTGGAACTCAACAGTTGAGGAGTTCAATAGTTTCGTAGCAGCCCTCAATACAAATGATCTAGGGCTAAGGTTCACGTGCGAAATCAGTGATAAAGAATTGTCCTTTCTAGATCTTAAAATTATAAAAACAATGGAAGGCACAATTCGCACCAAAGTACACCGAAAGGAAACAGCAACCAATAGTTTCTTACAATGGAACAGTTGCCATCCCTATCCCCTTAAGCGTGGCATTCCTAAAGGCCAATTTATGAGAGTACGCCGAAATTGCAGCTCCATGGACGATTTTGAGAGTCAGGCACAGGAGCTCAAAATTAGATTGAAGGATAGAGGTTTCCCCATGAGTGTAATCAGAAAGGCCTATGAGGGTGCGAGGGACGCAGACAGGCAGAGTCTACTTGTTCCAAAAAAACGAAAAGAAGAAAGAGTTACGAGACTCATAGGCACTTACGATTCAAAACAAAATGACACTATGCAAATTCTGAAAAGGTACTGGCATATTCTTAGTGCTGATGCAGATTTAACAGACCAGATCACACAATGGCCCTCAGTCACGTTCCATAGAGGGAAAAACATTAGGGATAGAGTCATGCATAGCTGTTTTGACCCTATTACACCGAAGGGCACATTGCTGGATAGACCTATACCAGGTACATATAGATGTGGTAGCTGTAAGGCTTGTGATTTCATCCTTAAGGGGAACAAGTTTATGAGTGTCGCAACAAAAGAGGAGTACGACATTCGTGATTTTGTTAACTGCAAAACAGCGGGGGTGGTTTACCTGATCACATGTCCATGCCCCCTAAATTATGTGGGTAAAACGGTGCGACAACTTCGGCGCCGAATAAGAGAGCATGTTGGAGATATTGTCTATGCTAGGGATACCCCGATATCTAAACATGTACATGCTAAACACCAGGGTCGTGCAGAATGTTTAAAGTTTCAAGCAATTGAACTTATAAGACCTCCGAAAAGGGGAGGCGACTGGGACAACCTTATTCTGCGCAAAGAAGCCCAGTGGATCTACAGATTGGCATGTATACAACCAGCGGGTCTAAACGAGCAGACTAATTATACGTGCTTTATATAACATGTAATTGTATCGTCCATCTTCAGGCAGCCAGGTCAATATGGTTGCATGGATAGGTGGGGGTGTTTGCGCAGTGCACTGAGATTGGTATAGCCAACCGGCTAGGTCGTGTGCAACAGGTTTTCAATCAATACTTCACTATGTGATGGACATCGCATTTATCTATTCAATATGTTTTTACAGTAAAAGAGTTTGTCTTAAGGTAGTCCATTTGCGGTATGAAACTGATCCGCAATATATATCCTATATTCTATATCGTTTCACTCTTACCTCGCTTGTTCTTGGCAGCATGGGCGATGCGTCCGTGGCTTCCACTGCGCCTGCGTGTTCGTTTTGATGCGGTCGATGATGGTTCCGGGCTGTCAGCTGTCGGCCGGGAGTCACATGGACAGGCGTCACAAATTCAGGGGGCGCTTGTGAGTGGCTAGTTCGGTTAGCGCCGCCGTGAACAGGGGGTGGAGCTTGGTGTTTATAGCAACTTAGAGTCCCGAAATGAAGTATGCCGCTGACATCGACGCGAGCATCCTTTCGTGATGCACAGCAGAATACCTGCTGCTGAACATATATCGCTGGCAATTTGGCCAGAGTGACCAAGATACAGACCCCTGAGGATGAATATTTGAAACGCGTAGGGTCGATTTGTATGTGGGATTGTTGCATAGGGGACAATAGCATTGCAGTGTACCCAGCACTAGGAGATTCCGGTGTTTTGATCACGGACCCTGGTGTGCTTTTGGGTTTCTTACTATTGTTATGCCCAGTTTAAATGCTGATTCCGGATGAATATCTATACAAACACTGAGATATATTTATCTAAATTACTCAGTGTTTATTGTTTAATACATTTTTTAATATACACGGTGGGGCTTTTTTCACAGTGGTGAGTTACCCCTGTTTTTAGCGAGTTACTATAATAAAAGGTATATTTTACTCAATTGTCACTTCAGTGAATTTTTCAATTTTCTATATTGTGGGAGCACAATTATATACATCATTTAATACAGTGAATTCATATCCTAGCAATATGCCATCACTTACAAGATACAAGATGGGAATCTCACTTTAAAAACGTAAGAAGTTCCTTGTTGAATGCAATCTAGGGAAAAAGTAGAACTCCCAGCAGATCCCAAGGTCTACAGCTGTCAAAGCATGCTGGAAGTTATAGTTTCCCATTGAGGAAAAAGGGGGTGGCAGTAACTTGTTAATGCATTTGCTTTGAAGGCTATGTACACCTTTGAAGTGAAATTAGTTTTTTAAATAAATCATTGTTTTATCTGATTTTAAACAACTTTTAAATAGATTTTATTCATGTACTTAGATATAATTATTATTAGCTGGATCCTGCATGTCAGAGACACGGAGGACCAGCTTTCAGCCGAGCCGTCAGTACAGCTGACCTGATGGAATCAGCTTAGACAGAACGAAACAGCTTCTACTTATTCAGGATACATAGAAGCCTTATATTAAAATATATATTTTAAATAAAAATCTACTTAAAAGTTGTTTAAAATCAGACAAAACGTTAATTTCAGATTTTCAGACCCCTGCTGCCTGACCCGTGCCTTAGGTCTTACTATTTATTTATTTATTTGTTTGTAGTTTTTTATTTCATTTTCAAAAAAGAAACAAATAGGATACAATTAGAGATAACGCATGGAGAGCAAACTTTGCAACTCCCAGTTAGGGCATGGCCAGTTGTGGCGTATTTCTGCAGACATTGTCCCCATCAATGCCGCACATAATCTGCGTTGCAGATTCTGTTGCAGCTTAGCATAAAATGTCCAGTAAATTAATGCGGATTAGCCGTTGCGTATTCAGGTGAAGAGTACTTCCTGCTGTCTTTTAAAACATTTCATCTAAGGCCCCATCCACACGAACTTAAAAACGCCCGTAATCACGGGCCGTAATTACGGCACGGGCAGGCCCATATAAGTCTATGAGGCTCCCGTAATTACGGGTGACTACGAGTGTGCACCCATAATTACGGGAGCGTTGCTAGGCGGCGTCAGGGGATAGTCACTGTCCAGGGTGCTGAAAGAGCTAAATGATCGGCAGTAACTTTCTCAGCACCCTGGACAGTGAATACCGATCACAATATAGATCAACGTGTAAAAAAAACTAGAAGTTCATACTTACCCAGAACTCCCTGCTTCTTCCTCCAGTCCGACCTCCCGGGATGACGTTTTAGCCCATGTGACCGCTGCAGCCAATCACAGGCCAATAACAGGCTGCAGCGGTCACATGGACTGCTGCGTCATCCAGGGTGGTCGGGCTGGATGTTGAAAGAGCGACGCGTCACCAAGACAACGGCCCGGTAAGTATGAATTTCTTTTACTTTTACTACGAAAAGGGCTGCCCCTTCTCTTTATCCTGCACTGATAGAGAGAAGGGGCTGCCAATTAGTGCAGTGCAATTTTTCTGCGAAAACGTGCCCGTAAATATGGGTGGAATACTGGTGACACCGGACCCGTATTTACAGGCACGGGTCCGTAAATACTGGTGCAATACGGGTCGAATATATGTGACCAAGGACCCATATTTACGCCAGTATTTACGAGAGGAAAAAAATACGTTCGTGGGCATGAGGCCTCAGTCTGGCTATAGACCTCGAAACACATAGGTCCAGCCAGAATGAAGAAATATCCTGCTTGTAAAACCAATACGCAATGCAACACACATAACATCTGCGGATTTAATTGCGGAATTTTGAAACTCCATTGAAGTCAATGGAGAAATTCCGCAATAAGTCCGCAACAAGTCCGCTACACGTCCGCAACAGCCAGTGTATGCTGCGGACACCAAATTCCGCACCGCAGCCTATGGTCCGCAGCAGAGTTTTCCGCCACGTGTGCACAAACCTAACTAAAAAGGTGTGGAAACCAATGAAGAAAATGTCCGCTGTGGATTTCCGCAGCGGACTGGCCGCAGCAGAATTCCACAGCAATTCCACCACATCTGGCTATGCACTTACAGTTACAAATTATTTAAAAATCTTAAGGCCAGGATCACACACACAGTTTTGGTGCAGTTTTTGTCTCCGTTTTTTAAGCCAAATACAGAAGTGGATGCAAAAGCAAAAAAATATATCAGTCTTTTCTTTATACCTTTCCTTCCTTTTGGATCCTCTTCTGGCTTCGGCTAAAAAAAAAACTGAGGAAAAAACTGCCACAAAAACTTCATCAAAACTGTGTGTGTGTGATCCTGGCCTAAAGGGGTTTTGTGACTTATTCAAAAAAGTGGTCAAGGAAGAAGTGATGCAATCTAGAAGCATTACTCACCTCACAGATCCACCGGCGTTCCAGCACCACCGCTCCGGTCCTCCCCGCCACAGTTTATTAACATTGCTGCAGCTCTGTAGTTATGTCAATAAACAGCGGCGGGGAGATCCGAAGTGGTGGCGCTAGAACACCAGCGTATATTTCGCGGGGAGGCAGTGACTCACATCATACATATTTATGATGCTAGGAGCCCAGCTCCCTGAACTGTTTTCGGTCCGGGA